>NC_044319.2:1070740-1396537 GCF_007474595.2 Lynx canadensis | reverse complement strand
CTTGAACTGTTATGTAAAACAGCATCAGGACAGAATGAGGGTAAGGTACTGCAAAACCCCAAGAGTCGGTTCCTCTTTAAACCTTGTGCCCTTGGCCTCAGCCTCGTCTGGGCCCTATCCGTTGCTGAAACACAGAAAGAAACTTAAAATTCTTAACTGACAAGACAGCTAGTTAATATTAGTACAAACAGAGACCGGCACAAGGGACCAAGACGTAAGGAATACAGATGAGGGTACAGAAACACCTACCTACCAAAATCAAAGGATATGGTTATGACCTAGGAAAATAGATCAGAGAACCTATTAGAGTCCAGAGATAGGACCGTTTACAAAAGAGAATCTAGTAAGTGAAAAAGATATTTCAAATCAATAGAGGAATCATTACCTGTTCACAAATCACAATGGCAAAGTGGTTAGCCACTTGGAAAACTATGCAGTTATATGCAAGTGTAAATTACACATGGATTACAGAAGTAAATGTGGGAAAAAAAATGACAGAAGTATTAGAAGAAAATATAGAATATGTTCCTGAAAAAGAATGTTAAAAAAAAATAATAAATTGGACTTCTTCAAATTTAGCAACTTATGTGCAAAAAAGCCACCATCAATAAAGTTAAAGCATAATTAACAGGTGAGAAGAAAATGTTTATAACCTATGTAAGAAGCTAAGGATTAACGTATAAAATATTTTAAAGCGTATTTTAAATAATAAGCTTAATTAACGTATAAAATATTTCAGTAAGAAATAAACATTCTAATACAAAGGTGAACAATTTATAGGAAAAGACAAACAGCCAGTAAACATACTAAAAAATGTTTAACCCAGTTAGTATTCAGGAAATCACAATTTAAAATCATAATGAAAAATCATTCTCACCCATCAGACGTGCAAAATATTAAATTAGAAAATATCAACTGCTGACCAGCGTATTCCTTTTTTTTTTTTTTCCAGCGTATTCCTCTTACGCAATATTGTAAAAGCACACGTCTGTTCTTGGTGGCTACCTGGCAGATTGAATGAACTGATGGAGGCCGTTGGGGAATGGAAGCGATTTAGGGCAAATTTAAAAAAAATGACTTTCACAATAAATAGTAAATTTAAGGAAAACATACATCCTCCAAAAAAGCCGGGGGGAAATTTCTGTCGAACGCCAGATTAATTCAGAAAATCACAGATATTTACTAAAACCGGACAGTAGTTACACACCTTAACACCGGAGTGTGAGGCCCCGCCCTAGCATGCTGGGTGCACGGTACGATCCCAGACAGCAATTCTTTACATCAGAAATAGATGAGCCTGCATCCCACTTTCGCAGTGAGTCACGAATCCGGGGACCAGGGGCGCCTGGGCGGCTCAGTCGGTTGAGCGACGGACTCTTGACTTCAGCTCAGGTCATGATCTCACAGTTCGTGAGATTGAGCCTCACGTTGGGCTCTGCCCTGACAGCACGGAGCCTGCTTGGGATTCTGTCTCTCCCCCTCTCTTTCTGCCCCTTCCCTGCTCACGCGCGTGCGTGCCTTCTCTCCATTTCTCTCAAAACAAATAATCACGGAACTCAAAAAAAAACAAAACAAAACAAAACAAAAAGAATACGGGTACCAGAAGTCAGGTCAGGAAATTGTAACTTTCAAGAGAAAGCCTTCCAGAGAAAAACCATGAAACAAGAAAGAGAGAGAGGGAGAGAGCAGCATAAAGACTACATTAACTGCGCTATGTAGACACAGCACAGCATCTTCTGTTCTAGACACAATAGAACCTCACCAGCGAGCATGGAGGCTGAGCTTCTAGTTCCCTCGCCTTCTCAGCTCACAGCCTTGAAGAGGCACTACCACAGGACAGAATCCTCGACAGCAGCGACAGTGAAGACAGTGGCGAAGAAAAGTTCTGGCATCTTAAGGGGAAAATTACATTATCTTCAGAATGAAAATAAAACTTTTCTTTTGAAAAGTATAAAACGGAACTGCTGCCTTAGAGTCGAAGATGTAAGTGATGATACTATCTCGCCATGTGAACGTGTCGTCATAATGAAAAGCCGTCAAGCAGCCATACTGCCACTGAGTGCCACGTGAGCTCCGAGGCGGGACGCCGCTGCACTCTAGGGGCCTCGCTGAGAGCTCTAAGAGACTCACAGAATGCATGTTAACCTAAGGCTCGAGACGGGCAAAAAGAGAAAAGAGGGCATTCTACACACAAAAAAAAGAGCGAAAGAGTAAATTCCAAAGGCACACGTCAGCAAGAATCATCTCAAAAAGACAGGTTACGAAAGGTTACAATAAAATGTCACGTAGGCATAGACTTTAACACTTCCACTGAAGCGTGACATCCACGGAGAAGCACACACGGCACGAGTAGGTAGAGGACTTCGTGCACAGCAGTCAGGAAGAAAGTGACATCAGCG
This sequence comes from Lynx canadensis, assembly GCF_007474595.2. Taxonomy (NCBI): domain Eukaryota; kingdom Metazoa; phylum Chordata; class Mammalia; order Carnivora; family Felidae; genus Lynx; species Lynx canadensis. The sequence goes on along the minus strand of NC_044319.2, from coordinate 1,394,138 downwards.
GTCCTAACGTCCCCCCTGAAGCCCTGCCCTATTACCATTCCCGCTTCGACCCATTCCCACAGAAGTACCGCTCGCTGATTTCTAAGATTAGAGATCAGTTTTTCCTAGCGTTTATTCATATAACCGAATCGTACCGCATGTATCCTTCTCTGTGTGACCTTCCCACGCACAAAATAATGCATGTGTTTAATGGATGTATTCGTTATCCACCGATGTGTAAGTAACTGTCCTAAAACTTAGAGGTTTAAAACAAGAAATGTTGATCATCTCTCAATTTCTATGGGTCAGGAATTCAGAAGGAGCTTAGCTAGGTGGTTCCAGCCCAGATTCCCACGAGGGCACAATCAAAATGTCGGCAAGGGTGACAGTCACCTGAAGGCTCTGGGGCGGGAGGATCACTTTCCGGGACAGCACACTCGGGTGCCTCGGCTCTTTCACTGCGTGGACCTCCCCGCAGGGCTGCAGTGTCCCACATGACACTGGCGTCCCCCAGAGAGTGAGCAGAGCGACAAAGCAGAAGGCACCGCCACGCCTGGTCACACACTGTCCCTTCCACCACACCGTACTTTGTCGAACTGCCAACTGTCGCCTCCACCATACCACTTTGCTAGAACGGAGGCTGTGAGTCTGGCCTTCACTTAGAGGGAGAAGAGCAAGGCTCCACCTTTTGAAGGAAGGGGTGTCAGAACAGATGTGGACAAATTTTTAAACCACCATGATGGATGAATATAAATGGAGAAAATGCATAAAACCGTAAATGGAAACGAGTCACCGATTTCAGAATAACTGCTTGCTGGCGTGAACTGTAACTGGGGCCAGAGAACAGGCAGCAGAAAAGGGGAGTGCCTTTCGCTACACCTGCACCATGTCACCCCTGTACGTGCTTTCTACTGCTGCGTAACAAGTTACCACAAACCGGGTCTAAGACGACACACCTTCAGAGCCCCACGGTTTCCCGGGTCAGGGATCTCGGCTCAGCGTCTGCAGGGCTGAAACAGAGATGTCGGCTGACCAGGCCCGCATCTCGAGACACGCTAGGAAGCGATCCGCCTCTAAGCTCCCCTCGGGTGTTGGCAGAACTCGTTTCCTTGTGGCTGCAGGACCGAGGTCCCCATTTTCCTGCTGACTCTTGGCGGGGTACTCTCGTGAGCTACTTGCGATGGGGCCCCGCCCACAACATGGCAGTTTGCCCCTTCGGTGACGGCAGTGTGGCATCTACTACTGCCTCTGGTCTCTTTTACAGGCCAGGTCTCTTTTATAGGGAGGGCTTGCCCAGGAAAAAGGGCCTTAACTACATCTCAGAAATGCCACACAGAATGACCTACTTCTGGGAGCAAGGCTCCATCCCGCTGGGGTCCTGCCTGCACTCGCAGGGAGGGGACTGCGGAAGCACGAACCCCCACACCCATACAGTGGGCGCCTGGGTGGCTCAGTCGGTTAAGTGTCTGACTTCAGCTCAGGTCACAGTCGATCTTGCAGTTCATGGGTTCGAGCCCCTTGTCGGGCTCTGTGCTGACAGCTCAGAGCCTGGAGCCTGCTTCGGATTCTGTGTCTCCCCCCTCTCTGCTCCTCCCCTGCTCATGCTCTGTGTCTCTGTCTCTCAAAAATAAATAAACATTAAAAAATAAATAATAAAAAAAAAATAAAAGAATGAAGCCTGTCTATGTCAGGCCCAGAAATTTAAGCTTCAATAGCTTTACGATTAATCTGCCCTGGACCGTGGTATGTCAGTAAAATATAGAAAAGTTTCCTTTTCCTGTCAAACTGAAAATATTAATACAAATCAGAATTGGAGGCATAGAGAAAGTACAAACTGGAGAATGTCAGTAAGAAATTCAGTTTCAATGAATTACTTATTTGGGGACTTAACCTCTGTGTCAGACGAAGACACAAAATTATTAAATATAACGATACTATAAAATTTTACTGAAAGGAGAAAACAAAACCACACAACTTCATTTTCTTCACACTTCTCTAACCATAACCTTCAGGGATTGCTCCTAATTAAGAACATAGTCAGTGAACCATCTGTCAATTTTTTGATCTATTGATATTTTAGGTTTTCAAGGATTTAAAAAAACCCAACAATTCTAAGCAACCCGAATTCAGTAAGACTGTTTCTTCTAAAATCAGTGTCCTACTTAAGCACATAAAACCACAAAATAATCTGAAAGAACGTAGTGTCTTCTAAACAAGCCGGGTCTGCGATGCTACGTACCTGTCCTATCATACGACGCAAGCCTTTTCTTCTTAACTTTTGGACAAGCGTTAGTTGGGCCCTTTTTTTCCTTTGATACCTCTTTCTTCTTATGAGGAACTGGCTTTGAAAGCTCCTGCAGAGTTCTACTTTCTTGAAGGTACTCTGAAAACAAAAGCATCATTAACTGAGTAACCAGCACGCGCCATACACGATGGCAGGGCCCGCTACGTGCCAGGCCACGCAGGAGATCACAGTGCAATTTCAGTCTCTAAGAGCACGGGCTCCGGGTCAGACGGCCCGAGCTCCACGCGCCGTTCCGAGCTTCCCTGCCCAGTCCTGCGATTTACTCTGTGAGGAACCATCTCCCTCCCTTTCCTCACCTGGGAAACGAGGACTGTTCCAGGGAGAACCTCGGAGGGCGTTAGAGGCTGAAGCCGTTCCTACGTTTAAAGCGCATGGTAAGTGCTTACAAAGACCAGTATTAACTTTATTGTTACAATAAACCTTTAAAATGCGAATGCTCCTGTGAAATCTACAACAAAAGCTTTTTTTTATTAACTGCGGTTTAGTAACAAGGCCAGAAACAGATACAAATGCAGAAAAGTCACATTTGGCCAATTTTCCAGATTCCTTCTATGACTCACCTGACCGGTGGGATCTCAGCATGAAGAAGGCAGAAATTACTGAAAATGCACTTTTCTTTTTTTTTTTTTTTAATTTTTTTTTTTCAATGTTTATTTATTTTTTTGGGACAGAGAAAGACAGAGCATGAACGGGGGAGGGGCAGAGAGAGAGGGAGACACAGAATCGGAAACAGGCTCCAGGCTCTGAGCCATCAGCCCAGAGCCTGACACGGGGCTCGAACTCACGGACCACGAGATCGTGACCTGGCTGAAGTCAGACGCTTAACCGACTGCGCCACCCAGGCGCCCCTGAAAATGCACTTTTCAAAAGCAAACAAATTATACATTTTCTCCTTGATATGATGAAAATGTATGTACTGTGGTGAGCCTCCAGTTAAGTAGGGAATAAGGTACGATAATTACACACAACACAAAATGAGTACAAGCGACACAGCCAGTAAGTTCCGTTTCCACCCAAGTCCCAAGTCAGAGGAGACAGACAGACAGAGAGAGAGAGAGAGAGAGAACATCCCATCTGTAGAGTCAGAGACCACACACCCACCCGGCCGGAGGAATCACATGTCGAGGAGGGTAAGGACTTCCACTGCGGCGGGGACAGGGCTGGGGAGGAGAGAGGTAAGAAAACACAAGTACCGTCCAGGGGGCCACGAGAACGTCTGTGGAAAGAGCCGTGAAACCTTCCCTTCTCCCCAACATCGAGCCCAGGAGTTTCTCACACTCCTGTGCCTTAACTGAAACCCAGTGATCTCCCAGACGTCACGCACACGCAGCCCTCTCAAGCACTGGTCGGTGACAATCCTGCACCCCGCGTGCCTCAAGCCTGGAAAGTGGGCTTGTTTTCGTCCCCGCTCCCACTTCCACTCCCGAACCATTACGTCTCACCCTCTTAAACAAAACCCTACGCCCGAAACTCATGCCTTCTCACTACGTCCTACTCTTGCACAGCTCACTGACATCCACCGATGAATCTGGGGCCCAGGCTCCAGCGAGGGCCTGTTTCCCCAAATCAGACCTGCCATCTTTCTGGCGTCTGATACAACACCCTGGCCCGCTCCCTGAACATCCTCACCTCTAGCCCGATCACAGCCCAGCACCTGCCGTCACCTGCCTGTCTCCTTCCTGCACACTTAACGCTCCCAACATCACGTTTTTAAACTTCACCAGCACCTCCAGTTCATGGCCCCATCACTGACGATCCATCATCCCTCTGTTTATTTTCCTCTTTCTCTCTATCCAGCTGAAATTATGTCGCCAACACACTGCACCCTCACCGTCTTTTGATCTCATCTCCGTGGCAGAGCAGCAGCCCTGGACGAACCCAACTCTGCGTGCTCGGCTTGCCGTCCCGCAGCCCAGTGCCATCACACAAAGGCCCACAACGAGTGGATCGGTAACTCCCGAAGGTCACCTTTATTAATCACAACCTGAAATCCCGGTCTGCCTGGCTGACTTGCCCTTCTGGCTCATCAGTGGCTAGAATTCCTCCATGCACCTCAAACCTCTGAACCTCCACCTTCCGCTCTCTACTCACCTGCTCTTCATGCCTACTTCCCGGGGAACACAAAGGCATCCGGCGGGAATTCTCTCAACGTGCCACGACTACACAAGCCAACGAACCCACACCTGAGCCCGTCTTTCCCTCCTGTCCCTTCTGACTTAAATAAGGGGGGTGTGTTTCTCTTCCCATCCAAACCAATCCTTTCCGCCTTTTGCCCACACCACCCCCTCGTGCCTACACTATTAACGATTCTTCTCTTCCTCTGTGTGTCCAGCTCCCAGCATGAATCACCTCGTCCTAGACCACACTCCCCTCCAGTTGACCATCTCTATCTGGCCTTCCGTCACAAACTTCTCTAGAAAGAGTTGCACGTCATCAGTATTCTGTTTCTTCATCTTCTGCCACTTCTTTTTCTCTTCTGGGCAGGTTCTGGACCTGCACTCACACAGCACTCCTGCGACTGACCCTTTGGGGTTACTACTTCAATGCACACTTTCAGCCCTCGTTTTACTCACCAGTATCATTACTTTCAACCTCTCCTTCCTTTTTAAGCTATAATTGACAAATAACATCAGGTTGGCTTCGGGTGCCCAACACGATGATTTGATACTTGTACATATTGCAAGATGATCACCACAAAGAGTCTAGCTAACATTCATCACCACGCAGTTACAATTTTCTTTTCTTGTGATGAGAACCTCGAAGATTTACTCTCTTAGCAACTTTAAAATTTGCAAGACAGTATCATTAACAGTCACCATGCTGAACATCACATCCCCACAACTTGTTTATAACTGGAGTCTGTACGTCTGACCACCTTCACCCATTTCACTTGAGTCTTCGTGTGTGTGTGTGTGTGTGTGTGCGCGCATGCGCGCGATTCGTCCTAAAGGTCTTTCAACTGTTTATCCTTTCAAAGAAACATCTCTTGGTGTCATTAATCTTTCCTATTGTCTTTTTAGTCTCCATTTCATTTATTTCTGCTCTGATCTTCATTATTTCCTTCCTTCTACTGACTTTTTTTCTTTTCTACTTCAAGTGTAAAGTTAGATTGAGATTTTTCTCACTTAATTGAAGTAGGCCTGTACTGCTATGAACTTCCCTCTTCTAACTACTTTGCTGTATCCTGTAACTTTGGTATGCTGTATTTAGATTTTCATTTGTCTCAAGGTATTTCTTTCCTTCATTTTTTCTTTGGTCCTTAGTTGTTCAGTAGCACACTGCTTAATCTCCACATGTTTCTGTATTTTCCAGTTTTCTTTCTGTAAATTATTTCTAGTTTTTTGTTTTTTACCATTGTGACAGGTAAGATGCTTGATATGATTTCAATCTTCTTATAGTCATTGAGACTTGTTTTGTGGCCTGCTGTATGATCTATCCTGAAGAATGTCTGTCCCATGTACACACATGTCCCATGTACACACGTGTAGTCTGTTGCTTTTAGATGAAATGTACTACTACATCTGTTAAATCCATCTGGTCTCACACGTTAAGACCAAGGTTTCCTTATTGTTTTGGAGTGCGGGTTTTGTTTTTGTTTGTTTGTTTTGTCTGGATGATCTAACCACTGATGTAAGTAGGATGTTAAAGTCCCCTGCTATTACTGTTTCGCCATCTATTTCTATTCAGGTGCCCCTATGTTGGGTCCATATTTACAAACGTTGTATTCTCTTGCTGTATTGAACCCTTTGTCATCATATATTGACGTCTCTGTCTCTTATTACAGTCCATTACTACCCCAGCTTGCTTTCTTCTGGTTTCCATTCACATGGAGTATCTTTTTCTATCCTTTCATTTCAGTCTGTGTGTGTTTGTGCAACTGAAGTGAGTCTCCTGTAGGCAGCATATAGACGGGTCTTGTTTCTTATCCATTTGGCCACTCTGTATTTGTTGTTTGGAGAATTAGTGCATTTGTAGTTGAAGTAATTAACGATAGGAATGGACTTGATGCCATTTTGTTAACTGTTTTCTGGTTGTTCTGCAATTCCTTTGTTCCTTCTTCTCTTGCCCTCTTCCTTTGTGATCTCATGGTTTTCTATAGTGTATTCTTACATTCCTGTCTATCTTTTGTGTATCTACCATAGGTTTTTTTGCCTTGTGCTTACGATGAGGCTTACATAAAACAACTTATAACGATCTATTTAAGTTGATGGCAACTTAGGTTTGAATGCATTCTAAAATTCTACACTTTTCTCCTCCATCCCACATTTTTATGTCTTTGATGTTCACAATTTACTTTTTATCCTGTGTATTCATTAACAACATTTTGTGGTCATAGTTCTTTTTGCTACTTTAATCTCTTAACCTTCATACTAGCATGTAAGTGATTAACCCACCCCCCTTTACACTAGATTATTCTGACAGACTGTGGATGCACCTCACTACGCTCTCTGATCTGTGGGACAGGTGGCCCGTAAGAGCTATTTCTCCATTTGTAACAGTTCAGCAGGACTCACATGTGCGAGCCCCATGGTCACTGGGCCCAGGAGGTCAAAAGGGGTCTCCTGGGTGGCAGACACAAAACTCAGGGTGCCAGACTAGCACGCAAGCTCCCTGCCCTAGGACAGTCCAGTGACCCAGAGTGGGATAGAGGAGAGCACCCCCACCAGATGTGCCCACTGGGCTCTGTCCCCCGAGGGTATCTCAGTGGGCCCTTATATGTTCACCAAAGAAGCCTGCCCTGTAGGCTGAAGCTTCAGGACAAGACAACAGACCCCTTTCTCAGAAGGACTGGGGGGTCTCTTCCAGTCTGCTAAGTCTGTGCTGGGCCCTGGGTGGAGCCAGGTAAGAACTCCACCCTTGTAACAGTTCTATGGGACCTCCAGTGTAAGCCCCTCTGGCCACCGGTCAGGCCATCTAGAGGTTCCCCCAGGGCAGCAGCCACGAAACTCAGGTCGCCAGGTGAGCATATGTGCTCCTTTCGTGGAGATGCTGGGGCCCTGGAGCAAGGCACAGGGAGAGGGTCAGGACGGCACCTGCCAGTCTCCCTTTTTGGAGAGCATTTCAATAGGGCCCTGGATGTCAGAAGCCTGACTCTCAGAGCTGAGCTTTAGGATAATCTGATAGGCCTCGTTCACTGAAAGGCTGGGAACGTTTTAGTCATTCACTCGCCTGCCTGTGCGCTAGGCCCTGGGGAGGGTGACCGCTAAGTCCTTTAAGAACTGTTTCTCAGTTCCCTGTAGCCTTGTAGGTGTCCTGGATCAAAGCCCTGGACTCCAAAGCTAGCTGTCTGCGGGGCTCATCTCTCAGGGACAGGCCTTAAAAGTTGGGGTGCCCAGTGTGGCTCAGGGAGAGGCTCAGGACTGTGAGTCCCCTCCTGGATGTGGGCTACGGGGCCGTGGGCGGGGATTACGGTGAGACTGTGCCTCAGTCTCTCCTACCCATTTTGATGGGGCTTTTCCCTTCATTCCCCAATGTGCAGGAGTTGATGAGCTAGTTTTGGGGTGTTTTCCGGTGGAAACAGTCACAGACGTAGCTGTATACTTGGTATGCGTGCAGGAAGAGGGGAGTTCAGGATCCTTCTACATCAGCTGTCTTGAACCGGGACCCACTCCTTCGTTCCTGGTAGTTTTTTCCTCTGGCTTCTGTGACACCACGTACTCATCCTCTCGCTCATCATTCTATCTAGCCTGGCTCTGACCATCCCCACGTGTCCACTACAGCCACCCTCCTTTACCCGGGTCATCGCTGCTACAGTTCTTCCGTCCCGCTTCCGTCTCACTTTGTACTCTCTCCTTCGGGAATCTCACCGCATCCACGGCTTAAGTTGCCACCCACATAACTACTCCAAGTACATCGTCTCTGCCCTGGCTTCTCTGAGCCCCAGACACATATATTCGGTTGCTTGCTTGACATCTCCCGGAGTGTACCAAAGGTACTTCAAATTCCACGTGTCCCAAATTGAAATCACAATCTGCTCCCAGCCCCCACAGACCGACCCTTCTTCAGGGCTCCCTCAGAGAACAGCACCACTATTCGTTCTATCAGACAAGCCAGAAACCTAGCTCTCACCTTTGACACCACCTCTCTCTCACCAACCCACCACCCTGACTGATAATCCTACCTTCAGAACAGCCAAAGCCTCGGGGCCCCCCGGGTGGCTCAGTCGCTTGAGCATGCGACTCTTGACTTCAGCTCAGGTCATGATGCCAGGGTTGTGGGATCGAGCCCCGTGTCAGGTCCTGTCCTGAGCATAGAGCCTGCTTAAGATATTCTCTCTCTCTCATTCTCTCTCCCTCTGCCCCTCCCCCTGCTTGTGTGCTCTCTCTCTCTAAAAATAAAAAAAAAAAAGGAGAAAAAAAAAAAAAAGAATATCCAAAGGCTCCCTGTACCAATTCTTACTCCCTTCCAGTCTATTCTTCAATCTGCAGCCAGAGTGATCTTTTCAAAGTAGAAATCTGATGTCAGCTCTTTGTTTAGACCCTTGCCATGGCTTTTGTCTTCGCAAGATAATGACCTGAATCCTTAACACAGCCAACAAGCCGTTACTTTGCCTGGCCCCTGTATTCCTATCCAGCCTTGTATTTCTGCCCCCCGTTTACTGAGGAAAGTGACGGAAGGGTCACAGCTCTTCTACTTTTCACTCTGCTGGAGCGGAAGCTTTGCCAGCCATGCGGACACTTAGCTACAAGGCCCAGGCACTCTAGGAGCGAGACAAGTACCGACATGGGGCCGGGGAGCTGCAAGTTAGATGTCTCCATGTGATTACCTCGATTTTAATTTTTAGTTTTCATAAAGCAGGAAGCATAAACAAGTAAGAGAGGCTTAAGGTTGAACCGCAACAGGGTAAACAGACGCCGTGGGCAACGAGAGGCAAAGCTAAAAGCAGGCCAGCTGGCACCAGGTGGTGCGGAGTGCCCCACGGATGCTGGGGACCATGGCTCAGCACATGACAAGGGTGGGAGAGCGTTCTGCAAAAAGGCTTACCAGTCCGAGAGGGAAAGCAGGGAAAACCGGCAATTAAACTGAGTAGCGCTGAAGTTTGGACAACCCGGGAGCAGAGAAGTGGGAAGGGTGGAGGATACTGGTATCACAGAGGCTGCTGGAGGGAGAAGGGGGCTATGGATGGAGACCAAAGAGCAACCTTCATAAGGTGAGGACATAAAAGAGCAGTGGACAGGGTGCCCAGGGGGTCAGTCGGTGAAGCGTCAGACTCCTGACTCCGGCTCAGGTCGTGATCGTTCGTGCATTCAAGCCCTGCGTCAGGCTCTGTGCTGACAGCGTGGAGTCGGGAACCTGCTTCAGATTCTGTGTCTCCCTCTGTCTCTGCTCCTCCCCCTCTTGCCCTCGGTCTCTGTCTCTCTCTCAAAATAAAAGTTGAAAAATTAAAAAAATTTTAATTTATTTTACATATGGTTAATGGCAGAATTTGAGACCAGCAGAAAGAAGACTGAACCAACGGAGGCGTGTGGAGGAGTAATCAGGGCCCCCACAGACAAGAGCGACAAAGGAGGTCACGGCACAACCAGAGGTACGGGGGCCTTCAGGGAATGCTGAGCCAACTTTAGAGTCCTTGCCTCACAAAAACCCCCAAAGTTACATAAACGTCAGATTTTCTCGGTGGTGGCAGCGAGATCACTGTTGTTATTTTGATTACGATGACAGCATTTAGATTATGTCCCCTTTAAGAGGCAAGCTCTCTATCTGAAGGTATTACCAACTGCCAAGACTAATGAAACCCATCAAGTACCAAACCTCGTATTTTGAAAGTGAACTAGTATTTCAGTGTACGTTACTTGTTTTCTCAGTTTACGCTATTGAAATTTCTTCCCATCTCCGTAAAAGAAAACATAAATTGACATGCCTGGATAGTAATCTTGATAGATTTCTTCTGTCTGTCCTGACTTCAAGGCTCCAGAAAATGTTTCAAGTGTTTTATATTCTAAGGTTTCCTTTGCTGCTGCTTTAGCTGGTTGAGTCTCTGATGATGTGTCTTCTCCATACTCCTGTTCCTCGTATTTCTGAAGCCTGATGTGACAAAGAAAGTCAGATGGCGTGGTCGACGTTCTCTAGGACTTGACGCTTAAATCTTTATACTATACAATATAACATCTATCCTTTCAAACAATTTTTGATAGACCCTCTAAAAAGTAGATCTGAACAAGGAGAGGCTATCTAGTTAAATGCAAAAGAGATCTGATATTATTGTTGAAATTTTAATGCTGGAAAGGACTTAAGAATCCTCACCTAACCTAAAAGATGAAGAACTGTTACCCGATTAGTGGCAGAGTGAGGTCAGAATACAGTTTCCTGGAATTCAGTACCCTTCTTTATAAAGCAATCACCCACAACCACACTTATTGAGATTCAAACCAAAACCTTTTCACAATACATTAGCCAACTGCCTGTTTGTAAATGCTGGAAAACCTTGGGGCGCCTGGGTGGCGCAGTCGGTTAAGCGTCCGACTTCAGCCAGGTCACGATCTCATGGTCCGTGAGTTCGAGCCCCGCGTCAGGCTCCGGGCTGATGGCTCGGAGCCTGGAGCCTGTTTCCGATTCTGTGTCTCCCTCTCACTCTGCCCCTCCCCCGTTCATGCTCTGTCTCTCTCTGTCCCAAAAATAAATAAACATTGAAAAAAAAAAATTAAAAAAAAAATGCTGGAAAACCTTTTCATAAGAACCGAATCCACAATCACTGCCTACAACTGACTTACACCACAGACCGTGTTTTTACGAGGCGGGGGAAATTCAGGGTTCTGTAGATCCTCACATACTGCTCGGTGGGAAACAGTAACTACCAGCAGGGTAAATGAAAACACTTAATCACCTGAACAAGAAGGGGAAGTTCCTCGCAAAGACGGAGCACGACCTCTCTATACTTGCTCATGGATACTTTCCTTAGGTGTTAAATCTTGAGTGTTTTGAGTCCCCTTAGTTTCAAAACTCCTTGAACAGTCTCCTCTTCATTGAAATGTCAGTCCATACCCTCTGTTCGTTTTTTATACTGAATCGCATACCACTTTCTTAACAACGCTTAGTTCTTCATGCACTTTGGATAGTAACCTTCTGCCATTTTAAATTTTTTTTTTTTTTCAACGTTTATTTATTTTTGGGACAGAGAGAGACAGAGCATGAACGGGGGAGGGGCAGAGAGAGAGGGAGACACAGAATGGGAAACAGGCTCCAGGCTCTGAGCCATCAGCCCAGAGCCTGACGCGGGGCTCGAACTCACGGACCGCGAGATCGTGACCTGGCTGAAGTCGGACGCTTAACCGACTGCGCCACCCAGGCGCCCCACCTTCTGCCATTTTATATGTGCTGAAGATGTCTTCTGGTTTGGTCCTCTCACTTCCTTGATGAAATCTTCACAAATGTAAGTTCTTCACTTTCATATAAGCTAATTTATCTATCTTTGCCTTTATGATTTGTGTTTATTCTTAAGAAATCTGCCCTTACTCCCATCTTGACAAAATTCTTGTACTATTGCCTAACAGTTTTAAAGTTTTGCCTTTTACAAGTCTTATACATCATATGTTGGTTCTTAAATCCCCGAGTTTTGGGTACGATGTGTGGGGCAGGCCCTCCCCCACCACACTCCCATAAGGATCTGTGATGCCACAGCACCATTATCGAACACCCCCGTCCTTCCCTTCCCTGACCTGTAACAAGTCCGTGTTACTCAAAATGTATATACCATTATCCACCTGTTTCTTTATTTGTATTGGTTTCTCCTTGTTTCTGTATCCCAGTGCTTTAATTGCTAGAGTTGTGACAGCTGTAGGGTAAGACTCCTAACTTTCTTTTTCTTGAAGACTGCTGACACACTCGTGGCCCTTTGCTTTTCTATACAAATTGTGTTGCATTCTCAATTATATTTTGTAATTTTCTCCATTAAGGTCAAACACATAATTTCAAAAATGATTTTTTCCAGGTACTGGATTTTTCATTACAGTTACAAATGGTAGTTATGATTTATTTACATTTTCAATCTATTGCTGGAATGAAATTCACTTACATAAATTGATTTTAATCTAGCAGTCTTGCTAAATTAAATTCACTTATTAATTATGAAACTTTGTAAATTCTTTTCTTTTTTCTAGACATCATTTATAAATGATTAGGTTTCTCCTTTTTTAAACCTTTCAGCTTTCATCTCCTTTTGTCCTTTTTTTTTTTTTCTTGTCTTACTGCCCTAGGACCTTTTATAGGATGTCACATAGAAGTGGCAATAGCAAATATCCTTGTCACTTCTCTCAACTTACAAGGAACACTTTTAGCTCTTGACCATTAAAAATATTTGCTTCAGATTTTTGGTAAATGCCCCTAATCGTGTAGTTTGCTAACAGTTTTTATCATTAACAGACAATGCACGCATTTTATCAAATGCTTTTCTTCCTTTGATCTATTAATGGTAATTGGTATCGATGCATTTTCTAATGTTCAACTAACCTTGCATTTCTGAGATGAGATACTCAATTTGATCTTGGTGTATCATCCACTTTTACAAGCTGCTATAACCTGTAGGTTACAGGTTAAGTAACCTGTAACCTATAACGCATTTAGGGTTTTTTACTTCTCAGGTTGTGAATGAAACTGACTAGGAAGATTATGTCCTAACTCAATTTAGGGACTATCTTCTCTTTTTCTGTTCTGTAGAAGAAGTTGTGAAAGACTAGACTTATTTTTTCTTGAATTTATGTTAGAACCCATAAACCTGTTAGAAACTCAGAAACTCTGGGAATCTGCCTGAGCCTGATATGTGTGGTCGGGGGGGGGGGGGGGTGGTCAGTCATGATTCGTAACTACCAATGCGACAATTTTAGTGGATAAAAAGTTCATCTTCCCTATTACCTACTGAGCCTGTTTTGTTCATACCTTTCCTAAAAATTTGATATCGTGTTTCAGACTAACTGCCATTGAACAGTTAAGTTACTCATGTTCTCTGCAGATCTTCCTGTACCCACCTAGGCCACCCCCCCACCCCCACCCCCAGATGTGCCTGTTGGCCATCTGTATGTCTTCTTTAGAGAAGTGTCTATTCATGTTTTCTGCCCATTTCTTCACTGGGTTATTTGTTTTTCGGGTGTGGAGTTTGGTGAGCTCTTTATAGATTTTGGATACTAGCCCTTTGTCTGATAGGTCATTTGCAAATATCTTTTCCCATTCCGTTGGTTGCCTTTTAGTTTTGTTGATTGTGTCCTTTGCTGTTCAGAAGCTTTTTTATCTTCATGAGGTCCCAATAGTTCATTTTTGCTTTTAATTCCCTTGCCTTTGGGGATGTGTCAAGTAAGAAATTGCTGCGGCTGAGGTCAGAGAGGTCTTTTCCAGCTTTCTCCTCTAGGGTTTTGATGGTTTCCTGTCTCACATTCAGGTCCTTTATCCATTTTGAGTTTATTTTTGTGAATGGTGTAAGAAAGTGGTCTAGTTTCATTCTCCTGCATGTTGCTGTCCAGTTCTCCCAGCACCATTTGTTAAAGAGACTGTGTTTTTTCCATTGGATATTCTTTCCCACTTTGTCAAAGATCAGTTGGCCATACTTTTGTGGGTCTAGTTCTGGGGTTTCTATTCTATTCCATTGGTCTATGTGTCTGTTTTTGTGCCAATACCATGCTGTCTTGATGATGACAGCTTTGTAGTAGAGGCTAAAGTCTGGGATTGTGATGCCTCCTGCTTTGGTCTTGTTCAAAATTACTTTGGCTAAAATTATGGAAAGAGCCTAAATGTCCATCAACTGATGAATGGATAAAGAAACTGTGGTTTATATACACAATGGAATACTACGTGGCAATGAGAAAAAATGAAATATGGCCTTTTGTAGCAACGTGGATGGAACTGGAGAGTGTGATGCTAAGTGAAATAAGCCATACAGAGAAAGACAGATACCATATGGTATCACTCTTATGTGGATCCTGAGAAACTTAACAGAAACCCATGGGGGAGGGGAAGGAAAAAAAAAAAAAAGAGGTTAGAGTGGGAGAGAGCCAAAGCATAAGAGACTGTTAAAAACTGAGAACAAACTGAGGGTTGATGGGGGGTGGGAGGGAGGGGAGGGTGGGTGATGGGTATTGAGGAGGGCACCTTTTGGGATGAGCACTGGGTGTTGTATGGAAACTAATTTGACAATAAATTTCATATATTAAAAAAAATTACTTTGGCTATTCAGGGCCTTTTGTGGTTCCATATGAATTTTAGGATTGCTTGTTCTAGCTTCGAGAAGAATGCTGGTGCAATTTTGATTGGGATTGCATTGAATGTGTAGATAGCTTCGGGTAGTATTGACATTTTAACAATATTTATTCTTCCAACCCATGAGCACGGAATGTTTTTCCATTTCTTTGTATCTTCTTCAATTTCCTTCATAAGGTTTCTGCAGTTTTCAGCATACAGATCTTTTACATCTTTGGTTAGATTTATTCCTAGGTATTTGATGCCTCTTGGTGCAATTGTGAATGGGATCAGTTTCTTTATTTGTCTTTCTGTTGCTTCATTATTAGTGTATAAGAATGCAGCTGATTTCTGTACATTGATTTTGTATCCTGCGGCTTTGCTGAATTCATGTTATCAGTTCTAGCAGACTTTTGGTGGAGTCTATCGGATTTTCCATGTATAATATCATGTCATCTGCAAAAAGTGAAAGCTTGACATCATCTTTGCCAATTTTGATGCCTTTGATGTCCTTTTGTTGTCTGATTGTTGATGCTAGCACTTCCAACACTATGTTAAACAACAGTGGTGAGAGTAGACATCCCTGTCGTGTTCCTGATCTCAGGGAAAAAGCTCTCAGTTTTTCCCCAGTGAGGATGATGTTAACTGTAGGCTTTTCATAAATGGCTTTTATGATGTTTAAGCATGTTCCTTCTATCCTGACTTTCTCGAGGGTTTTTATTAAGAAAGGATGCTGAATTTTGTCAAATGCTTTTTCTGCATCGATTGACAGGATCATACAGTTCTTTTCTTTTATTAACGTGATGTATCACGTTGATTGATTTGCAAATGTTGAACCAGCCCTGCATCCCAGGAATGAATCCCACTTGATCGTGGTGAATAATTCTTTTTATATGCTGTTGAATTTGATTTGCTAGTATCTTATTGAGAATTTGTGCATCCATATTCATCAGGGATATTGGCCTGTAATTCTCTTTTTTTACTGGGTCTCTGTCTGGTTTAGGAATCAAAGTAATACTGGCTTCACAGAATGAGTCTGGAAGTCTTCCTTCCCTTTCTATTTTTTGGAATAGCCTGAGAAGGATAGGTATTATGTCTGCTTTAAACGTCTGGTAGAACTCCCCTGGGAAGCCATCTGGTCCTGGACTCTTATTTGTTGGGAGATTTTTGATAACTGATTCCATTTCTTCGCTGGTTATGGGTCTGTTCAAGCTTTCTATTTCCTCCTGATTGAGTTTTGGAAGTGTGTGGGTGCTGAGGAATTTGTCCATTTCTTCCAGGTTGTCCAGTTTGTTGGCCTATAATTGTTCATAGTATTCCCTGATAATTGCTTGTATTTCTGAGGGGTTGGTTGTAATAATTCCATTTTCATTCATGATTTTATCTATTTGGGTCATCTCCCTTGTCTTTTTGAGAAGCCTGGCTAGAGGTTTATCAATTTTGTTTATTTTTTCAAAAAGCCAGCTCTTGGTTTCACTGATCTGCTCTACAATTTTTCTAGATTCTTTATTGTTTATTTCTGCTCTGATCTTTATTATTTCTCTTCTTCTGCTGGCTTTGGCGTGTCTTTGCTGTTCTGCTTCTATTTCCTTTAGGTGTGCTGTTTGATTTTGTATTTGGGATTTTTCTTGTTTCTTGAGATAGGCCTGGATTGCAATGTATTTTCCTCTCAGGACTGCCTTCCCTGCGTCCCAAAGCGTTTGGATTGTTGTATTTTCATTTTCGTTTATTTCCATATATTTTTTAATTTCTTCTCTAATTGCCTGGTTGACCCATTCATTCTTTAGTAGGGTGTTCTTTAACCTCCATGCTTTTGGAGGTTTTCCAGACTTTTTCCTGTGGTTGATTTCAAGCTTCATAGCATTGTGGTCTGAAAGTATGCATGGTATGATCTCAATTCTTGTATACTTACAAAGGGCTGTTTTGTGATCCAGTATGTGATCTATCTTGGAGAATGTTCCATGTGCACTCGAGAAGAAAGTATATTCTGTTGCTTTGGGATGCAGAGTTCTAAATATATCTGTCAAGTCCATTGGATCCAATGTATCATTCAGGGCCCTTGTTTCTTTATTGACCATGTGTCTAGATGATCTATCCATTGTTGTAAGTGGAGTATTAAAGTCCCCTGCAATTACCACATTCTTGTCAATAAGGTTGCTTATGTTTGTGAGTAATTGTTTATATATTTGGGGCTCCCATATTCGGTACATAGACATTTATAATTGTTAGTTCTTCTTGATGGATAGACCCTGTAATTACTATATAATGCCCTTCTTCATCTCTTGTTACAGACTTTAATTGAAAGTCTAGTTTGTCTGATATAAGTATGGCTACTCCAGCTTTCTTTTGACTTCCAGTAGCATGATAAATAGTTCTCCATCCCCTCACTTTCAATCTGAAGGTATCCTCATGTCTAAAATGAGTCTCTTGTAGACAGCAAATAGATGGGTCTTGTTTTTTTATCCATTCTGATACCCTATATCTTTGGGTTGGCACATTTAGTCCATTTATATTCAGTGTTACTATAGAAAGATATGGGTTTAGAGTCATTGTGATGTCTGTAGGTTTCATGTTTGTAGCGATGTCTCTGGTACTTTGTCTCACAGGATCCCCCTTAGGATCTCTTGTAGGGCTGGTTTAGTGGTGACAAATTCCTTCAGTTTTTGTTTGTTTGGGAAGACCTTTATCTCTCCTTCTATTCTAAATGACAGATTTGCTGGATAAAGGATTCTTGGCTGCATATTTTTTTTTTTTGTTCATCACATTGAAGATTTCCTGCCATTCCTTTCTGGCCTGCCAAGTTTCAGTAGAGAGATCCGTCACGAGTCTTATCAGTCTCCCTTTATATGTTAGAGCACGTTTATCCCTAGCTGCTTTCAGAATTTTCTCTTTATCCTTGTATTTTGCCAGTTTCACTATGATATGTCGTGCAGAAGATCGATTCAAGTTACGTCTGAAGGGAGTTCTCTGTGCCTCTTGGAATTCAATGCCTTTTTCCTTCCCCAGATCAGGGAAGTTCTCAGCTATGATTTCTTCAAGTACACCTTCAGCACCTTTCCCTCTCTCTTCCTCCTCTGGAATACCAATTATGTGTAGATTATTTCTCTTTAGTGCATCACTTAGTTCTCTAATTTTCCCCGCATACTCCTGGATTTTTTTCTCTTTTTCTCAGCTTCCTCTTTTTCCATAATTTTATCTTCTAGTTCACCTATTCTCTCCTCTGCCTCTTCAATCCAAGCTGTGGTCACCTCCATTTTATTTTGCAGCTCATTTACAGCATTTTTAGCGCCTCCTGGCTGTTCCTTAGTCCCTTGATCTCTGTAGCAATAGAGTCTCTGCTGTCCTCTACACTGTTTTCAAGCCCAGCGATTAATTTTATGACCATTATTTTAAATTCCCTTTCTGTTATATTGTTTAAATCGTATTTGATCAGTTCGTTAGCTGTCACGACTTCCTGGAGTTTCTTTTGAGGGGAATTCTTTCGTTTTGTATTTTGGATAGTCCCTGGAGTGGTGCGGGACTGCAGGGCACTTCCCCTGTGCTGTCTTGAATAACTTGTGTTGGTGGGCGGGGCTTCAGTCAGACCCGATGTCTGCCCCCAGCCCACCGCTGGGGCCACAGTCAGACTGGTGTGTGCCTTCTCTTCCCCTCTCCTAGGGGCGGGATTCACTGTGGGGTGGCGTGGCCCGTCTGTGCTACTCGCACACTGCCAGGCTTGTGGTGCTGGGGATCTGGCGTCTTAGCTGGGGTGGATCGGCAAGGTGCACGAGGGTGGGAGGGGCAGGCTCAGCTCGCTCTTCCTTCAGTGATCTGCTTTGGGAGGGGCCCTGCGGCACTGGGAGGGAGTCAGACCCTCCGGAGGGATGGATCCGCAGAAGCACAGTGTTGGGTGTTTGTGCGGCGCAAGCAAGTTCCCTGTTGGGAACCGGTTCCCTTTGGGATTTTGGCTGGGGGATGGGCGAGGGAGATGGCGCTGGCGAGCGCCTTTGTCCCCCGCCAAACTGAGCTCTGTCGTCCTGGGGCTCAACAACTCTCCCTCCCATTGTCCTCCAGCCCTCCCGCTCTCCGAGCAGAGCTGTTAACTTATAACCTTCCAGATCTTAAGTCCCGCTTGCTGTCGGAACACACTCCATCCGGCCCCTCCGCTTTTGCCGCCAGACTCGGGGGCTCTGCTTGGCCGGCGGGCTGCCCCTCCGCCCCGGCTCCCTCCCGCCAGTCCGTGGAGCGCGCACCGCCTCTCCGCCCTTCCCACCCTCTTCCGTGGGCCTCTCCGTTCTGCTAGTCTTCTGGCGGTTTTCTGGGTTAGTTAGGCAGGTGTAGGTGGAATCTAAGTGATCTGCAGGACGCGGTGGGCCCAGCATCCTCCTACGCCGCCATCTTCCTCCCCCTCCTACTCCCCAATTTTCTATCTCTACCTTTTCATTCTTCTTTCTGGAGAATTTCCTCAGCTTTACTTCTACTATTATATATTCAATTTCCAAAAGATATTTTTCCTCCAAATGTTCCTCATTTTTAATTCTCCCCTTGCTGTTTCCTCGGTCACTTGACGATCCATGACAGGCTTCTGTGATTTGAGTTTCTATCAAGCTATAAACTTCCCTCACATGGTCACGGGTCACCCATTCGTGTTTAAGAATCCTCACCGAGATCAAGCTGTGGGGCCACTCTTCATGCTCTGGTGGATGCTGTCAAATGGCAGATTTCACTGCGGGATAATCGGAGGTTTTCCCCGCTGGCATTAGGTGTAGATCTTTCCTGTTGGCTGGTCAGTTTCCCAGAGGACACTTTTCTTACCTTTGGCTGTGAGTGTTCTCAGAGGCAAGCGGAGGAAGAATACCAAAGTCGCCTCTGACCCGGGGACAGTAATCTACTCTCAGCTGGGTCTGCTGTCCCCACATCCCGGAACTCTCCTATCGGAACGAAGGAAGAAACACTCTCCTGGCCGAGTGGGGTGAGGGAAGGGCACCTGCCTTCTACCTGCTGCTTCTACAAACTCCCAAGCTCCTGCTCTCACTGCCACTGCCCCCTCAGCCCCAGCACGCTCACCGAGGGGAGGGAAGAGGAGGGGTGGGGAGAGACGCAGGGGTGAAGCAGCTGCTTTCGGGCTTCGCCTGCCGCCGCCTGGGGTGTGCTGTGTCCTCTCTGCGGAATCCGTAGTCACTTAACCGTGTCTCTGGTCTCCCAGAACTACTCTGGTGTCTCCCACATGCTCCTGTCTCCTCCCTCTGTCCTTTGTGGGTTCGTTCCTTTGTAGTCTCCTCCTACCAGCTCAGTGGGATTTCAGGAAGGAGACCCTGAGCCCATCAGCGTTTCCTTATTCTCTTCCCGAGTGGATGCTGATCCGAGAGGAATGTGAAAAAGGAAAACACAGGGTCCTTCCAACTTCCTCTCCACTCTCTCTGCGCTGCCTCTTCTGCTCTGAGTTGTCATTTTCTATCCACCATCGACACCAACAACGAACCACCTGTTGCCTTCCCGGGGCTTTTCAGTTTTCGGTCACTTTCTCATTTCCATCAACTCCTCTCTCACTTTTTGGCACGTCCAGGATTGGGCTGGGGAAGGAGCAAGGAGCCGGCGTGAATCCGCCCGTCCTGCCGGCACCACGCCTAAGGACCACTCCGTCATAAAGGTCGGCACCATCATCCGATCCTCCCAGGACTCCTCCCAGGACACGTGGCATTTTTCACTGTCAGAAGGGCTTACCGCTAGCATACAGTGTTGAGATTTTAACTTGATTATATCTTATTTTACCTTGCTTTTGTGTTGCTTTTCTCCCGGTTCATGTCTTCATCTGTCATCACGTCAATGGGTATATTTTTGATATTTTTTTTTTCTAAACAGGACTCTGAAATAACAGGCTGCAAAACACACATTCATGTTATCTTTTAAACATAAAGGATGCTTTCACAGCTATGACTACCAGTTTCAAACCTGCATATGTGGTTCCCATCCTCCCACTAGGCTTAATTTAACATCTCCATGACCTTCAAGTATTTCCTCCGAATCGCAGAATTTCCTGACCCTTCACGAGGCTAGCTATCCCTCTCAGGGCAGTCTCGGTATTCTCTAACTTCCTCTAAGGCAGCTTTTTCCTTCTTACAAAGACGGGTTTGTGTGCATATAATTCCAATTTACCTTCAACTCCATACTAAAGGTAATTATAAGGTTTAAGAGCCTCCCCTCAGGAAGAATCATCAGAAAGAACGTAGGGTAGTCAACATCACCAGTGGCCGAAGCTATTAAACTCGTTCACCATTCACTAAGTACTAAAAGGCCATATCCATACACCACCAGCATTCTTCAGACAGAACAAAAGGGAGCGGGTTTTGAAATAAGAAAAAGGCAGGCTCGTTTTCTGATTCCTGAGTGATATCTAACAAGATCCAGAAATCTTCCAAAAAAGGATGATGTTCTGCCCAGGCGTGGAAGTATACTGTAACTAAGGTAAGGCAAGATGTTAGCCTAGAATCCATGTAGGGTGGAAAAAGCTTTAATTGTCATGTGACTCAGCATCAGACAAATCAACTATGACTGCAATAGGCCAGAGGCAAGAGTAGTTCTTACTGGAATAGAAAGGATAGAGAGTTCTACACTAGCTATGAAGCCAACAACAGCAGTATCAACACGGGACAGGTCTATCTGGTGATGAGACTCAGAGTGTAGAAATCAGACCCAAAGAGTACCAGGAACGGCCACAGAAAGATCATTTACTGCAACCAAGAACTGAAGGCTACAAATTTGGGGCACACACTTGAGACAAGGAGACGAATCCAAGGGAGACTCCCACTAGATTCAAAAGCATCCCTGAATCAAACCCATTCTGGATTTGCAACAGAATAGAGGTTGGCAAAATTTTTCTAAAAGGCCAAAGGGCATTTTAGGCTTGTGGACCAGAAGGCAAAAATCAAAGATGTTACTTATGTATTCGTCATACAACAAAAGATAAAACAAATTTCCACAAATGTTTTATTGATGAAATTCAATGTACAAAAATAGTTGAGTATAAGTGTTTTTAATACAAGCCTTTTTTTTTGAGAGAGAGCAAGCAAGCACGAGCAGAGGAGAGGGGCAGAGGGAGAGAGAGAGAATCCCAAGCAGACTCCTTGCTCAGCGCTGAGCCCAATACGGGACTCGAAGGGAGGGGATATCGCCGTACAAAATATGGCAATAAAGAAAACAAAAGTAAGAGCATTAAACTCATTCCACGACCCTGGAATCATGACCCAAGCCAAAACCACAAGTCAGATGCTCAACCAACTGAGCCACCCAGGCACCCCAATACAAACCTTTTAATGAAGAAAATAGAATTCTTTTGAGAAGGACAACATTTTATGTGATTGGGACTCAAAGTTAGTGTTACCTATCATCAAACTGCTTGTCATTATTCCTTCATAAAAACCATTCTCAGCTTGTAGACATAGAAAAACAGGTGGCAGGCCAGATTCAACCATAGGCCATCATTTGCCAGCCACTACTAGAGAGGAGACATCAGTCCCAACAGCTACTTTAACTGTGGAGTGGCTTATACTCATGCTATCACCATCACCACCAAACATTAAAAAAAAAAAAAAGAGGAAAGTTGTTCAATCTCACTCTTAAACAAAATCAAAATGAGCTGGTAAAAAAAATCAAATGAGTTATTCTTTTTTCCTAGAAGACGTGAAAAAATCAAGTCAACCTCACACTTCTCCACAGCAACATTCAAATGCCAGAACATTCACTCAGGATAAAAGAGTGGCTTAAGAATTTTATCAGAGCCAAGTTTTCATGTAAGTATGAAGCTAACATTTTCACACGCGCAGAATTCAGTAAAGATATCGTCCACGGACCTTTCTTGTAAAATGTATGCAATAATTTTTGCATAGAGATGAAGGCAAAAATATGGCAATAAAGAAAACAAAGGTAAGAACATTAAACTCATTCAAGTATAGAATTAGGTCAAAACAACTATTGGACGTATGATTACAGAACCGAACACTTTTGTACAGGAAAAATAGTATAAGTACTGAAAAAAATCAAGAGGGGGAGAAGAGAAAGTAAATGGAATATAGGAAGCATGAGTGTTCTTCATCTTTCAAATACGCAGGTCAACAGACACTACTTAAAGTTGATAAATAAGAGAAGTCTAACTATATTACTTAAAAGTATAAAGATACCCACAAGAAGAACTAAAATTATAATACATGCAATAAAAATCTGGGAGTATGAGGTACCAGTTAAGAATGTAAATGCATGAATTATGTTCGAATTTCATTTCACAACATGGAGTCAACGGATGATACCTAAAGTGCATAGACAACAAAATAAAGGTTAAAATATATTCTATGTCGTAAGTCTAGAAGAACTGGAATAATGCATGAACCTTTCAAAATATCAGAAGCAAAACACAACTCTGTGTTTACACAAAACAGGGATTTAAAACACCAAAAAAAAAAATAAACAAAGGATAACTGTGGTTGACTTCAGTAGGCTGCCCATATAATATTCAATCCCTCCTTCCCTTTCCCAAATAGTACCCACCTTTTATTTAGGTAGATCTGAACAAATTATCAAGGGATAGAGATGGAAAAAATGAGGACAGGTTAAACAGTAGAGACGGTAGAATGGTAAATCTGACATAACACTCATCAGGAGTCTGGAAGAAGAGAGATAATGGGGAATATAATGACTGAGAGTTTTCCAGACACTGATCTACAGTTTCACAGAGTTCCACAAATTCTAACGCATATGTTCATATATATGAACATACACATATATGTGTACACATGCATATGTACACACACCCCTTCAACACAGCAAAACTGTAGAACACCAAAGACAAAAAGGAGATCCTAACAGTAGCCAGAGACAGATTACTTAAAATGAGAATAAGTATGAACTTCTTTATAGCACACATGCATGTGCACACACACGCACACACACCCCTAAAACAACAGTATAACATCACCCATGTTCTATGTGCTGTCAACTTAGAATTCTATACCTAGCAAAAATGTGTTTCAAAAAATGAAGGCAAGATAAAGACATTTCAGGCAAATAAAATCAATAGACAAATAAAATGTACTGCACAAGGACTTAAAAAAGAAGGAATACTATCCCAAGATGACAGGTCTAAGATACAAGAAATAATCACTAGCAGAAGTAATGAATATGTGTAAATCTAAATGAACACTAACTACATAAAGCAGTAATTATTTCTTGGGGGATTAAAAGTGAGGTGGAACCAGACTCTATAACAACAGCACACAGGTCAGGAGGGGGATGATCAAAATTAAATTAAGATCCTTGTATTTTCTGCAGGAAGATTAAAATTGGTCAAATTGACACTTTGGTAAGTTAAGCGTACATCTTAAAATTTCTATGGTAACCACAACATAAGGTGGCAGAAATAACCCAAAACATATGAATAATTATAGTCACTCCAAGTAGACTAAATTCTCTACAAAGACAAAGATAGAAAAACCGGGGGGTGGAGAGAAATCCAGGTAGATCTTACTTAAAAGACAAATATCTAAAACAAAAGGATACCAAAAGGATGCAGTAAAAGCTAGGAAAAAGATATACCAGACAACTATTAAGCAAAATGAAGATATTATAGCTATATTTATATCAGAAAAATAGGCAGTAAGGCAGAAAGAGTCACTAGATCTAGAGAAGTTCACTATATAATGATTAAGGTTCATTTCACCAGAAAAATGAAACAGTTCTGAACTTCCACCTACAACATGACTTCAAAATATGTAATACAAAATACACAATTCAAAACTGACAGAATCATAGGGAGAAACAGATAAATATAGCATGATAATGAAACACTGTGACAAATTCAGTTAATCAGGCCAACCCCCTCTGGCACCAAACAAAACAAAAACAAAACTAGCAAGGATACAGATTTTACTAATCTAATTTAAAACTATGACCTAACAAATACACTGTGTACAACTCAAGAAATGGAGAATGCATGTATTTTTTTAGTAAAATTTTTTAATGTTTATTTTTGAGAGAGAGACACAGAACATGAGCAGGGGAGGGGCAGACAGAGAGGGAGACACAGAATCTGAAGCAGGCTCCAGGGTCCTGAGCTGTCAGCACAGACCCACGAACCGTTGAGATCATGACCTGAGCCGAAGTCAGATGCTTAACCGACTGAGCTACCCAGGCGCCCTGAGAATGCATGTATTTAAAAAAAAATTTTTTTAACATTTTTTTATATTTTATTTTTGAGACAGAGAGAGAGAGAGAGCATGAACAAGTGAGGGTCAGAGAAAGAGGGAGACACAGAATCCGAAACAGGCTCCAGGCTCTGAGCGGTCAGCACAGAGCCCGACGTGGGGCTCGAACTCACAGACTGTGAGATCATGACCTGAGCCGAAGTCGGACGCTCAACCGACTGAGCCACCCAGGCGCCCCAGAGAATGCATGTATTTTAAAGTGCACACGGCACAGTTTCAAAATTAACCACTACTTGGTCATAATGCAGATCTCAACAAATTTCAAATAATTTATCTTCATACAATCCAAATTCCACGCCCACAATTCAACCAGATTAGAAATAAAGGAATAAAAAATGAAATCTCATAAATCCAGAAACTAAGAAACACCTACGTAACTCAGGGATCACGATGAAAATCCAAAACATTAACAATTAGATGCTAAGATATTAAGTATTAAAACTTGTGAGATACATCTAAAGAAGTACTTATAGGTAAAGAAAAGCTTTAAGATCTCATATAAAAAAAGACTAAATTAAGAAGTTAGAAAAAGCAAAACTTTATAAATGCAAAGAAAATAGAAAAAAACAGAGAAGAGATCAGGCCTCTGGACATCAGCAAGATATGGAGTAGGAGAACCCACTCTTTGTCCCCCCACAAAAAGAACAGACAGCTAGCTACGTGCAAAAAAGGCCTGGGGGGCTCGAGAGTCCAATTAAGAACCGGCAGCCACACGGCGGAGGAGAGAAGAGAGTAACTGCACAGAGGGACCCCTGCGGAGACTGGCTGCGCTGAGACACCTGCTGAGGACAAAGGAGCCGGGCTGTCAGCATCAGCCACACAGGGGCTGCCATCACAGTCTCCAGTGGCACATTCTGCAGAGAGGACCCGGGAGCCTTCGCCACCGCGGATCTCAGCGGCCCCCGCAACAGCCGCAGACCCCCCACGGCGCTCATAGGGAGGATCCCACAGTGCGAGTCGCGTGGACCCCAGCGTGCTGCTCCAAAGAGGACAGCAGTGGCCTTAGCCACCGAGGGACCGTTCCGCGTGGAGACACTGCTGCAGCCCTCCCCCCAGAAGGGGCTGCCGCTCTGCTGCCCCGGGCGGCAACCCCGCACGTACCGTGGGTCCCGGTGCCCCAAGTGCTCCAGCTGTGTGCACGACGCAGAGGCAGAGGCCGATTCGTGGCCACTCTGCAGGCATCCACGTCGCAGGCCCGGCAGCCACTGTGGGTAACCAGCTACTCAGACCCCAAAGCTTCTGTCACTCCCAAAGCGCCCACACGTCAGACACCAGTGCTGCCACCACTACCAGGGCACTCGGGAGCCAGACCCCGAGTTGAGAGGGATCCCCTCAACCATAACAGCCCTCACAGGGGGACAAATCGATGCCCACACCGACTTCTCTGAAGACACTATGTGGACATTATGCTGCAGGGTTGTTCCCAGAGCCAGAACCGCCCCCTGCCCCAAGCCAGTGCCCTTGCACCCACCGGCACGTGGTCTTTAACCATCAAAGCCGGTCCCTAAAGCTGGGAGAGAGACCGCTCCACCAAAAGCAGACATCAACACGGGGCTTCCACAAACTTAGGAAACACGACACCACCCAAGGAACACAGTAATTTTCCCCTAACAGATCTCAAAGAAACGTAGATGTATGAATTTCTGGACAGAGAATTCAAAACGACTGTTTTCAGGAAGCTCAGTGAGCTACGAGAGAACACAGACAACTAAACAGAATCAGGGAAACAAAATGTGAACAAACTGAGAAGGCCAACAGAGAGAGAGAAACCATAAAAAGGAACCAAACAAATTCTGGAGCTGGAGAAAACAATTAATGGAAAAAAAATGCAGCAGCATCAACAGCAGACTTGATCATTTGAAATTATGCGATCAGAGAAAAAGGACCAGGAATGAAAAAGACTAAGGAAAGCCTATATATATGTGGGGTACTATCAAGTAAAATAATATTAGGATATGACAGTCCCAGAAGAAGCGAGAAAGGAGGTGAACGTGTTTTCAAATAATGGCTAAAAATTGCCCATATCTGGGGAGAAAGCTGGGACATCCAGGTGCACGAAGCCAATAAGAGCCCACTCAGGTATCCAGTGACTGATGATTGGAAAAAGAAAATGTGGTGCAAATACACAACAGGATATTGATACTCGGCCATAAAAAAGAATGAAATCTTGCCATCTGCAATGACATGGATGTAGAGTATATTACGCTAAGTGAAAAAAAAAACGATAGTGGTGGGGCACAAAGAGAGGAAAACCAAGAAACAGATTCTTAACTATAGAGAACGTTCTGCTGGTCACTAGAGGGGTGATGGGTGGGGGATGGGTGCAAATAGGTGATGGGGACTAAGGAGTACACTTGTGATGAGCACAGGGTGTTTTATGTAAGTGTTGAATCAACAAATTCTACACCTGAAACTATTATGTTAACTAACTGGAATTTAAATAAAAACTTAAAAAAAATCCCCATACAGATTCAACACAGAGGGGACTTAACTAAGATACACTGTATTCAAACTATCAAAACTCAAAAGAGAGAATTTTGAAAATAGTGGGACAAAACAATCTCATCTCATAAAACGGAACTCTCGTAAGGCAATCAGGGGATTTCTCACCAGAAACCTTGCAGACCAGGAGAGAGTGGAATGATATATTCAAAGTACTGAAAGGAAAAATCTGCCAACAAAAAATACTGTACCCAGAAAAGCTGTCCTTTACATGAGAAGGATAAAGGCCTTCCCAGACAGACAAAATCTGAAGGAGCTCATCTCCATTAGACCTGCCTTATAAGAAATGTTAAAGGGAACACTTCAAGCTGAAATAGAAGGGTGCTAATTTGTAATATGAAAACATATGGAAGTATAAAACTTACAACTTACTGGTAAAGATAATGTAGACAAATTTAGAATATCACCATAATGGGGGTATATAAATCACTTAATTCTAGTATAATGATTAAAAAACAAAAGTATTAAAAATACTATAGCTAAAATAATTTTTAATGTATACATAATATAAAAAGATGTAAATTGTAACATCAAAACCATAAAATGTGGGAGAGGGAAGTAAAAGGATAGAGCTTGTGTATGCAAAGTCAAATTGTTTTCAGCTTAAAACAGACTATCATCACAATAAGGGGTTGTATGTAAGCCTCTTGGTAACCACCAGGGAAAACCCTATAGTAAATGCATAAAAAGTAAAAGAAAGGAATCAAAGCACACCAAACCACAATCAAACCACATCATCAAACCACAAAGGAAGAAGCAAAGAAGGGAGAAAGTAACAAAGGAACTATAAAATAGCCAGAAAACATTTAACAAGATGTTAACTGCAAATAATTATTTTACATGTAAATGCACTAAATTTTCCAATAAAAAGATGGAATGGCTGATTGGATTAAAAAGGCTCAACTGTATGCTGCCTACGAAAGACTCACTTCAACTTTGAGAACACATACAGGCTCAAAGAAAAGAGATGGAGAAAGATATTCCATGCAAACAGTAACCAAAAAAGACTCGGGGTGGGGGGCGGCTTATATCAGATGAAATAAACTTTAAGTCAAAAACTACAACCAGAGACAAAGAAGGCCAATATATAATGACACAGGAATCTATTCATCAAGAGGATATAGCAACTGTAAACATACAGGCACCCAACGTTAGGGAACATAAATATATAAGGCAAATATTAACAGATCTGAAAGTAGAAATATATAGCAATGCAGTAATAATAGATAGCGGCCTTTAGTACTCCACTTTCAGAACAGATAAATCTTCATCCAGACAGAAAATCAACAAAGAAACTTTTTATCTGAACTACACTTTAGACCAAATGGATATAACAGATACATGGAAAACCCGCCATCAAAGAGCAGCAGAATATACATACTTCTCAGGTGAATGCAGAACATTCCCTAGGATAGATCACATATGAGGCCACAAAAGAAGTCTTAAGAAATTAAAGAAGCCTTGAAATCATATCACATATCTTTTCCAGACACAATGTTATAAAACTAGAAATCAAAAACAGGAGGAAACCTGAAATATTCACAAGTGAGTAGAAATTAAACAACACATTCCTAAACAACCATTGGGTCCATGAAGAAATCAAAAGGAAAATCAAAGGTATCTTGAAATAAATGAAAATGGAAATACAACATACCAAAAACTATGCTATGCTGCAAAAGTAGTTCTAAGAGGAAAGTTCATAGCAATTAATGCCAACATTATCCTATCAAACCTTTAAAGAAGAACTAATGCCAATCCTTCTCAAATTCTTCTAGAAAAAGACAAGAGGGGCGCCTGGGTGGCTCAGTCGGTTAGGCGGCCGACCGGCTCAGGTCATGATCTTGCAGTCCGTGAGTTCGAGCCCTGCGTCGGGCTCTGTGCTGACAGCTCAGAGCCTGGAGCCTGTTTCAGATTCTGTGTCTCCCTCTCTCTGACCCTCCCCCGTTCATGCTCTGTCTCTCTCTGTCTCAAAAATAAATAAATGTTAAGAAAAAAAATTAAAAAAAAAAAACAAACACTGAAGCTAGAAGCTAACTTCAAACTATAATACAAAAAGCTACAGTAATCATAACAGTGTGGTGCTGACATAAAAACAGACACACAGACCAACAGAACAGAAAAGAGAGCCCAGAAATAAACCCACACATACAGTCAACTAATTTATGACAAAGGAGGCAAGAATATACAATGGGGAAAGGACAGTCTCTTCAACAAATGGTTGGGAAAACCGGACAGCCACATGCAAAAGAACGAAACTGGACCACCGTCTCACACCTCTGTGAATACTGTACTTCATAAGAAATATCTATTTGGTCTTTGTCTTCATTGCCAGCACAAAGCTCCTAAAACTCCCAAAATATCCTAAATGAGTACAGTGATAAAGGTGTCCTTTGCTACATTAATGAGTTGACTTTTGGACCTCACCTACAGATGGAGGCTGGTTGCCAAGAGAACCAACCACATGACTGATGAGAGGGTTGGAGCTTTCAGCCCCACCACCTTGACCTCTGGGGACAGGGGAGGGGCTGCAGGTGGAATTAACTGCCAATGATTTAACCAATCATGCCTATGCAATAAAGCCTCCGTAAAAACCCAAAAGGATAGGTTTCAGAGAGCTACTGAGCAGGTGAACACATGGAGAC
Source organism: Lynx canadensis (assembly GCF_007474595.2). Lineage (NCBI taxonomy): Eukaryota > Metazoa > Chordata > Mammalia > Carnivora > Felidae > Lynx > Lynx canadensis. Next base: position 1,364,316 of record NC_044319.2, on the reverse strand, counting down.
TCAGGGAGTGTGGTGCACCTGAAGGCATAGAGGCCCCGTGCCTTTTCCCCCTACTTTGTCCCCAGGCCTCTTTTCCATCTGGCTGTTTCTGAGTTACACCCATCTATAACAAACCGGTAATAAATGAAATCTATCCCTGCGGTCTGTGAGCCATTCTAGCAAAGTAATGGAACCCACAGAGGAGTCATTACAGCCTCCTATCTATAGCTGGTCAGTCGGAAACACAGGTGATAACCTGGGCCTGAGACTGGCATTGAAGTGGGGAGGGGGTAGGATGAGTACACGGTTACAGGACTGAGCCCTTAACCCGTGAGATGGGATGGGATCTCCAGACGGATAGTGTCAGAAGTGAGCTGAACTGCAGGACATCACCAGGTGTCTGGGCATTGCTTGGTGGTAAGAACCACATCCCCCCCCCCGCCCTCCCTCCCCCCCACACACGTTGGAATTGGGTACAGAATCACATTATCTCACAAAAATTAACTCAAAATGAATTCAAGACTTAAATTTCAGACCTGAAACCATAAAACTACTAGAAGAAAACATAGGGTATAAACTTCCTGACATTGGTCTTGGCAGTGATTTTTTTCAGATGACACCAAAAACAAAAATAACAACAACGATAATAATAATAAAAGCAAAAAGAAACACCAAAAGAAATGACACCAAAAAAAAAATAATAATAATACAAACAAAAAGAAACAAGTGGAACCACATCAAATGAAAATGCTTCTGCACAGCAAAGGAAACCATCGACAAAACAAAAAAGCAGCCCATGGAACAGGAGAAAACACCTGCCAGTCTTCTGATGAGGGGTTAATATCCAAAATATACAAACTCACACAACTCAACTGCAAAAAAAACAAACAATCCAACTCAAATGGGCAGATTTTCTAAAGACGTACAAACGGCAGGGCAATAGGTACGTGAAAAGGTGTTCGACACGCTCGTCAGGGAAATGCAAACCAAAACCACAATATCACCTCACACCTGTAAGAATGACCATTATCAAAAAGGAATAACACGTGTTGGCGAGGATGTGGAGAAAAGGGAACCGTCGTGCACGGCTGGTGGGAATGTAACTGGCATAGCTACTATGAAAACAGTAGGGAGTTCCTCATTAAATTAAAAGGAGATTACTATATGGTCCAGCAATCCCACGTCTGGAAATACAGCCAAAGGCAGTGAAAACAGAATCTTGAAGACACATTTCCACTCCCATGTTCGCTGCAACAGTATTCTCAATGTCAAGAGTCAAAAACAACCCAAGTGTCTCACACACACACACACAGATTTTCTGACTCGTGCTACCACATGGATAAACCTCGACTGAAGACATCACGCGCTAAGTAAAATAAGTGAAACACAAAGGACAAATACTGTACGATTCTACTTGTATGAGGTTCCTAGCGGCTATGAGGAGTGGAGAAAGGGGTAATAGGGGAGTTACTGCTCAAGGGGTATGGAATTTCAGTTTGGGATGATGACACATTCTGGAGATAGATGCTGGTGGTGGTTACACAACAGTGTGAATGTACTTAATGCTGCTGAACTGTACGCTTAAGAATGATCAAAGTGATAAATCTTATGTTGTGCGTATTTTACCACAATAAAAAAATAAAGGAATAGAAAACACCATACTATGCGAATGCAAACAAAAAGAAAACTGGTGGGGTGCCTGGGTAGCTCAGTCGGTTAAGCGTCCGACTTCAGCTCAGGTCATGATCTCGCAGTTCATAGGTTCCGACGCTGCATCGGGCTCTGTGCTGACATCTCGGAGTCTGGAGCCTGCTTCATTCTGTGTCTCCCTCTCTCTCTCTCTCTGCCCCTCCCCTGTTCATGCTCTGTCTCTCCCTCTCTCTCAAAAATAAATAAACACTAAAAATAAATATTTAATAAAAAAAAATTGGTAACAATATTCTACCAGACAAAGTAAGGGAAAAGCAGTAAGGAGTAACTGCATCTCAACATAATAGAAGGGAAAATCCATCAAGAAGCTACAACTTACAACTTTTACATACCTAACACTGCCTCAAAACATATAAAGCAAAACCTGACAGAATTACAGAAAATCTGACATTTCAAAAAAAAACAGTGACAGTGTGCTATTTTAACACACCCGTTTCAATGATTTACAGATCAAGTGAACTAAAGTAATAAGTAAACGAAAGTATTTGACCCTTGGGGCACCTGGGTGGCTCAGTCAGTTAAGCATCTAACTCCTTTTGGCTCAGGCTGTGATCTCACAGTTAATGAGTTCCAGCCCTGCATTCGGCTCTGCGCTGACCGTATGGAGCCTGCTTGGGATTCTCTAATTAAATAAATAAATAATTTTTTAAAAAGTTCCTGTCTCTTAAAAAAAGAAAAAAAAAAAAAGGAAGTATTTGACCTTCACAATTAATAGGCTTGACCTAACAAAGAACTCTATACATAAAAATCAAGGAATGCACTTTTCAAATCATATAAAGCATTTATGAAAACTGACCATATTCTTCGTAACAAGACTTCACAAATCTCAGACTCAATATTATGCAGACCCCGTTTTCCAATATAATGCAAATAAATCGTAAGTCAACAAAAATGCACTTTTAGAAGTGCTCCCTATTTAGAAGCCTGAAATAGCACTCCTAAGTAAACCATGGATTAAAAATAAGGAAATTACCCTCTAGAACCATTCCACAATGAAAATATCACATATTCAAATTTGGTGGATCCAGCTACAGTAGTTCTTAAGACTTAGAAATTAAAATTTATGAGTACTGAATGCATTTAATATTTTTTTTTAATGTTTACTTATTTTTGAGAGCGAGAGCTCAAGCAGGGGAGGGGCAGGGAGAGAGGGACAAAAGCCTGCAAGTGGGCTCCCTGCAGAGAGCCCGAGGCGGGGGGGGGGGGGGGGGGGGGGGGGGGGGGGCGGGGGGGGGGGGGGGCCGGGGGGGGGGGGGGGGGGGGGGGGGGGGCGGGGGGGAACGGGGGGGGGTTCAAACCCACAAACTGTGAGATCCTGACCTGAACCCCAGTCGGAGGCTCAACCAACCGAGCCACCCAGGCGCCCTTAACGCATTTAATACTTTGAAGGCTGATGTGTTCAATAAAGAAGCCAGGCTATGAACAAGCTAAAAGTAAAAGAAATTAATATAACAGAAAACGAACAAGAATCAAGATCAATAAAACTAAACGCTGATGAGGAAAGGACAGAAAGAGTACCCACAGGGCTCTCCTTTACGCGAAGACACGAGGCCACGGGAGTCTGGCCAACGAGCTTTCTCCAACACGCAAAGAACTGAGAATCCTCGTAATAGCACAAACTCTCAGAAATAAAGCCCCTTCCCGGCTCCCGACGCCCTGGCCTTGCACCCCTGACCCCGCCCCGCTCCTGGCCCCTCCCCCCGCCACACCTCAGCCCGGCTCCCCTGGCCCCGCCCCAGCCCTGCCCACCCCGCGTGGCCCCTCCCCCCAAGCCCGGCTCGACAGACCCCCCCCCCCCTCAAAGTTAGGGGGCCGTCGAGGGTCCCAGCCGCCCGCCCTCACCCACAGCGACGTGGCCGCACGGCCGCTTCGGCCGCTTTTCGGGCCAAGAGGTGAAGGTCCGGCCGGCACACGCCGGAGAGAGAGCCGGGCGAGGACAGCCCCGAGGGGAGGGTCGGCGCCGCTACCCTTCCAGCTCGTAACCGCCGGCCAGCCTGGGGCCTCGAGGCTGCTGGGATGCTGAGGCCCTCGCAGTGCATGCTGGGGGCTGGGGCCGGAGGGCGGGGGGCGGCTCTCGCAGCGCACCCTGCCTGCTGGGCCTCGAGGCCTGCGCAGTGCATGCTGGGGCTGCTTGCGCAGCGCGTCCTGCGTGCTGGGCCTCGGGGCCTGCGCAGTGCAGGCTGGGGCTGTTTGCGCAGCGTGTCCTGCGTGCTGGGCCTCGGGGCCTGCGCAATGCATGCCGGGGAAAGGGTCTCAAGGCCTGCGCAATGCATGCTGGGGGCTGGAGCTAGTGGTTCGCGCAATGCATGCTGGGGTCCGAGGCTGGGGATGGAGTCCGCAGGTGAGGGAGGAGACGGGCGGTGGCTCCGCGAAGGCTCCCATCCAGGCGATGGACTCGAGGGGAGCGGGGGGTGTCGTGACACCGGCCATGCCTTTGCGGGACCCAGAAACGTGCGTCATGGGCGGATCAGATAGGTACACTAAGCAGGCCAAGGACCGGGGGTAACTTCTCTCTCACCTGCTTGAAGGTGGCCTGAATGCTGGAGAAACCGGTGACTGCAGATCAGGCGGCTCTGGGACCTACGACAGGAGTGATTAAGATTTTCACAACCTGGGGGCATGAATAGGCACCTGTTAATAGCAAAAGATTGTATATGGAGATGTAATAGAATGGGTCTAGGAGAAACATTCTAAGAAGAGTGGGTGTGAAAATAACTCCTTTTTATGTGTCTTATTAAAAAAAAACCAAAAACACGGAATGTCCTGTGTTTCACTCGCCCAACTATTTATTGAGCACTTACTATATGCCAGGTGCACAAGGCACATAGGCCCCTTTCTTTACATTTCGTGGTAGAGGCCACAGAAAAACAATACAGGGTCTACTGTATCTAAAAGTGTGTTTAACTTAAAAAAAGAATACACTTCCCACATTTAATGTTAATAAGCTTGAATATATAATCATTCCGCATGTCAGGACAAAATCTGATGCCTTTGAGCCTCTGAGAAGCTGTTGAGAGGGTTTGAGTGTTGAGGGTGAGGAAAGCTACCGCGTTAAAAGGAAAAATCATTTTGGAAATACTATATGCCAATAATCATTTATATTTGATAAAATTAGCCAAAACGTTTAGAGTCAACTCAATAAAATATCCATCAACACAACGTCTAAAACAAAACAAGGTGAAAAAGACACATTATGAAACCATGTTCTTCAGTCTTCCCTGTCTCTGGAGTGGAATCTTCTTTGACATTTTCCTCTCCTATTCCCCACCCCAGTTGAATTTATTACCAAGTTCTGCAGGTTTTACCCACAAACTATGTTTGGTCTGCCACTCTGTCCCATCCTTACTGTTTCAGCCGTAGGCAGAGCAATGGTCTTCAAATTAGGGAACGGTGCCTCTGGAGGAATCACAGACTTTCAGGGCTGTGTGGATAGTGATGATTTTAAAGGAAGCCGTTTATAGATCCAGACCTTCATATATACCCTTTGCTCAAAGCCTGAAGATTCGCCTTTTCTAACCCCTCTTTCAAAATCCCTTCATCCACTTTACACGAGAAAGACAAGTTCTCTCCTATCTGAAATCCCACTACAAAAACTTGCAAGGACACCAAAAAGCCAGTGCAAAAAACCGAAAAACGAAAAAATCAGGATGAGGCACATCTCTTAATGATTAATCAAGGCATCTATAAGCACGTTGTAAGCCTTCCCATTTTTCTGTCTTTATTTCTGTCAAGAGCAAAGAGGGATGCTAGACATCACAGCCATTAGGCTGTCCTGATGGCAGATTACTGTACATAATGTGGACAATGGATTCATGAGGATTTTCTTTTAATGGACTCATCTCTTCCATACCCTGACCAGTGTCAAATAATTCTTTGCTCTTAATGGAGAATCCAATAAGTGCAAAACAGAATCACTAATAAATATTGCTTACTAAATAGGGCTTTTATTTCAAGTATTAAAATGTAAGCAATATTTTTCAGCTGTTCATAACACTCATTCCCCAGAATACATTAGCTAGCAATAAAAGACCTTCAAACAGGTTAGTGACACTAATTCTTCTAAATGTAACTAGAATACTTTCTAGACCACCAGATTCTTCAAAAACACACTGGACAAAACCTGAGGACTAAAATGTTATGAGGTTTATTTTATTTTATTTTATTTTATTTTATTTTTTCCACGTTTATTTATTATTTTTGGGACAGAGAGAGACAGAGCATGAACGGGGGAGGGGCAGAGAGAGAGGGAGACACAGAATCGGAAACAGGCTCCAGGCTCTGAGCCATCAGCCCAGAGCCCGACGCGGGGCTCGAACTCACGGACCGTGAGATCGTGACCTGGCTGAAGTCGGACGCTTAACCGACTGCGCCACCCAGGCGCCCCTATGAGGTTTATTTTAAATTCATCCTGTGATACACTAAGTTAAAGCATTTTATCTAATTATCTCATCAACTATAGGTATAACATTCCATGAAGTATCAGATTTAATTTTATAAACTATGAAGTTAAATTACATTGAATTTTCTTCTCATTTTATTTCTTAAATTAAGTGTAATGTTTTCTACTATCAAAAAAATTCATGTTTTTAGTCTCACATCCTTCATTAAATACGTAGAGATATTTTGCTCATCACATATATGACATAAAGAGTTATTTCCAAAGCAATCTCTACGATGCTTTACCACAAAAGCTGATAATCAGTTTTCAACACCAAAGAAGTAGCATGCTTTTAATCACAACCCTTCATTCATGAATGATGTATCTTTTAACTATATATTACATGGCAGTATTATAATTTAGGTAATTAGAAATGGTATATAGATTTATTCTTATTTATATAGCTTATTAATATGAGTATATCTACATTACTTAACCTTGATTTGATTGGCTTTATTAATCCATTTCTAAAAATGCATCCATAATTTCTTTCACAGTACTTTCTGTAATAGCTTTGGAAATGTTTATTAATCAATTTGTTTGAATTAAAAACTGAAGTCAAATTTTATGATCGAAAGTCCATCCGATTTACCTAATTGATTTGGCAATGCTCATAAACAGCAGACGTTTTCCATAAACTCCGTTAACTAAATCCACAGACTGATGGTCTCATGGTTTTGGCAAAAAGATATTATTGAAAGACATGAAAATAATAAGAGTCTTTAAAACTGTATTACCAAAAGTGTATTAAAATGGTTTAAAATACTTCTATTTTCCTAGCCCTTTCTGAAAACATTGGTTTAAATGAGGCACCTGTTAGGGTAAAAAGATACCACAGTATAATTAAATCCTTTGATAAAAATCTTGGTAATATTTTGGAGATAATACTTGCCTAAAATTGAGAGAATGAATGGATAGGTAATCAGTACCACCCTGAGACCTTCCTCCACTGCTGGGCGGCTCCCGGGGGAGCAGGGAGTCTGCACAAAGCCTCTGCCCTTCTCTTCCAGTCCGGCCAAGCTGAGTGGACTCTTCCTGCTCTACTCCTGCGTAGAACCCCAAGGGATCTGATACTTCTAAATTTAAATCTAGCCTTCCATGTCATTATGAAAGTATATGTAGATATGGAGCTAGATCGATGATGATAGAGATCCATAGAATCTATTTCATTTGTCAACGTATGAATTTGATTTCAACAGCCCGTCTTCATTCACGGGTTCTAGATCTGTAAATTTGCCTGCTCACCCAGATGTGTGTGTATCCCCCAAATCAGTACTCGTGGGGCTTTGTGGTTATGTGCGGACATGCACAGAGCGGTGACAATTTTGAGTGGCCCAACAGGCAGGTTCCTGGCTGAGGCTGAGGGAGGCGATGCCCTGACCTCTCGTTTCAGCCCTCATACTGCGAACAGGCGATCTTTCCAGACCTAGTCAGTGCCATGTTTCACACGTTTTTATGACTTTTGCTGGTATTTTGGCTGTATTAAATGGCCCCCAAATGTAGTGCTGTCTAGTGTTCCTAAGTGCAAGAAGGCTATGATGTGTCCTAGAGAGAAAGTAGATGTGTTAGATACAGTTAGCTCAAGGTTTTGTTACAGTGCTCTTGGCTCTGAGTTCGATGTCAATGAATCATGATACATATTAAACACCTTTAAACAGAAACACACATAAAACAAGGCTATGGATTGATCAGTTGATAAAAATGCTGTGAGTAAATGCTCTCAGGAGCCTAACCCTGTATTTCCCTCGAAGCAATGATTCAAAATTTGCTAAATCAGTGCTTGCAGCAACTTTTTACCACCTAGCTTCTGGAAATATCAAGAATCAACTGTATATTTTTACAGAGTTAAATATATGTTTTGGGGCTTCCTTTACTTTCAGCCCTATGAATGTTAGGGCATATAGGGTTATAAATCAATCTTTTCCAAATTTTTGCTTTCTAAAAAAAAAAAAACTGAAGGAAGATCTAATAAAATTGTTAACTGATAGATTATAGAAAATAATTTTTACGATGAATTTTTTTTTGGATTTTCACATGTAACTTGGGGGTTCAAACAATTACAACAAAACTCCTTCATTCTTACCTGTTGTAGTTATATGAACGTGGGTGCTGCCTCTTTCATCTATAAAAATGAAAAATAGGACCAGAATTGCTGAACCCTGTTTAATCCCATCAATAGCTGAAATAAATCATGTTTCCCATAGAGATATGAAGTACTTGGGGAAAAAAGTACCTCATTCATCTCACAAAAGGTGATTTCCAAAACAATTTTGTCTAATAATTGTTTGTAAAGGTCTCTATCCCAGGATGGCCAGAGCCCAGCCCGTCTGTCATTCTACTCCTCCGCTCTGGACCACGGGCCACTCACCGTGACCCTTATGCCTCTGCCTCCGCTGTCTGCCCCGAAGCCCTCACCTCTTCAACTTCATCTCACCCTCCAGGGAGCAACTGAAACGTCACTTCCTTAAAGAAGCCTACCCTGGTGCCCCAATCTAAGTTGTGTCCCTTGGCAATCACATCACCTTTTAAAATTATATGTTTATCAGTATAATTACTGGTTTAACGTGTCACCCCGACTAGACTTTGCTCCATGAGGGCCTGTTCTCTGCTTCGTTCAACACCATTCTCGCGGTGGTGAACACACAGCAGATTCTCAACAAATATCACACAAACATCACACAAATGAAGTAAGATTGATAAATAAATTAGCATTGTTTTCTTTGCAAAAACATCAGCTCCCACGTGAGTCGTATCTTTCTTCCACTTTTTAGCTCTAATTTTAGAGACTGAAATTCATCTATTTTTGAAAAGCTCTTCCTACCCTTCTCTGTGAATTCGCACTCCCCCACAATCTGAACACACACCTCAAAACCCACCTTTTGGGTTAAATCCACAGCAATTCCGCCACCAGGTTCTATTTGTATGCGTGCCCATTTTAGTTATGTTTTCTATTACTTTTAATGTATATTTTTGAGAGAGAGAGAGAGAGAGAGAGAGAGAGAGCACGAGCAGGGGAGGGGCAGAGAGAGAGGGAGACACAGAATCCCAAGCAGGTTCCAGGCTCTGAGCTGTCAGCACGGAGCCTGACGCGGGGCTCGAACGCTTGAACGATGAGATCATGACCTGAGCTGAAGTCAGACGTTTAGCCAACTGAGCCATCCAGGTGCCCTGGGAAAGATTTCTAACATCATGTTTCTAGCCTTGCCCTTGGCCCAAATCTCATTACGAGTTGTTTTCAGAGACTGAGACGTGGGCGTGTATGGCATGCTATTTTAGGTGTGTACAACGTAAAACAGGAATGGGGTACGTAAGGTGACTGAGCCATGACCCAGGAGAACCCCAATTAACTGGAGCAGTAGACCAAATCCACCATGACCCAATTTCACAGGGGTGTATATAGAATACATTTGCATCTAAAAAGCTGATTTTACCAAAACATAAGAGAGTAGATGTGTTCAAGAAGAGTAATGGTGAGGGTGCGTGATGGCTCAGCTTGGGTTTGGCTCAGATCATGATCTCACCATTTGTGCGTTCAAGCCCCACACAGGGCTCCGTGATGACAGTGTGGAGCTTGCTTGGAATCATCTCTCTTTCCCTCTCTCCGCCCCTGGCCCCCTCAAAATAAATAAATAAGGGGCGCCTGGGTGGTTCAGTCGGTTGAGCGCCCGACTTCGACTCAGGTCATGATCTCCTGGTTTGTGATTTCGAGCCCTGCATCGGGCTCTGTGCTGATGGCTCAGAGCCTGGAGCCTGCTTCGGATTCTGTCTCTCCCTCTCTCTGCCCCTCCCCTGCTCACGTTGTCTCTCTCTCTCTCAAAAATAAATAAAGGTGAAAAAAAAAAGAAGTGAGGTCTTTGATTTTGTACGAAGACCCCTCCATATTGCATCAGTGCCCAATAATCAGGGCAATCAGCTGGCAGGGAGGGGAAGACCCCACTGGAGAAACACCTCTGAAGACACTCGGGCTAAGGGCTGTTTTTTGTATCAACCTTAACCCTTCATACGAGAGAAAGAATCTGCTGGCTCCCAAATTAAAACTGAGAAGAGCTGACGACATCCCGTACAACTGTTGGTCCCCACCAGGCTACACGGGTGTCTCCCTCACTCAAGGTTATTAAACAGAGAAAGGAACACAAGAGTAACAGCACGGAGCCAGAACGAGGCACCATTTTGAATTCCATACCAGTGACCCCCATAACCTCCCTCAGCTCCGACCACCCTTCAGTGTAAACTCTGATCTGCAGTGGAATTCCTTTGAATATTTCCCCCTTCGAGTGAACACAGCGTCCAGCTTTCTCAGTAGAGAGTTCTGGAAACACACTGCCAGAGGAGGGGGCCCTCCTGCCCTTTCCGGCAGAAGCGGGGGTCGGTGGTAGAGGCGTGAGTTCGTTCAGCAGGGCCCACGCCAGCCACGGGCCCGAACTGGTGCCTCTGTGACCCTGGCGATACCCTTTCCAAAGCCCTTTCAACATGGAAGCCGTGGGCCCTAAAGGGCTCCCATCCCTGCGGACGCCCACTGCAAGCCCCAACCGTGCCTGCTCATCGCCAGCTTGCTTTCCTCGCCCAGAAGCTCCAGCCTGGCCAAACAAGGTCACTTTTTGCTACTCGTGGGCTGACCCACATCTTCTCCAATGGAGGTCTGAGCTCTTTCCAGGTCTGTCCCGCCCGCCTCCCTCAGCCTGTGGGACCACACGGAGTTTCCCTCTACCGTATACTTAGTCTTTCATCATGATTAATACATTCTCATGTGAAACTTCCCGAGTCGAGCCTACTGTGTGGTTTCTGTCTCCAGACGGGACCAAACCGCGGGTCCTTTAAGTATATTGACTCGTTCACCTCCCATCCCAACCCTATGAAGTGAGTTCTACTTTCAACCTTATTTTCAGATGAAGAAGTTAGGGGAGATTAGGTAAGTCACACAACAATTGAGCCTTTATTGTTAAAGATCCTTGAAAGTGTGGGGCACCTGGGTGGCTCAGTTGGTTAAGCATCCAACTTCAGCTCAGGTCATGATCTCACAGTTCGGGGGTTCAGGCCCTGCATCAGGCTCTGTGCTGACAGCTCAGAGCCTGGAGCCTGCTTCAGATTCTGTGTCTCCCTCTCTCTGGCCCTTCCCTGCCTGAGCTCTGTCTCTCTCTCTCTCTCTCTCTCTCTCTCAAAAATAACTAACATTAAAAAAAAAAAGAAAGAAAGAAAAATGCAGGCCAGAGAAGTCAAGGTGTCACCAGCTGGACCCCGAGACCTGACCTTGACCACCCACCTGCTTCTCCTCACTGACCTCCATCCCACATTTTTCCCTGGACTCTTCTCTCCAGCTTAACTCAGGCACGTGGAAACCAAACCACCTGTGCAGCAACAGCAATGGTCCTGACGGGTCCTCTAGCCGACCCCGATCACCCAGGCCCGTTTGCGTGAAACCCGACAAGCACCTGCACAGAGGGACCATGGAGTGACCTCTAGAATGACTGACGGCTACCTTTACCTCATTGTAATAGAAAAGCTCTGCCCAAGGAGGAGCAAAGGCCTCATTTACATAACATACATCGTATGTGCAGGCATGTTTCCCTAAAGGCACACGTGTGACCTCGTGCCTGCCTCTACATGCAGTCCCAAGGCTTTCCTTCCTAAATACTCGTCCTAAGTGAGAGGAACACATTCATCCTCCCTCGGGAGTCACCACTTTGGAAACCATTTGCCGCAAATAAAGTTCGTGCGACAATGCACCTCGTGGGGTTTCTGACTCACCAAGGAGTGAACTCACGTTGGTTCCATTACAAAGGCAAGCCTACAAAATTTAGATCTGCCCCAAGAAATAACTAGAACGAGGGGGTCAAACATACCCAGCAGAGGTTCCAAGAAGAAATGGAGAGTCATAAATCACTCCCCGGGGAGATTTCTGCAATTGTTGTTATACAACCTCCTCCAAACCCTTCTGGCACTTTCTTTACACGCGGGCACCTGACTCTGTCTGGAAACACACTGAGGGTCCTTTCACTTGTCATGTGGAACGTTCTCACACCTCAGCCCCCAGTCGCAGTGCTATATCTACCTTAGAATATACCTTACATTTACCGAAAGTACTTTCTCTACCTTAAAAAATGTAAAAATACCTAGAAAATGACCCCTGAACCGGGACCTTTATATCTCAATGTGAGCCTAAATATTCAAGGACAGAAATCAGGTCTGTCCCCTTGTATCCCCAGCAGCACCCTACAACTGTAAGCGCCCTGTAAATACTTACTGAGTGTGTTTAATTTACAACGAAGCCTGGGAGAATTAACATCTAAATCTGCCCAACTGTCACAGAAGAAACAATGGGTTCCATAAAGACCAGAAAAGATGAATAGAATTGATGGTGTTTGTTGACAGAAACAAAATTCATTTCTTCTGGCTAATTGTTTTAATCTTAATGTTTGCAAAAGACAATGAACACTAAGCTTTTCAGTATGGATAGTAAATTTTGATAATTTCTTCCATTCTATGTTACAACGGAAACACTTTAGTTCAATATACTGTAATTGATTGCTAAGCTGTGGTGCAGAATGGTGATTTGTAACAGTTTGTTTTCACACACACACAAAAGAAATTGATTCAAAATGGCAGAAGAAAATTATAGCAATTAACATAACCGTCCAAAGCAGTGCTGTCTAAGCACATAAGAGCACTGGCATAGTCAGAAATTTGCAATAATTTAGACTCACAAATCTGTCAACTTAAATCAAGAACCTTAAATTCCCAATTGTAAATCAAGTTGTAAAAATCGGTACCCATCTAGAGACAAACCTGAGGACTTCCCTAGGCCTGCTATGGAAATAACCAATGTCATCTGGGCGCCTGGGTCGTGATCTCCCGGTTCGTGGGTTGGAGCCCCGCATCGGGCTCTGTGCTGACAGCTCAGAGCCTGGAGCCTGCTTCGGATTCTGTGTGTGTCTCTCTCTCTGCCCCTCCCTGCTTATGCTCTCTCTCTCTTTCTCTCTCTCTCTCTCAAAAGTAAATAAACTTAAAAAAATATTTCCTAACCAATGTTATCCAAAGACTTTTCTCAGATTCTTGTCTGGTAACATGTGGCTGATGTCAGTAACGGAGGCCACTCCCAGGGAATTCACCCAAGTCTAGAATGTCCCCCGAGTGTGAATTAGTATCACCTCTGTGGAGGTATTCTGTCTCTCGGGTCACCAGACAGATTCCGTTTTCTGTTCTGAGTTGAGTTGATGGGCAGTTCCCACATCGACACGCTCAAGCATGAATCTCACAGACATGGAGACTAAGTCTGGAGAAAGCCTGGTGACCTCAGCCCTGGGAGCCACCCCGAGTTTGCATTTCGCCGTACCCAATGAGGCTGAGCTGGTTCTCCGGCAACTTCTGCATTGTTTGCACACTGGGTTTCGTGGTGAAGGCTTGCGTGAGGCTCAGATCCATCTAGATGAGCGAGTTTTTCTCTCTGCTTCCACACAATTCACTTGCACAGTTTGGTCCCATTGGGAGCGTTCACAAATAGGTCTTGTATTCCAATTCAGAAGAACAGGGAACTTGAAACAGGGTGGAGCTTGAAAGTCCCTTGTCCGGGACTCGTCACCTTGAACTTGCCTCAGAGAATTGCTGGTGTAGACGGCTTCTGTTCTCTATCTGTGCTCTCAAGCTAAAATCATCAGTAGGCAGAAGATCCTTCCTAGATCCTCTAGGAAGAAGTAGGCAGGAGTCTGTGCACCTTAGTTTGTGGAAAGCCTTGCAATAGTCTATTTCCAACAATTAGAGATAATTTGCTCTCCCCCTGACTCACTTGTGCTGCCTGATTTCCTGTTCTTTGAACCCGTGTTTCTGACCAAGTTCGCATCAAATTGCTTAAAATAACAGATTTGCTTTCGGCAACTTTCACAACCTAGTCCCTGACTGTATTTCACTCTGAATTCTTACTTCCAGTCTCCTTCCCTGTAAACAGAAGAGGATTTGTGAAGCACATACATGACTAAACTTGAAAGTCTGCATGAGTTTACCTGACTCCAAGCCTCCCGGGCAGCTGAGTGATTTGGACTGTGGGCAGGGGTGTGTGAATGGAGCCGGCTGTGGGAAAGAAAAAGCTGTGATCCTGAGGTTTGGGTCCCTGCTGCAGGAAGGCGGCTGTGAGGGCCCCGGACACCGGGCAGAGACACAGAAAAGGAAGGGGGTGGAATCTGGAAGCCCGACTTCACCGAATCCACGGGACGTGGAACCCGTCCTGCTCACTGGAACCGAGCGTGGCCCCGTATGCCCTTCGGCACTGCAGGAACCGTCATCCTCTCCGGCCACCTAGGACTAGTGGCCGCGGTAAACTCCACTGTGGGCCGGTGTATTCGCTAGGGATGGAGTCCACCACGAGGCCTCTGACCCTGCTTGTCGTGGTCACCACAGAGCAGAAAACGTGAAGCTTTCTTTAAAATTAGAGCGCACTTTATCGTGTTTTGCTTATTAAGGCCATTTAAACAGAATAGCTACTCTCTTTGCTTCCACGTGGTAAGCTCCTTGGAATTTCCCGATTGGGGTGTCTTTCTCACTCATGGTGGGCCCCTTAGACCACACCTGAGAGTTATCGTACTAAGATGACTATTCAAGGGACACACCTAGTACTCTAGTGTGGGGGCAAGCCAGGTCAGAAAGACCACCCATGTGATTAAGCACCGGGGCCTCCAGCCTGACCTCCAGGGAGGGGAGCTGGAAACCGAGTTCAAACACGTGGGCAATTGATCAATCAATCATGCCTAGGTAACGAAGCCTCAGTGTGATCTCTGGACATCAAAGCTGGGCTGAGCTTCTAGGACTGACAACACTCCATGAGTATAGCCACACATCAGGGCCCAGGGAGGCGCAAGTTATCTGAGTCACCTGATACAATGGAACCCACATCTTTAGCTTCCTGGACTGTCCTCTGTCTATTCCTGTGGCTGATTCTAACATGTGCCCTTTCCCTGTAGTAAATGTGTCCATGAGTATAACGATCCTCAGTGAGTTCTGTGAGATCTGGAACCTGAGGGTAGTTCTGGGAAACCTGTAAACTTGCAGTTGCTGTCAGAAGTCTTGGACGGACGTGACGGTCTGGAGAACTGTGCCCCTAAGCTTGAGTTTGGCTAATTCCAGACAGATGCCTTTTGCCTCTCCTGGACTTGAAATTGGACATGGTCCGCCATTGTGTCGTCATTTTGAAGCTCTTGGAGATCATTCTTTCTCTGAGAATGGCCTCATTCACACTACATGGTCTTGCCCTCCTACCCATAGTTGGCTCGACATGGGGTCAACCCTTGACCAAAACTGGTGAGTCAGATTCTCCTCCTACCGGTGTAGACTGGGACTGAGAGACAGGCAATCCCTGTGTGGGGCCACATGGTGCAACGTTGGCTGACTTGACGGGGAAGCCAGTGTGTAGGTAAAGGACAAGAGAAGAGCCCCAAAGAGAGAGGCAGAGATGAGCAACAAAGCTTTCTTGCGTCTCCACGGCCCTTAGTTTCCAGTTGCCTCCCCGAGCTTTTCCCTGAAAACTTGACTTGGTTCTCGTGACTTATGACAAAATGTCCTATCTGATCCCCGATTGTTTCCCTTCAGTCTAGTCTAATCCTTGGGCCCAGCCCCCCAGTCCTGCTCCATCCACGGTCATCTCTATCTGAACATCACCTCCACCATGGCAAGGATCTCCTGTAACTTTTTCGATACAGATCAATTGTGATTGTATAAAATAATCACTCTAGAGACGCAAGTTTTTAAGGTTAAGACACCTTTGAAATGCAGGATACTTAAAGGGATTAAACACTGAAGCAGCGCGGAACAGGGACCGTCACTGGAAGCGGGAGAAAAAATGAAAGGCCGTGGAGATGTCCGCGCCCCTGGTTCGTGGCAGTAAATGTCTGCTCGATGACCTCATGAGATGTAGAAAGAACAGGAGGTCACACCCAGTTTGTCCCAAAGGATTCAAGAATAAATCCCACATGTAAGTTGTGATTCAGACAGAGTAACATGTTCAGTGTCCTGTGACCATATCTCCCTGCAGCCTGAGCCTCCCTTGTCTACCCCAGGGTGACGTTTAAGACATTCCCAAGGTTGGAAGATAACCACTAGGGCTTGAACTTGGAAGTTCGAGGCTGATGTAGCGATTCTGTGACTGTGTGCAGAATTTCACTCAGCTCTGCTCACTCCCTTCATTGTTTCCTGTATTATTTGTGGACACGTGTAAGTTCCTGGTAGATTGCAAGTTACTTGAGTGTGAAAGCCATGCCAGATTTACCTTTATCTCCTTTGTGGGAGGCTGTTTTGTACCTAGTAAGTGTTTATGTGGACTAAATATTGGACAAAGAGACAGAAGAACCCAGCTTCCTTTTAGGAGAAAGGAAAATATATGACTCACCATGACCCTACTAGATGGACATTCTTCCCGTATTTGCTACATATCGCCATGCCTCTCCTTTTTCCTTAGATGTAACCATGCACCCTTCCAGGACCTAAAGGCATTGTTTTGCAGAAAGAAATAGAGTTGCTGGCGCACCTGGGTGGTTCAGTCAGTTAAGTGTCCGACTTCGGCTCAGGCCATGATCTCACGGTTCATGGGTTCAAGCCCCGAGTCGGGCTCTGTGCTGACAGCTCAAAGCTCGCATCCTGCTTCAGATTCTGTGTCTCCCTCCCTTTCTGCCCCTCCCCCAACTCACACTCTGTCTCTCTGTCTCTCAAAAATGAATAAACATTAAAAAAATTTTTTTTTAAAAAGAAGAAACAGAGTTGCTGATATTTTAGAAATAGGATGTAGCTGGCCAAACAGTGGCCTCCCCACAATGTCCACATCTTAATTCCCAGAATCTAGGAATATGTTACATTACCTGGTAACAGGGAGTTAAGGTAGCAAATGGGATTAGGGTTGCTAATCAGCTGACCTCAAAATGTGGAGATTACCCTGGATTATCTGGGTGGACCAGAGAGTGCTTAAAAGCAGGAAAGGGACCCACCCCTTGGTTTTGTTCCGGTGAGACTCATTTTGGAATTCTGATCTCCAGGACTGGGGACGACGGGCTGTCCAATGGGAGGTGGAGTCACAGAGGAGTGCAGCGATTGAAGGAACAACCTCAAAGCAGGGGGTGGAATGGAATGCTCTGGAATTATCCCCTGCCCCACCTTCTGTCTTTGGCAAAGTCCACCTATCCAGGAAGCCAGCGAGTCTGGAAAAGATGTTCCCTGCCACACGGCACAGAGGAAGGCAGGATCTGAGAGCAGGTAGTTCAGTGCTTGGAATGCCTTCCAGTAGCTGCTACCTCGCAGGAAATGAAACCTTTCGTGGCCATGGGAAGGGAAACGTCTGTGGCCTGGTCCTCTCCGGTCTTTTATTTCCCACTGACCATGTCCCAGGTCAGTCTGGCACGGTCACTCCTTTGTATCAGGGCCTTTGAGACTACACCCAGGTAACGTCCAGTTGGAGATGGCTCAAAATTCAGGCTTCAGATATCGTCACGGATGTTGGATGCCCTCTGCCCGCTCTCAGTTCCCCTGCAGTGACAGCGGACAGCATCTGTGCACATGGGCCACTTCTAGACTCTGGGACCCACACCTGTGCTTCTCTGCGGAGGCTTCCCCAGGCACCCCACAAGCTTGCCTGTTCGGGAAAGGCCACCCCCGATGTCCGGGACTTAACGCCCCAGTGGCAACCCTCAGTCGGCCTGGGACGTTGCCGGTGGGGAAGTCCTCCTGCTTCCCGGGCCCCTGCTGGAACATACTGAGCTGCAGGACATCCACACTGCAGGACCGAGCCCTGGTCACTACAGGGGGAGCCCGCACGATGGCACGTCCTCATTGGCTTTTCTCCCTCCCCTGGTTCATGTTCCCCGCTCCCTCACTTGCGTCTAAGCCCTCGTCTTAGAGTTTATTTCAGGGACAAGCAAACTAACAAACATGTAAGGTAAACAAAGTCTTGCTAAAACGTTGGCTGGCCCTCTCACCATGGACGTGGTGTCTGCTTGTCACGTGAGCTCACACCTCCTGGGGCGTCGTTGGTGATGCTGGGGTGCGTAGAGAGGTATTTATACTCCGACATGCCCTGTGACGGGGGGTGGGGGGCAGGGGGGAGAGGACAGGGTTCGGCAAAGAACGCTACTCTGTCTTTTGGGGAGCGCTTGGATTCCGGGCCATTATTTGCCTGTGGTTACTACACCCCTCCTTTGGCGTGGCTGCATAGCACATTTCTGTTCTGTAGGTACTTGTTTTCCAGTCCTGGTGTGTGTCCATGGCACCCGGCAGGCTTTAAAAATACAGATCCCAGGGCACGTGGGGGGCTCAGTCGCTTAAGCGTCTGACTCTGGATTTCAGCTCAGGTCATGATCTCACGGTTCACGGGTTCAAGGCCCGAGTCGGGCCCTGTGCTGACGGCGCAGACCCTGCTGGGGATGCTCTCTTTCCATCTCTCTCTGCCCCTCCCCCACTCGTTCTCTCCCCTCCCCACTCTCTCTCTCAAAATAAATAAACTTAAAAAAAAATACAAATTCCTGCGCTCCAACCTTTGATTTACAGAATTTGTCTCTCTGCGAGTGAGGGTGTGTGTGTGTGTGTGTGTGTGTGTGTGTGTGTGTAAACCCCAGCTGATTCTGATGCGTGGTTCAGTCTGGGAACTGCACAAGAGCTGAGCATAATCTCTCCATTTCTTACCTTTAATGGGAGAGCATTACGAAAGTCAGGCTGGTAAGACAACGCGTGGGACGGAGGCTTGTAACAGGCGGTAATTGAGACACTAGAATGCTACAGCTCCGTAATGAGGACGATTTAGTGACGACGTCGAAGCCTGCGCCCGGATCGCCGAGAAGTCTCTCAGACCGACCTGTCATCGCCACAGCCTGTAACGTAAGGACACAAGCCTCTTCGATGGTAAAGTGTCATCCTTGAATATCTTTTATGTAAATGTAACCTTTAGGTGAGGAAGGGGGGAGAGACAATATAATTGGGGAATCGAACGCAGGGGTTGAGCACCTTGCGGAGTACTGGCATATGATCACAAGGCTGAGAAGCCCGTGACTTGGTATCTGGGTGAAGAAACAAGGAAAAACACCTGGAACTCATTCTGCACCGTTCAGGTAGGGTTCTCGGAGGTCTATTACCAACACGACATCAAGCAGCAGACGCTAAACCAACCGAAAAAAACCTTGCGAAACCGCAAATCTGGAAGGCAGGTGCAAACGATCTCTTCTCACTTGCTATATCTACTTCACAAAATCGTGAGCGGTGAGGTTTTACAACCCTCCGTCGAAATGCAAAGAGTACACTACATTTCCTAATGCCACAACACCCTTGTGATTAAATCTGCCAGCCTGCCCAATTTCCATCCGCCCTCCACACGCCGCGGGGTCTGCACAAAGTGCTATGGTGGCGGGCGCTGGTTTCTGGGAGCCCGAGGTCCTGCCTTTGTGCGGCCTCTGTGGGTCACGTGGCATGCCGCAGCGCCCGCGGTGCGATTCACAAACGCAGAAGTGAACGAATGCATGCGTTCATCGCGCTGCACAGCCCCCCACACTCCCATAGTCGAAACCGGCCTTGCAGGCTTTTCCCGGCGTTGCCAAACATTGTCGCACACGGCCCGTGCTAGGGTGCGGACAGCAGCAAGGCCGGGCGTCAGTCAAGGTGATGGAAACGGCATTCGCCAACTGCTGATGGCAAGGGAAGAGCGGAGCTCTGTTCCGATTTGTGCAGACGTGGCTGGGGACTTTAGAGGGAGAAGTTGGGTGGGGGGACACAAGTCATCACAGAAGTGAAAAAGGACAAAGCACAGGCAAGTGTAAACGTCATTAGGCACCTATGTCCGCTAGCTGGCAAGTGTCAGAGTCGAGACCATCATCCCACCGGATCGGGAGGCAGAGGCCCTGTCTTTCCTGATGGCTGTCATGTCCCGGAGAGAGACACCCGGAGTTACAGGAGATTCATATACACCTCGGAGGGACAGAGACGTTCACAACTGTATGCCCTTTACAGCGAATGCTCTGAGAGACGGAGGTCAGAGGCCGATTGGCAGGTGTTGGCTAGAACAAACAGTAAATTCTTTCCACAGCTCTGAGCTTTTCCAGACGGGTCAAAGCAGGGCTGGGTTGTCCCAGGGACGCTGGCCTCAGCCTGACAGAAACCGTGTTCACGTTTGCTCATGTCTCTTAGCACGGGGAGTTTGGGGAGTCACCATGTGCTGAGAATTCTCTACAGTTCCTGGGGGCCTTGAACCAAACGACGGTGAGTGAGACCAGCTGCCTGTTTTCAAGGTCTTCACTACGGAGACAGGAAGAGCACAAATGCCACATGGAACGGAATATTATACAGGTGGGAGGAACTTGTTTTTACACAGGGCAGCGGAAAGGACTCATGGCCGTTGTCACGGAATATGGGACAATGTTATGGATCAGCAATGAGAGAATAAATGAACCAGAAGCCAGAAAATTTGTAAACGGGATGCGCGAATACACTGGAAAGTGGGCAGTCTGAGCTCTGGCAGCCCAGCGAGAGAAAGGGCGAGGTGGACACAGATGGGGATTCTGGTGTGGGAGAGGGAACACCATTTTCCTTTCGCCCTTCTAAGTTCTCTGCTGTAGGTCCTGCCACGAAAGACAGATTAACAAGAAAGAAACAAAAAAGTTTTTTCTTTTTAGTTTTTTTTTTTTTTTTTTTTTTTTAAATTTTTTTTTCAACGTTTTTTATTTATTTTTGGGACAGAGAGAGACAGAGCATGAACGGGGGAGGGGCAGAGAGAGAGGGAGACACAGAATCGGAAACAGGCTCCAGGCTCCGAGCCGTCAGCCCGGAGCCCGACGCGGGGCTCGAACTCACGGACCGCGAGATGGTGACCTGGCTGAAGTCGGACGCTTAACCGACTGCGCCACCCAGGCGCCCCTCTTTTTAGTTTTTTTAATGTTTACTTATGAGAGAGACAGATTGCAAGTCGGGGAGGGGCAGAGAGAGAGGGAGACACAGAATCGGAAGCAGGCTCCAGGCTCCGAGCTGTCAGCACAGAGCCCGACGCGGGGCCTGAACTTGTGAACCACAGAATCGTGATCTGAGCCGAAGCCGGACACTCAACCAGCTGAGCCACCCAGGCGCTCCAAACAGTAGTTTATTAATACACAGACCTCATGTGTACATGGGACACGCCGGGGGAGAAGCAAGTACATCTCAAAGAGGTGGCTTGGAACTCAGGCTTCAGTACAGCTTCAGCTAAATCGAAGAGAGCAAAGCTGTGGCCGAGGTCAGTTCTGGGCAGGTGACCAGGAAAGGTAAACGGGACTGAGGTTCGTCATGCAGATCTGAGTCGTGTCTTCTCTGTTGGTGAGCGTGTCCTGAGACGTGGCCATCCTTCTCTCCCTGCCACAGGAGGGGGGATAGATCCCCTCTGTCATTGTCCAGTCCCTTAGAAAAGGCTAACGTCCATTCTATTTCCAAAGCTTCTCCTTCCTGTGTTTGCTGTTTCCCAAAGTAATCCGCTCAAAATAACCCTGCTGCCAAAGAGGCATCTTCTGCCACCATGGCTCACACAGGCCTGGCTCAGCCCCCGGGCAAGCCCGCGAGGGGCGGGAAAGGCTGGCCGTTTCAGGCTCTGTGCCTGCACGACAGGCTGGAAGCGGTGTCCCCGTCACACCTGGACAAGGATTCTCAGACCCGGTCTGAAGCGCGGCTGGCAGGACCCGGGGAAACACAAGCCACGTGGAGACCGCCCACGAACTCCAGGCTGACATCCGCGTCCACGCTCAGCAAGAATAAAGCTAGTGCACTGAGTAAATTGGGGGGAGGAGAGAGAGCTCATTGATAAAGTTTGATAAAGCATCTGGCCAACACCTGTTGTTTCTTGTGTTGGTTTTAGCCATTCCGACAGGTGTGAGGTGGCATCTCATTGTGGTTTTGCTTTGTTATTTCCCTGATAATGAGTGATATTGAGCATCTTTTCATGTGTCTGTTGGTCATCTGGACGTCTTCTTTGGAAAAGTGTCTACTCATGTCTTCTGCCCATTTGTAATTGGATTATTTGTCCTTTGGGTATTGAGTTGTATCAGTTCTTTATAGATTTTGCATACTAGTCCTTCATCAGATATGTCATTGGCAAATATCTCCTCCCCTTCTGTAGGTTGCCTTTTAGTTTTGTTGATTATTTCCTTCACTGGGCAGAAATTTTCTATTTTGATGAAGTCCTGGTAATTTACTTTTGCCTTTGTTTCCCTCGCCTCAGGAGACATCTAGAAAAATGTCGCTACGGTCCATGTCAGAGACATTATTGCCTGTGTTCTCTTCTGGAATTTTTATGGTTTCAGGACTCACATTTATGCCTTTAATGCATTTTGAGTTTATTTTTGTGCATGGCGTAAGAAAGTGGTCCGGTTCCATTCTTCTGTATGTTGCCGTCCAGTTTTCCCAACACCATTTGTTGACGAGACTGTCTTTTCCGCATTGGATAGTCTTTCCTCCTTTGTCAAAGATTAATGGACCAAATAAATGTGGGTTTATTTCTGGGTCCTCTATTCTGTTCCATTGATCCATGTGCCTGTTTTTTGTGCCAGTACCATACTGTCTTGATTACTACGACTTTGTAATAGAACTTGAATCTGGAATTGTGATATTTTCAGCCTTGCTTTTCTTTCTCAAGATTGCTTTGGCTATTCAGGGTCTTTTGCTCTTCCATACAAATTGTAGGATTGTTTGTTCTAGCTGTGCGAAAAATGCTGTTGGTATTTTGATAGGGATTGCATTAAATGTGTAGATTGCTTTGGGGAGTATAGACATTTTCACAATATTTGTTCTTCCAATTCACGAGCATGGAAAGTCTTTCCGTTTCTGTGTGTCTTCAATTTCTTTCATCCATGTTTTATAGTTTTCAGAGTACAGGTCTTTTACCTCTTTGGTTAGGTTTATTCCTAGGTATCTTTTTTTTTTTTTTCAACGTTTTTTTATTTATTTTTGGGACAGAGAGAGACAGAGCATGAACGGGGGAGGGGCAGAGAGAGAGGGAGACACAGAATCGGAAACAGGCTCCAGGCTCTGAGCCATCAGCCCGGAGCCCGACGCGGGGCTCGAACTCACGGACCGCGAGATCGTGACCTGGCTGAAGTCGGACGCTTAACCGACTGCGCCACCCAGGCGCCCCGTACAATTGTTATATCTTCTTGTTGGATCGTCTTCTTTGTTATTATTTAGTGCCCTTCTTTGTCTTTGTTTTAATGTCTACTTTTTGTCCAGCTTTCTTTTGATGTCCATTTGCACGATAGATGGTTCTCCATCCCCTCGCTTTCAATCTGCAGGTGTCTTTAGCCTAAAATGAGTCTCTTGTAGGCAGCATATAGATGGGCCTTGTTTTTTTACCCATTTTGTCACCCTGTATTTTTTTTTTTTGTTTGAGCATTTAGTCCATTTATACTGAAAGTAATTGCTGATAAGTATGTAACGATCGTCATTTTGTTATTTGTTTTGTGGTTATTTCTGAAGATCCTACCTGATCCTTTCTTGTCTTTCTTTCTTTTGTGGTTTGTTGATTTTCCTTAGACATGTATTTGGATTTGTTTCTCTTTATTCTTTGCATATTTATTAGTAGTTTTGATATATGGTTACCATTAGATTTGTATATAGCCTCTTCTGCAAATAGCAGTCTATCTTAAGCTGATGGTCATTTAAGTTTGAACCCATTCTTTTCTCCTCTTCTCACATTTTAGACATATGTTATTATATTTTATATGCTTTTTTGTGAGTTCCTTGACTGCTTTTTTACAGAAATATTCCTTTTTACTGCTTTTGTTTCCACCTCAATCTGTCACTTTCGGTATTTCCTTTCCACTCAAACTGTACCCTTTAATAGTTCTTGCAGGGCTGGTTTAGTGGTCATGAGCTCCTTTAATTTTTGTTTTTCTGGGATGTTCTCTATCTCTCCTTCCACTCTGAATGATAGCCTTGCTGGATAGGGTATTCTTGGCTGCAGATTTTTCCCATTCAGCATGTTAAATACATCATGCCACTTCCTTCTGGCTTGCCAAGTTTCTGTTGAAAAATTTCCTGCTAGCCTTATGAGTTTTCTCTCGTAAATTACTGACTTCTTTTGTATTGCTGCCTTAAAATTTTTTCTTTGTCACACTATTTTGCCAATTTACTTACATTGTGTCTTGGTGTGGATTTGCTTTTGTTGATTTTGTTGGGGGTTCTCTATCCGGATATCTGTTTCCTTCCCCAGATTAGGGAAGTGTTCAGCTATTATTTCTTCAAATAAAATTTCTGCCGCCTTTTCTCTCTCTTCTCTTTCTGGGACTCCTATAATACTAATGTTACGTTTGATGGAGTCACTGAGTTCCCTAAGTCTATTCTCATTTTACATAATTCTTCTCTCTCTCTCTTTTGTTCAGCTTAATTACTTTCCATTAGTCTGTTTTCTACGTCATTAATTCACTCTTCTGCTTCTTCTAGTCTGCTGTTTATTCCATCAAGTGTGTTTCTCATTTCATTTATTGAGCACTTTGTCTCTGCTACGTCATTTCTGATCTGTCTGTAGAGGATCTCACTCATGTCTTCCACTCTTTTCTCAAATCCAGTGAGTACCCTCATGATCGTTGTTTTAAATTCTCTATCAGGCATGTTACTTATATCCATTTCACTTAGATCTTTGGATGTAGCCTTGTTCTATTCTTTCATTTTGGACAAATCCTGTGTTTTCTCACTTTGTTTAACTCTCTGTGCCTATTTCTACGTGTTAAGAAAGTTGGCAACATCTCCTGGTCTTGAGGGTAATGGCCTTATGAGGAAGAGGTCCTGTAGTGCCCTGTTGTGTAGTGTCCCCTGTTTCCAGGGCCTGGTGCATCCAGGAATGTCTCTAATGTGTGCTCTTTGTGCTCTGCTGCTTTGTCCTGGCTGCTATATCCTTAAGGCCAGTCATCTATAGAGTCTCTCTTTCTCTGCTATGGGCAGTGTTTGGTACCTGGCCTGAATGTGGTGCAGAATGAGGCCTGTCACCACCACCACTGGAACTGAGGCTCTACAAAACTCTTGTGTCCAGAGACATACTGCGAGCAGGGGTTTGGGCCAGTCTTCTAGGGGAGGGGGCCCACCGTGCTGGGACTGAGGCAAGCATGACTGAGAAGAGACGATCCCCTGGAAGGAGGGGTGGGGCTTGGTGTAAGCAAGTTAGGTAGCAGCGTAGGCTCTGTGCTAGTTCCCAAAGGTGGCCCTGTGCTTCCCAGAGAGGTTTCTCTGTGAATTCTGTCTCTCAGGGTCGTGCTTGGAGAAGAGCGAATGACCTCCCCACTGTGTGCCCCAGGCGCTCTCCAGAGCACTGTTTCCATGCTGCGTGTCTGTGCGTTGTTTACCTGCCTGCTACCCAAGAGCAGTGCAAAGCCCTCCAGGCTCTATGCCAGCCAAGCCTGCTGACCTTTAGAGCTCCAGGCTTAAAGCCCCACTAGTTACAAGAACTCAGGAGATGCAGTCCCTCTTGCTTTCCAAGTCAATTGCTCTGGGGGTTCGTCTTCCTCGTGAGCTCCCCTGTGCCAGTCTGTCTCTCACCCTTCTTGCAACCATGGTTCCCTCCCCATGACAGTAGCCATGATCCACTTCTCTCCCAAACCATGTCTCCACACTTCCTACCTTCTTCGACGTGGCCTCTTCTCTACCTTCAGTTGCGGAGTTTGTTCTGCCAGCCTTCAGGTCGATTTCCCGAATATTTAGGATGATTTGATAGTTATCTAGTTGTGTTAATGGGACAAGGTGAGCCTAGGGTCCTCCTCCTCTGCCACCACCTTCCAGCCCTCAGTTTAAATGAGATAATTTTCATATGCAATTCTAACAAATGTTCTTCCATTGGTAGACCAGTGTTAACATTACTTAATGGAAAACTCAAGTATAGAATACTCCATGTGTGTTTTAGGGTTTTTTTGTTTGTTTGTTTGTTAAAATCTGAGGATGATAACATTTTCTTCCGATTAGTTCTGTGGTAACTGATGAATTAATACCTTAACAA
Source organism: Lynx canadensis (assembly GCF_007474595.2). Lineage (NCBI taxonomy): Eukaryota > Metazoa > Chordata > Mammalia > Carnivora > Felidae > Lynx > Lynx canadensis. Next base: position 1,338,238 of record NC_044319.2, on the reverse strand, counting down.
TTCTCTCGTGTGAGCCTATAAATCCTCTAGTATTTTAAAAATCCATAAATTTTACAACTCACCTTCTATCTGCCCATTTGAATCCACTGCGGAGGTAAGGACTCATGGTGACAACAGAATGAACTGATTTAGAAAAAAATGAGATCCAGGAATTACATACTATTACTTAACTCCAAGCACTTAAAACAAAAGAATTTATTGAGACGATATAGTAAGGCTGCTAGAGTCCTTCCTGAATAACCATAAAAAGATAACTAAATTTTTTCTTTCAAAAACAACCCAAGAATAATGAAACCATAACTACCTTTTGGAGTGTAGACTAAATTAGTTTCATATACCACTAAATCACATCCTAAGGTAGATACTAAAAACCAGTAGCTGATAGAAAGCTGGAGATACTAACCTGTGACTATCTTAGTTATAATACTTTCTGTCCCACACTATTAGCCAGTAATTGGGACATATACACGTGAGGATATAGAGGCGATCACCAAGTGTTTAAACCAGCGAGTAGCATTATTACATAATGAGCTCATTTCTTTCCCTTGAGTTTATTTATAAATGATAAAACCACTAGACGGATGAAGAAAAATCAAAGGGCAGAGCGCTCCTAGGGGTTTATAACTCAGAAATGAATTTCTGTGTGGGTTAATATTGGCCCCAAAGAAGGACATCATTTATGTATTTCCTTCCTCTGGTAATCCCAGATCCTCAGGATGTTGCCTGAGATCATTTTAACCAGTGATTTTTCCAGTTGCAGACGGTGACGTGCATAAAAGCCAGGGGACGCTCCTTTGCTGCAAAGCTTCTGAACACGAGCCCTGGCATTAGACCCACGTCTGTCCCTTACAGTGTTACCTCGGCAAGTTATCTTCCCTTTCTCCGCTTTGGTTTTTCTTCTGTCAATTGGAGGTAATAATAGTATATACTTTACAGGGTTGAGGCGACGATTGTATTGCCTAATTCGTGGAGAGCATGTGAGAACAGTGCCTGACAATAAACTCCAGTTACTAGTTGATATATCAGTCCAGAGTTTGGGTTGTTGACTCAGATCATATGGAATAACTAAAACGAAAAGGAAAACTTTCTGCCTCTCGTGGTGACTTACGTCATGCCAGAAAGCGTCATGGCCATCTCACCACTGCTCTCCCGGCTCTCCAAATGCAAGAGCATTCATTTCGTCCTGGTGGTCTCTCTGGAGAAAGTGCTTTCTGACAAAGAGGTGAAGGTTGCTGGTGCAGGTCTGTGAACATGGGGGTTGCCGGGGAACTGATGTGAAATGACCAGAGAACTCGTGTGTCTCTGTCTGAGCACCAGCTCCTCCCCCACTAACAGGTGGCACTAAGGAATGAGACTCACACGTGCATGTGCTCTGGCCACCTGGCTGTTTGCTGCCGTGCAGGCAGGGCGGGTGCCCCGCTCGTCCCAGGGTCGTTGATCTCAGAGCCAAACTCTGGTCCAGAGAGTGGGAGTCCCTCTGCTTCTGGTCAAGGTAGGGCCGCCCCAGATCCGGGTGGACTGGCTAGTCTGGCTCTGAGGGCAAGGCCATCCCCGTGCCTGTGACAGATCTAGGAATAGGTACGCCGCACGATCGGCCAGCAGCAGGCAGGGAAGTCTGCACAGGGGAGATTGGAAATGTCTTTCCTCTCTTAGAAAGATGAGCGTCCTGTCTTCCAGCCGTAGGGTGTTACTGCACGAGGGTGGGGATCCTGGGAAGACGGCACGTGCTGAGGCCGAGAGGAGGAGAACGGAGCAGGAGGGGGACGCTGGTGACTGCTGAGCCCCCCAACCCCCAGCCCTGGGACCGTGTCCTGGGCCCTGTTGTTACAGGAGGGGATGGATCGGCCTTATCGTTTCAGCCGCTTCTTAAACTAACATGCGTCCACCCTCCTGAGGTCTCGGGAAGTACGGCCATGAGTTACCAGGCCTGGGTGGCGCCCAAGATTGTGTTTCCCTAGGTGACAGTGACGATGCTGGTCCGTAAACCACACCTGCAGTGTGAGGGTCCAGGCTACCCTGGGCTGGGTGTTCTGCTCCCTGCAGCTTGGGGTGCTTTCGGTTATGCGGGGAATCGAAATGGAAGGGGGGGGGAGAAGGATGCTAAAAAGAAAACAGACTAACTGTCTGCATAGCTGGGTCTCTAAACTCAGCCCCACACTTGTGCTAGTGATCAATTCGCAGAAGACGACAGAGGAAGAGAAGAGGCCGGCAGAGAGGAACCAAAACACGAGCCAGAATCTCCTGGTTTCCGTCCCATTCCTCCCCGAGGCGCAGCTGCACCCCTGCCCTTAGGAAAACCCTCTGCTTCAAGTGTCTCAAGCCGATTTCTGTAACTTGCCCCCAAACAATCCTATTAGTTAACCAGTGGGGTCGCGTATGTTTTTGCTTCCTGAACTGGCAGCTTTGAGACGCCCCACGGCACTGACTATGCTCTCTAGGACTTCACATTTACATGTATGGATATTTACAGAGGTAGGTATTATATTTATCTCTATTCCTAGCGGCTGGATATATATTCACTTATCAGTTGATTCCTCAGCACCTAAAATGGTGTTTGATACATCCTAAAAGCCATTTATGAAAAGCCCACAGCTAACATCACCCTCAATGGGGAAAAACTGAGAGCTTGCCCCCTGAGATCGGGAACACCACAGGGATGTCCACTCTCACCGCTGTTGTTTCACATAGTGTTGGAAGGCTAGCATCAGCAATCAGACAACAAAAGGACATCAAAGGCGTCAAAATTGGCAAAGATGAAGTTAAGCTTTCACTTTTTGCAGATGACATGGAAAATCCGATAGACTCCACCAAAAGTCTGCTAGAACTGATAACATGAATTCAGCAAAGTCGCAGGATACAAAATCAATGTACAGAAATCACTGCATTCTTATATACTAATAATGAAGCAACAGAAAGACAAATGAAGAAACTGATCCCATTCATAATTGCACCAAGAAGCATAAAATACCTAGGGATAAACCTAACCAAAGATGTAAAAGATCTGTATGCTGAAAACTGCAGAAAGCTTATGAAGGAAATTGAAGAAGATACAAAGAAATGGAAAAACGTTCCATGCTCATGGGTTGGAAGAATAAATACTGTCAAAATGTCAATACTACCCGAAGCTATCTACACATTCAATGCAATCCCAATCAAAATTGCACCAGCATTCTTCTCGAAGCTAGAACAAGCAATCCTAAAATTCATATGGAACCACAAAAGGCCCCGAAGAGCCAAAGTAATTTTGAAGAAGAAGACCAAAGCAGGAGGCATCACAATCCCAGACTTTAGCCTCTACTACAAAGCTGTCATCATCAAGACAGCATGGTATTGGCACAAAAACAGACACACAGACCAATGGAATAGAATTGAAACCCCAGAACTAGACCCACAAAAGTATGGCCAACTGATCTTTGACAAAGCGGGAAAGAATATCCAATGGAAAAAACAGTCTCTTTAACAAATGGTGCTGGGAGAACTGGACAGCAATATGCAGAAGGTTGAAACTAGACCACTTTCTCACACCATTCACAAAAATAAACTCAAAATGGATAAAGGACCTGAATGTGAGACAGGAAACCATCAAAACCCTAGAGGAGAAAGCTGGAAAAGACCTCTCTGACCTCAGCCGCAGCAATTTCTTACTTGACACATCCCCAAAGGCAAGGGAATTAAAAGCAAAAATGAACTATTGGGACCTCATGAAGATAAAAAGCTTCTGCATAGCAAAGGACACAATCAACAAAACTAAAAGGCAACCAATGGAATGGGAAGAGATATTTGCAAATGACCTATTGGACAAAGGGTTAGTATCCAAAATCTATAAAGAGCTCACCAAACTCCACACCCGGAAAACAAATAACCCAGTGAAGAAATGGGCAGAAAACATGAATAGACACTTCTCTAAAGAAAACATCCAGATGGCCAACAGGCCCATGAAAAGATGCTCAACGTCACTCCTCATCAGGGAAATACAAGTCAAAACCACACTCAGATATCACCTCACGCCAGTCAGAGTGGCCAAAATGAACAAATCAGGAGACTATAGATGCTGGAGAGGATGTGGAGAAACGGGAACCCTCTTGCACTGTTGGTGGGAATGCAAATTGGTGCAGCCACTCTGGAAAACAGTGTGGAGGTTCCTCAAAAAATTAAAAATAGACCTACCCTATGGCCCAGCAATAGCACTGCTAGGAATCTACCCAAGGGATACAGGAGTGCTGATGCATAGGGGCACTTGTACCCCAATGTTTATAGCAGCGCTTTCAACAATAGCCAAATTATGGGAAGAGCCTAAATGTCCATCAACTGATGAATGGATAAAGAAATTGTGGTTCATATACACAATGGAGTACTACGTGGCAATGAGAAAGAATGAAATATGGCCCCTTTTAGCAACATGGATGGAACTGGAGAGTGTGATGCTAAGTGAAATAAGCCATACTGAGAAAGTCAGATACCATATGGTTTCACTCTTATGTGGATCCTGAGAAACTTAACAGAAACCCATGGGGGGAAGGAAAAAAAAAAAAAAAAAAAGAGGTTAGAGTGGGAGAGAGCCAAAGCATAAGAGACTGTTAAAAACTGAGAACAAACTGAGAGTTGATGGGGGGTGGGAGGGAGGGGAGGGTGGGTGATGGGTATTGAGCAGGGCACCTGTTGGGATGAGCACTGGGTGTTGTATGGAAACCAATTTGACAATAAATTTCATATATTGAAAAAAAAATTAAAAATAAAAAAAATAAATAAAACGGTGTTTGATAGAAAATACATGGCCCAAACATTCTAACTTAGTGAATAAAAAGAAGACATATCCACTAGAAACTTACAGGAAACAGGCACCTAGTTCAATCAATTCTTATTTCATGTAAATCTCCTTCACATAATTTGCTTTCACCAAATCTGCTAGTGCTGAAGCCCTTTGTGCAAATGGCTATGAAATGATGCAGTGACGGGAGCCTGGGTGGCCCAGTCAGCGGAGCATCTGACTTTGGCTCAGAACATGATCTCACAGCTCGTGGGTTCGAGCCCCACGTCGGGCCCCACATCGGGCTCTGTGCTGACAGCTCGGAGCCCGGAGCCTGCTTCGGATTCTGTGTCTCCCTCTCTCTCTGCCCCTCCCCTGCTCATGCTCTGTCTCTCTCTGTCTCTCGGAAAAAAAAAAAAATGTTTAAACATTTTTTTAAAAAATAAAGGAGATGAGTTTTTCCAGATAATCGGTGATCTCTTGGTTGCAGATGAAGTTTCTTTCAGATAGGACTTTTTTCCCCCAGTGAAACAACTTTTCATTATTTTTAATTTATTTAAAAATGAGGACAACCCACTCATCATTATTTTTATCTACGTGTTTCACATACATACGCCCACTGAATACAGCACCTGCTGTGATAGTTCTTTATGGGATGTAGGTATTCTTATTTATGTTTATTTTTATTTCTTAAATAATAGCTAGCACTTTTATTATTTTTTTAATGTTTATTTATTTTTGAGGCAGAGAGAGCCAGAGCATGAGCTGGGGAGGGGCAGAGAGAGAGGGAGGCACAGAATCCGAAGCAGGCTCCGGGCTCTGAGCTGTCGGCACAGAGCCCGACGCGGGGCTCGAACCCATGAAACTGTGAGATCATGACCTGAGCCAAAACCAAGAGCTGTATGCTTCACCGGCCGAGCCACCCAGGCGCCCCATCTTGACCACAGAATATGTTAACTAGTTTCTAATATTTGCCTCTCCCAACCCTCTAACCTCATTCCCATTTAACCAGAACAAATGTCTTACACACGGGACACTGTATTCCCCTAAACCAAGTATTTCACAGAATAGTCTCCAATCCGCCCTCATCAAAAATCTGGGAGTATCTGTTGAAGATGCAGTTTTCTGGTCCCCCACCCCAGACTTAATGCATGGGTACCCCTGGTACTTCTAACAAGCTGCCAGGGGACTCCTACACGATTAATAATCAATGTTCCTACATTGTTTCGAATGCTTTATATTCATTCATGCATTCATCCTCACAGCAACTCTATTTTCCCCATTTCACAGATGAGAAACCGAGGCACGGACCCTCGGGTCCAGGAAAACAACGCTAGTATAGGAGAGGAAGAGACCGTTTTCCTCAACTGTCTTAGGGTCCCCGGCTGGATCTGGAAATTAAGCTGACCCAAACAGATGAACAGGAGAAAAACATATAAATGTATTTAATATAAATTTTACATAACACGAGAGGCTCCGTAAGGAAATGAAGACTCAGGGAAACCGTGAAAGCCGAGCGCCTCGATGCTGGGTTTGCTGGAGAGTGGAGGTCACGGGGACATAAAGCAAGCAGAGTACGAGCTAACCGTAGCAAACGGGAAACTTAGCAACGTCTGTTCGTCCAGAGTCTTCCCATCGTCCCTCGACTTGGAGACAAATGTTCCTTGGAGAGGTACGGGGAGGGCACCTCTCACACGAGGGGCCCGCGGAGTGGTTACCGGGTTACTCTCAGGTAACAAACAGTCTATTATTCTTCCAGGTATTGAAACATCGAGGCCAGGGGCGCCTGGGGGGGGGGGGGCCGTAGGTGGAGAGTCCGGCTCTTGATTTCAGCTCAGGTCATGATCTCACGGTTCATGGGTTCGAGCCCCATGTCAGGTTTGCGGCTGTGAGCACGGGTCCCACTTCGGATCCTATGTCCATCCCCGCCCCCACCCCTGCCCTTCCCCCAACTGGTTCCCTCTCTCAAAAATAAATTAATTCATTAAAAAAAAAATTAAAAGAACAAAACAAAACAATAATACATCAAGGCCAGTACAGTGTCAAGAGCCCGGACCCCATCCAGTCTCCCTTCCCCAGCTTGGCCTGGCCTCAGGCTACAGAGGCCACAGCGGGTCTGGAGGGGACCAGGTGGGGGACAGGTGCAGTGTTTTCTGGCTGGTGCTGTAACCTGGGGCCAGGCCTTCCGTGAGGCAGGCACGCCCCCCCCCCAGGCTCCCTGCCCTGTGAGGTTTCCTCGTCCCTGCCCCCGCTTCAGCGCACGCCTCCCACGGCCACTCAGTGCTGTCCCCTCCCTCCAGTCTCCGTTCCCTTTGGTGTGGCTCTAGCCTCGTTCCATCAAGGTGTCCCCACACGGCAGGAGGCTGCCTGGGCCAGGCTCTTACGGAGGGCGAGCAGCCCGCGTCCTGGTCCCCGAGAACCTCTGTCCCTGCCCCTCCCCGGGGACGGGGACACCTCCCACGCACAGCTCCCCCCTTTTCTCTGTAGCCTCTCGTTTTGTTCCTTTCTAGTGTGAATCACATCGAAGTCCCTGCTTACTCCGGGGACGTGGCTGAGCTCTGGAGGGGATTTCTCTTCCCCCCGGCCTGAGTCCCATGGCCTGTGGATCAGAGGAGGGCGACGCGCATCTGCTCTAGGCCGCGAAGGCGTAAATACGGGGGCGGAGCGCGTGGAAACGTTTTGGCGATCTGACATTGCCACAACACGCGAGAGGGTGACTGCATTTCACAAAGGCATCCTTCCGTCACGGATCGGACCGTCCTTCTCCAGAAATTGTGCAGGTAGACGAGCTCTCAGGATATGGGATCTCTGTACCCCTTGTTTGGTTTCTTGGCCTCTGCGGAAACTCTGTGGATACTTGACCTTCCTCATCAACCGCGGTAACAGAGGAAATCTAGAAGTCCAGGCTATGCCGACAGCCACCCCCCACTTACGTGCCCGGGGTGCCTCGTGCCCCCGAGTCACCAACGGAGGCCAGCAGGACTCGGCCTCACCCGGACGTGCGCCTGCCGAGGAGACGCCCATCCCCCGAAGAAAGGCGGCTTTCTGAGCCGCGTGGTCATCGTTCCAGCCTCCGAGTAGACAGACGTGAGCCTCAGCCCTGAGCTGGCTCCTTTCCGTCCCTGAACACAGCCGCGAAGGCTGTCACCGTGGAGCCTGCCAGGGCCGCTCAGAAGCACCGGGGGCCGGTGACGGTGCTCAGGGCCGGTTGGGCAGTGGGTGTCGTGGACAAGACCGTAGTGCCCGCTCCCGCACAGCACCGCCCAGGCGGGTCTATGCTCCGCCAGCTACTAAGAAGCAGTCCCTCTGGGGAAGCTGATCCCCACCTGCCCCTGGGCCCCCCCGGACAGGCGTCCAGAGTGTCTGTCTAGGACTCCAGCCGTCAGCCTGTCCGGCACGCACACGCACCCCCACCTCCGGCCCCAGGCAGCCATCCCGCGGGCGGAGTCCCAGCTGCCACCAGCGCCTGACACACCATGGCCCAGGGCCACCGTCGTCGCTTCCAGCGTCCGCCCCCTTCCTCCACACTCTCGGGAACCGCCCTCGGAGATTCCCAGGGCGTTTGGGAAACCCACCTGCACTGGGCTCTCGTCCACTCATTCTCCAACTTGACCTCGAACTGGGAGTCCTCTGCGCAGCGTGGGAGAAACTAACGCCCGGCCACTTCTGCTTTGACTGACGGGTCTGGGGTCCGGCCCGGGGGTGGGTTGCGGGCAAAGCTTCCCTGCTGATTCCAACACGCAGCAAGTGGGATAGTCGCTGACCACCCCCCCTGCACCGGGGCAGAAGAGAGGAACACAGCCACACACACAGGGGCTCGTGGCAACTGCCCAGCCCTCCCCGCCGCTTTCCTACCCATGGCTCAGGGCCTCGGCTCGGACGAAGGCCACACGGAGCACCCCCCCCCCCCCCGCCCCCCGACGTCGCTGCCAGCATTTCGCGTTCGTGAGCCGGAGGCCGATCTCTGCACGCCCCTGCGGCGGCGAGGAAGGTAATAACAATACTAATTATTGTTGTAATGGTTTCTAACAGATAAAATGATGCTCTCCAGAGAGCCTGTCGGCGTGGTAAAAGTGCCAGCGGTAGGGCCGCCTGGGTGGCGCAGTCGGTTAAGCTGTCCAACTTCAGCCGGGTCACGATCTCGCGGTCCGTGAGTTCGAGCCCCGCGTCGGGCTCTGGGCTGACGGCTCAGAGCCTGGAGCCTGTTTCCGATTCTGTGTCTCCCTCTCTCTCTGCCCCTCGCCCGTTCATGCTCTGTCTCTCTCTGTCCCAAAAATAAATAAACGTTGAAAAAAAAAAAAAAAAAGTGCCAGCGGCACAGAAGGCACACCGCGAAGGCTGTGGATCTGGGAACAGCCCGAGGTTTCGTCCCCGTGTTTCTTGGAAGCGGCACAGCGCCGGCAAAATCTGAACCGGTTCCCGGGAATCACGTCCATCGAACGACTCGACGCCAACGCCAGCTGCTTTGCCAGTTACTGGTAAGGGTGGGGGTGGGGGGGGAGTACGAGGAATTAAGGAGAAACGTGTTACTGTAACTCAGCAGCTCAGAGGGCCTTCTCTCAGTCCAGAGAATATTTGAAACGAAGGGCAGACATGAACTTCACTTCTGGCTTCAGCCCTAAAAACAGCCAGGAAAAACATGTACACTCGAAACGTCCTCCCTCCGTCCGAGGTCTACCCCACCTTCTGTCTCCCCCAAAACATCCATGCGTTTATACCTGTTGCGCGAACTCATGGCAACGGCAGTCAGGTGATCTGGGCGATACTAACACTTCAGGGAGGCAGCACCCGGTTCTAGAGAGAGCACGGGGCTTCGGAGGGGGCGCACGAGAAGGGAAACCTCACCAAAACCAGAGTCGCGAAGGCGCGAGGGCCCCCAGCAGGGGGAGGGAGGACACCTTCCACGCGGGACTCTGACTCCTAGGGAAAAGGGAAATCCCTCCCTGCAGCAGGCCGTGGAGACACCCGCACAACGTCCTGTTCTTCCTCCACGAACGCTTGCTCACAACACCCCTCCCCACTTCCTCCTGAAACCTAACGGAATCTGACCTGCCCTCTGTCCCCTCAGACCTGCCCCTGCTTTGCTATGTCTGCTCGTCCCGAATTGCAATTCCTCCGCTCTTCCCAGATAGACTCATGTTGCCAGTGAAATCGTGACTCTGTTGTATTTACGGATGACAGGTCCTGCACAGCTGGCTTCGGGTGTGAATTTAAGCGTGACCCCGGACGGCCTATTGAAACTCTGAATCTCGGTTTCCTGTGAAATAGAACCATCTCGTTTTTATCCCAGCGCCACACGTAGCTGAGGGGGTGCGGAGGGGGCTAAAATGGAGGACGTCTGTGACACCAGACAAATCTCAATTCTTCCCTTCCCTTCTTTTCAGTCCATTCACCGGGAAACCCTAACTACCCGTCCGCCCTCGTAACCTTACTATTCCAAGCAAATAACCCGCTTGTTCGTTAGAAGAACGTCCCAAAGATTCACCAGCTCTGCCTAGGAACCATCAACGGAGGGGCCGCAGCCTAAGGTTTCTCTGCTTCAAAATCTTTGCCTTGCTGTTTCCCACCCATTCAAAAAAAATTTTTTTTAATGTTGATTTATTTTTGGGAGACAGAGCGCCAGCAGGGGAGGGGCAGAGAGAGGGAGGGAGACACAGAATCCGAAGCAGGCTCCAGGCTCTGAGCTGTCAGCACAGAGCTCAACGTGGGGCTCGAACCCATGAGGTACGGGATCATGACCTGAGTTGAAGTCGGAGGCTTAGCCGACTGAGCGTCCCGGGCGCCCGTTTCCCACCCATTCTAAATCACGGGAGACACAATCCTCAAACGAGCAGTGCCCAGACCGCACGTACGGAGCTCTGACCTACAGTCTGCGGCGGCCAGCCCAGGAACGGACTCACCGTCAACAGAAACCAGCCCAGGAAGCCAACCCACCACCTGCAGATAGGACTTCCGAGAAAGCCCACCGTCTCTCACAAACGGTCCAGGAGGCCAAGCAGTGACACCTGTAACTCGCCTCAAGCAGCCAGGACTCGATCAATACTTGCCTGGTTTCTGGGCCTACTTCCCACTCGGACCGACGGAAGGAGAAAGCCAGACACGTGCCCCTGACCAGTCGCGTCGGATGCCGTGCGTCTGGCCAGCCTGCCCGTACCTTCCCGGTGCCGATGGCCCCGATCGGGACACACGTGACTTCCCTTTTTCCCACTCCCCTGCCTTCCTCTCTGTGCTGACCGCAGGCGATGATGGCTGACGTCTTTGCTCTGATTAACAATCTTTGCCTCTTCTCGTGTGGATGGTCTTCCTTTGGTCCCACGACCGCTGTGTCGCGGTCCACCCCCAGTCCCAATTAACGCTATGTTGGGAAGTAAACGTTTTCATAGGGCTCTCTGAGCAAGCTTTACTGGGATCTGGTCAAAGGACAAGCCTCAGACGTCGAAGGGCGTGTAGATACAATAGAACACCAGAAAGGATCACCTCTCTGGCGATGCACATAGAGACACTCCAGGGTTGTGAGGAAGTCCTGAGAGGCTTGTCTTATGTATCCCCCAGAGACATTTAGTTACATTCCAGGGGGATCTGCCTCTTCCCAAGGAGACCGTGTTTATGGGGATCCGGGGTACGGCACATGAAGCCCTATGTAAACAGATTGACAATTTCGGGGTTCCTGTCTTGTGGTGCAGGGAGCCCCCCGTACGCACATCTGGCTCTCACATCGCCCCAAAAGAGGCAAGAACTGGCCTGTGGGGGAACTCTAAAGCTATTGCTATTAAGTAAATAATCATCTGCTTGGATCCAGAGACCTCCTGGTTTCAGGATAATATAAACAAATAAAAATATATAAAACGTAATGTTAAAGCTTTGAAGATACTAAAGGTATTTCTAAAGGCGTTAAAAACTTACTAGGATGCCCCCTCCCTTTGTGAGATTTGCCTTAAACCCAACTTCAAACCGTCAGTAAACTCCAACCGGCCCTTCCCTCTGGGAGACCCTGAGGTCAAGGTGGTGTTCTCCCCTCCAGCTCTGTCTTATCAGTGGTTGATGTTGGTGATCTTGGGGAACTGGTTCTCGATACAACCAATGTTTGTTGAGTACCAACTGTATGCAGGGGACTGACCTGGGCACTTGGGCTCCATCGGGGCACAAAACAGAGTGCCCAGCCCTCAGAACTCATGTTCCGCTGGGGTGAGGGTACAGCCAGCCCAGGAAGGTGAAGGAGACAGAGCGGTTCGGTAAAGGGGGGCCAGGGATGCCTAAGGAGGGGGAGGTGGGTTGCAGGAGGAGAGAGTGTGAGATTTGAGGAGGCACCTTGCAGGGGAGGAAAAGCAATTTTCCATCCACCCTTCTAGGTTCTCGCCTGAGATCTCTCGTCATAACAGACGGTAACGGGAGAAACCCCCGGAAGTCTAATGATACGTGTACCTCCTACATCCACGGGAGAGACCCCAGAGTAACTCTCTGAAATGGCCCAGATCGTCACCTCAAATACTGTCTCCAGCTAAAGACAAAAGGAGACTGCGGGAGTAGGGCTGGGGGTGGGGAAGTAGGGGTGGGCAGCTGGGGAACCGGTCATGTGAGTTCAGACAAAGCATAAAGGATAGGGGTGTTGGGCACTTTTAGGACATTGCCTTCTTCGCCGATAAGAGTTTCTGGAGTTTTGGTCATCCTCCCCCTTCCTGGTGCAGAGAGGGAGACACTGTACAGATGGAGATTTCCCTTATAAACGTAAAGGTGTCTTACGAAAGGGTCACTTCTAGTCAGCTCTCAGAACTTCTCTTTTTAAAAAAAATTTTTTTAATGTTTATTTGTATTAGAAAGAGAGAGAAAGACAGTGCATGAGTGGGGGAGGGGCAGAGAAAAAGACAGAATCCGAAGCGGGCTCCAGGCTCTGAGCTGTCAGCACAGAGCCTGACGTGGGGCTCGAACTCACAAACCGTGAGATCATGACCCGAGCCGAAGTCGGACACTTAACCGACTGAACCACCCAGGCGCCCCTCCCAGAGCTTCTCTTATGGCCGCTGTGTTTTAAAAATAACCAGCTTGGGATGCCCAGGGGGCTCTGTCAGTGAAGCGTCCGACTCTCGATTTCGGCTCAGGTCATGATCTCACGGTTCATGAGACCGAGTCCCGCTTCGGGGTCTGTGCTGACAGCATGAAGCCTGCTTGGGATTCTCTCCCTCCCTCTCTCTCTGCTCTCCCCTCCCCCTCAAAATAAACAAACATGCAAAACTAAAGAAATAAATAATAAAAATAACCAACTCAAGATAATCCTATGCCAAAGAGGCGCATTTGGGGTAACGTATTCTACTCCCCTTCAGCTTGAAAGGGGTGAGGGCATCAGCTTCTGGGATACCTGCGGGGGGAGGCATTTGGGCAGAGGGGCCAGCCAGAGCCCCCGAGAGCTGAAACCATCCCATGAATCGGGCCGCACAAGGCATTCACTAGAGTTGCAAAATCATCCTGAAACGCTTCCTTAACTGTGCCTTGAAGATGTATCTCCAGGGGCGCCTGGGTGGCGCAGTCGGTTAAGCGTCCGACTTCAGCTCAGGTCACGATCTCGCGGTCCGTGAGTTCGAGCCCCGCGTCAGGCTCTGGGCTGATGGCTCGGAGCCTGGAGCCTGTTTCCGATGCTGTGTCTCCCTCTCTCTCTGCCCCTCCCCCGTTCATGCTCTGTCTCTCTCTGTCCCAAAAATAAATAAACGTTGAAAAAAAAAAAAAAAGAGAATGTATCTCCACTGTATTTGCAACTCAGCTCCCAATGAGAAATGCAGAAGTATAACCATCAGTGTGCGAGAAAAAGGAGTTAATAAATTATGCCAGATGTTTCCAGACGGAGGGTTCCTTACAAGGATTAAAGTCCAGTGTGCTTAGGAAACTAAATATTTTATTGGATTTGCAGCAATCCAAAATGCCACAAGAAGGCCAAAGTCTTAACAGCAAAAAAAACCAAGGTACTGAAATGTCTTTGCCTCTGATGCCCTTTCTCAACACATGAAAAAATCTGATTTCGGTCTTTTAAAACACAATAAAAGGTTGTTTTTTGGTGGTTCAAACATCTTTGCTTTAGTAGTTTTTATTTTCTTAAGTTAATCAAAACTTCATCATATACCATAAATGAGCAGAGAGTCCCTGCCCCAGACCTACGCCAGGTTAATGAGTAAGACCAGCCCTGCCCCTGGGCGGCTCACAGCCTCCGGAGAGAAGCATATAGATAAATAACCACCATACAAATGGCAGGGAGAAAACAGAGGCGTTTACCAGGCGTGATGGGGCTCACAGAGGAAGGGGCTTTGGAGCAGGCACTTGAAAAATGATAGTAGTTAAAATAAATACATAAATAAATAAGTAAATACATAAATAAAATTTTAAAAGTTAAAGAAAAAAGAAAAGAAAAGAAGGGGCGCCTGGGTGGCTCAGTCGGTTGGGCGTCCGACTTCGGCTCGGGTCACGATCTCGCGGTCCGTGGGTTCGAGCCCCGCGTCGGGCTCTGGGCTGACGGCTCGGAGCCTGGAGCCTGCTTCGGATTCTGTGTCTCCCTCGCTCTCTCTGCCCCTCCCCCGCTCACACTCTGTCTCTGTCTCTCTCTCTCTCTCTCAAAAATGAATAAACGTTAAAGAAAATTTAAAAAAAAGAAAAGAAAAATGACGGTAACAAGCAGTGTCGCTGAGTGTTGGCTTTGCTCTGACTGCTTCACGACAAGGAGGTCACTTTATCCGAACCACAGAGCCAGGAGATGGAAAAATTTTTTTTAATGTTTATTTACTTATTTGGAGAGAGAAACAGAAAGTGCAAGCAGGGAGGGGCAGAGAGAGAGAGAGAGAGAGAGAGAGAGAGAGAGAGAATGTCAAGCAGGCTCTGCACCAGCAGCTCACAGCCCAACTCAGGGCCTGATCCCATGAACCGTGAGATCATGACCTGAGTTGAAAGCAAGAGTCGGATGCTTAACCGACTGAGCCACCAGGCACCCCTGGAAATTGGTTTTAATCACACTTGTGGTTGGCAAAAGTGAGGCACAGAGAGGTTAAGGCACTCACTTGCCCAACATCAGCACAGCGAGTAAGTGACCCCCTCAGGAACAGAGCCCACGCGGTCTGGTTCCCAAATGTGTGTCCTTACCCCCCATGCGTCCTCTCTAAGAGCGGGAGTATCCCCTTCCTGGCGTCTGACTCGTCTTCCTAACACACTGCAGGGGAGGAAGATGTTTTCCTGCTCTGCTGAGGTCCCCTGGCCGGGCCTGAACAAAGTGTTTCTGCCGTATTAATTTCAGGCGTACAATATATGACTTACGTACACATCGTGAAATCATCCGTCGCCACACAGAGCACAGTTTATGTTTCTCGTGATGAGAACCCCCAGGATTTACTCTTAGCAACTTTCAGATACGCAATGCGGTATTAGTCACCATGCACGGTCACCGTGCTGTGCCTCGCCTCCCCAGGGCTTACTCTTCTGGGATTGGAAGTGGGCACCCCCAGACCCCTTTCACCCATCTGGCCCACTCCCCACCCCCACCTCTGGCAACTACCAGTCTGTTCTCTGCAGCTATGAGTTCGGGGGCGGGGGGAGGGTTGGATTCCACACGTAAGTGATGTTCTCCTGTGTTTGTCTTTCTCTGTCTGGACTATTTCACTTAGCAGAATGCCCTGAATCATGAATTATTACTGAATTCATTTATTCATTCTAAGAGTTTCTTGGGGAGTCATTAGCGTTTTCTATATATAGTATCATATCGTCTGCAAATAGAGACAGTTTTGGGTCTTCTGTTCTGATCTGGATCTCCTCCCTCCTCCCCTCCCTCCCGCTCCTTTTTTCTACCCATCCTTCCTTCCTTCCCTCCCTCCCTCCTTCCTTCCTTCCTTCCTCCCTCCCTCCCTCCCTCCTTCCTTCCTTCCTTCCTTCCTCCCTCCCTCCTTCCCTCCCTCTCTCTTTCTACCTCTCTCTCTCTTTCTATTTTGTGCCTAACTGTTGTGGCCAGGACTTGAGCTCTTTGTTGACTAAGTGGCAAGAATGGGCATCCTGTCTTGTTTCCAATCTTACAGGAAAAGCTCTCACTTTTCACTGTTTACGACGTCAGCTGTGGCCTTCGCGATGCTGACGTACATTCCCTCCAGTGCTTTATCGTGAATGGGTGGTGATTTTTGTCAAATGCTCTCCTTTTTTGTCAAAAATTTTCCCTTGACCCTCTCGGGGTGCCTGATTGGGTCTGAAACGGAACAAGAGGCTTTTGCAGCTTCTGGGCAAGAAAGGGATAGATGGTGAAGCACCCTCAAGATGAAGGGGGGCGGGCGGTGAGTGGTGGAGAAGTAACTAGGAAGGTGAGGTTGCTTCAACAAGGTTTGTCGGCACAGGTTTCCTGGCCCCCAGTTCCCCGTTTCTGGGTCTCTGGTGACGAGACTGTCTCCTGTCCTCCTGGTACAGGGAGGGCACTTCCACATGGGGTGTCATGGCCTGTTCCAGGGAGGAGGGGCCGGGGCTGGGGCGGTCAGGGTGACCTTCCTGCCTCTGCTATTTCTTCAGCTCGGGATTATTTAATGCCCCGCGTTTGGGGGGTAGCGCGTCCTGGGCCCCGTCCACGTGCACATGAAAAGCACCAGTCTTCCCCACTGCCTTCACGATAGTACAGCACCCTGTCCCTCCGTGGGCACACCTTCCCTTGCACCTCGAACTCAGCTCCCGGGCATGAGCCAATGCGTCCTGGGCTTCCTAGAGTCCAAAGGTCAAGGCCGAACCTGCCGTGCCTTTGTCCAGACCACCTGTGAAACCCCCGCGTGCTATTTACCTAGCGTTTTACCTCCAGCAGCGGCGTTGGCCGTGGAGGTAAAGTTAGCCCTGAGCTCGCCTGGCGATCTTGTAAAGGCACCGGCCTTCGGGGCCCCTCGCAGACGTTGGGACACAGCTGGCCTCGGGGAAGCCCGGCACAGCGGTGCTCGGATTCTCGGGGCGCCGGGCCTGGCGTTACATCCTCGGCGCTGTCCCCCCCCAGGGCCCGGCACAAGGCAGGACCTCAGTCCCTGATTGGGTGTCTGCCGAGTGAATAAGCCACACCCACAACCGCTCTGTGAGGCAGGTGCTCTCTTACCCATTCTGCAGTTGAGGAAACTGAGGCTGCAGGACATAAGCGATTCGCCGAGAAGACAGGGAGTCAACTGGATCCTTCTGACTCCGAGTCCTGTGTCCTGCCTGCTCCTGCGGAGGGAGGGTGGCCCCAGGGACGCGCCTGCGGCAGGTGGCGCTGGGCAGGTGCAGCCCCCGTAAGGGAAGAAGCCCCTTTGGGTTATCTCGATGCCAAGTCTGCAGTGGGCCTCAGGCTCTTCCAGAACTCTGTGCCCTTTCCTGAATTTTCAAGGTTCTCCTTAAAACTCACGCTTCCTTAAAACTTTGCCCATCTTCTTGTTGTTAATGAATTATGAGCCATCATTTATTTATAACCCATCTACAGCTGCCTTTATGGGGCAGAAAATGAACTACTTGCCAAGGTAATTACCCTTTTTATAGCCTTAGAACAAATGCTCACAGCCCATTCCTTTCTAAATGGCTGCGGTGCTAGGTTTCTGCTCTTTTCTGACCTGCCTGAATCTCTGTGCTCGTTATGGACCGGTCAGGACCATTCTCCTAAGTCACCCTAGGAGCCAGACCGACTTACGCAGAAAGCTGGCTTCTTTCCGGAAGAGATCAAGCATTTTTAGCGAAAGGCTGTTCCCTTCCCAAGCGTGAACGGGTGCCTTACGACTAACACAGCCTTCTCCAGGCACAGGCTCATCATCTTTTCGTAGATGTCACTTTGGTGTGGGGTTCAACTGTCCAGCCTGGCGGCAACAAGAGAGGCCTCACGATTTGTTCGGCTTGGGCAGGAAACATTTGGGCGTTTATGCCAAAAGAAAAACAACCACAAAAAGTTACGAGCTGTCAACCTGATTCGATATTTCTATTTAATAGCTCTGTTTCATATTCCTGTTTATACACGTGTGTAAATGTATACGCCGAGAGCAACATATGATTCCTTTGGTCATTATTCTAATTATTCTAGTAATTCTTTTTTTTTTTTTTTTTTTTTTTTTTAAGCAGGCTCCACACCCAGCGCCGAGCCCAGCGTGGGGCTTGAACTCACGACCCTGAGATCAAGACCCGAGCTGAGCTAGGAGGCGGATGCTTAACCGTCCGAGCCCCGCCAAGTGCAACCTCTAGTATCTAGTCCGGTTTCTGAAAGGAACCGCACGCCGAGAGCTGTTGTTCCCACGCATTTAAGAATCAGTCTTTACGTTACGAGATCAGCACCTGACGTCCTCCAAACGCGAGTGTAGTCTTTAAAGGTGACCCTACACCGGCCTTCTCGAGAGCGAGGCGAAGAGACCCAGAAGTCCTGCCGGTGGATGCCAGGCGGGTTTCCGTGGTCGGGATCAGTTCACGGCATCGGGCCTGGAGCCAGCCTCGTTCCCGGGCTCCCATCCCTGGTGGCGGCTCAGAAACCGGGCCGGGTCTGGACCGTGCTCACCGGCTCTCTCCGTGGTGACAAGCAGAAACGTGGAAGTCCGCGTCAGTGTTCGCTGGCGAGCGACTGTGGGGAGACTTAAGGTGTCACTTAGCCTAGAATGCGGTGATCTTAAGCTCTGTTCAGGGCTGGTGAGTGCGCCACAAGCTGGGGGAGCCACCGAGCCCCTTTCCGGACTGGCTTCCTCACTCGGGAAAGAGGCGTCTGTGAATATGTGGCAAGAGACCAGGGAGGATGGGGTAATCTGGAGGTGGGAAGAGACCAGAGGAGGCTCGAGCGCCCTACCGAAAAGGTGGGGCCCCCCGAGCATCACTTCCGAGCGAGGGGAAGGGACAGAAAGGGACGAGCAGGTCAGTGAGCACAGGCGACCAGCGAGCCCGCTGACCGTGCACCAGGGCAGGGGCCACAGCTGGCCGAGTCCCTCCCTCCTCCTGCCTCCCGCCTTTGTGGTCTTCTGAAGGCGGCTTCTCTGGAGAAGGGGCGCGGGGCCGCCCTGCCTCGCCCTGGGGCCCTGCTGACGGCTGCAGGCACAGGGGACAGGGGACAGCCAGACTGTTCCACACGGCGGCTTTCTCGTGGTTGCTGTTTTCCTTGAGGACTTTTAAAAACAATTATGGTTCGGGGCGCCTGCGCGGGTCAGTCGGTTAAGCGTCCGACTTCGGCTCAGGTCATAATCTCGTGGTTCGTGGGTTCGAGCCCCGCGTCGGGCTCTGTGCTGCCTGCTTAGCGCCTAGAGCCTAATCCGGATTCTGTGTGTCTCTCTCTCTGCACCTCCCATGCTCATGCTCGCTTGCTCTCGCTCTCTCTCTCTCAAAAATAAACATTAAAAGAAAGTTTTTAATAAAAAATGAAATTAAAATTAAAAAATGATGGTTGTACCTCCAGAAAATGTGTGTTTGAAACACAGTACTTTGGACAGAAAGGAGGCCGTGACGTATTCACTTCCACCCTTCACTTCTACGGATGAAGAAAACACAGACCGTATTTTACGGCCGCTTACGTGGGTGATGCTTGAGGTATGTGAGAGCCTCATAAACACGACACACTTCGCAGAGAACCTCCAATGGGAGGTGTGGCCTATTACGTCTGTGCTCCTTTCCAGCTGCTTCTGTACTGAGTCTCCCTAACTGGGGCATAAACGTATCCGGGCAAGTTTACGACGAGCTGCTTCTTAATTCCGCCCCAAACACACACCCGGGCACCGTGCACACGCTCATAGACGTACGACGCGCGGCCACACCACCGCACGCCCGTAAGGCACACACGTGCACCTGCATGCACACGGGCACGCGTGCATACCACACAGGCCCCAGCCCACACACGTACACACATACATGTCACCAGCTTGGGTCCACAGCACCCGCGTCTTTCCATCTTGCAAATCTCAGGATGTCTGAATTCCGTGTTCTTCTCCTTAAACCGTGCTTTCAAACAGACCAGTGTGACTTTATTAAAAGCAAGAAACAATGGGGCGCCTGGGGGGCTCGGGTGGCTGAGCATCTGACTCTTGATTTCAGCTCAGGTCATGATCGCAGGGCTGTGCCCAGTGCGGAGCCTGCTCAAGATTCTCCCTCTCCCTCCCTCTGCTCCTCTCCTCCACTCTCTCTCTCTCTCTCTCTCAAAAAAAAAAAAAAAAAAAAAAACTTAAGAAACATTGCTAACAGAATGAAAAGATAAGCCATCAGCTGGGAGAATACATCTATACGTTTGCACCATCGGACTTGTAACCAGCATATACAAAGAACTCCCAAAACTCACTAATTAAAGAAACAAACGACACTGTTTCTTAAATGGGCAGAAGATTTGAACAGACACTTCACCAAAGAAACCATCTGGTTGACAAGAAGCACACGTGGGATGTTCCACATAAGTGGCCACTAGGGAGATGCCACTATCCGTTCATCCGCTGGCCCACCTACGGGGGGCGGGGGGCAGGCTGGCAGGAACGTGGACCCCCAGAGCTCTCATGCTGCTGGCGGGAACAGAAAACACACGAGCACTTTGGAAACAGCCCGACGGCGCCCTACAAAGTCAGCCATACGCTGACCACATGACCCAGCGACCTTACTCCTAGATATTTGCCCAAGGGAAAGGAAAATGTCACTTCACTCAAAAACCAGCGTGCACATGTTTATAGAGGCTTTATTTGCAACTGCTGAAAACGGGAAGGGACCCACGTGCTCTTAGACAAGTGAATCAACCAGGGGACACTTACACAAAATAATACCCCAAATAAGGAAGGCTGAACTATCGTTGCACACGCATCAGCACGGGCAGACCTGAAATGCGTAAAGTCAGGGACGGAAGCCAGACCCGAAGTCCAACCGACTGTCTCTGCACAAGTTTGAACAAACAAAACAGAACCGGAGAGATAGCTAGGCAATTTTTTCCTTCCAGCACTTGGAGTACGGCATACGCCCTCCCTCCTGGCCCGCAAGGCTCTGCCGAGAAGTCCCCTGACAGCCGGACGGGGGCCCCTTCCTCTGCCCTGCTCCCCACCCGGCAACCCCCGAATCGTGGCCGTGTTCGTCCTCCGGGAAATAACTTCACAGCACCTGTTACAACGGTGAAGGCCCTGCATTTTCCATGTTAAGCACGGAGAGAAACGTGCTGTTATCATCGGATGCTGGGCGGGGTGGGGGGCTGGGGGGCTCAGTCGGTTGAGCGTCTGATTCTTGATTGCGGCTCAGGTCACGATCTCACAGGTCACGGGTTCAACCCCTGCAATCGGGCTCTGCACTGTCAGCACAGAGTCTGCTTGGGATTCTCTCTCTCCCTCTCTCTCTGCCCCTCCCCCTCTTGTGCACCCTCTCTCTCAAAATAAATAAATAAAACAACACTAAAAGACAATAACATTGGAGGAGGTGAGCATACAGAGGCCAGGACGATGGAGCGACAGAGGGAGAAGGTGGCGGGGCTTGGGAGCGCTGCACACAGGCCACTCCACCACCTGCCTGCCTCCCGCTCAAACACAGACCATTTTCAGAAATGCCTGGGGATGTTTACAACCGCCCACGGCCCGCCTGACAATCAAGAGGGCACTTTCACGGTGGCAGGGGGAGCCTGGGCGGCTCAGTCGGTTAAGCATCCGACTTCAGCTCAGGTCATGATGTCACGGTTCGTGGGTTCGAGCCCCGCGTCGGGCTCTGTGCTGACAGCTCGGAGCCCGGGGCCTGCTTCGGATTCTGCGTCTCCCTCTCTCTCGACCCCTCCCTCACTCGCGCTCTCTCTCTCTCTCTCTCTCTCAAAAATAAATAAACATTGGGGCGCCTGGGTGGCGCAGTCGGTTAAGCGTCCGACTTCAGCCAGGTCACGATCTCGCCGTCCGGGAGTTCGAGCCCCGCGTCAGGCTCTGGGCTGATGGCTCAGAGCCTGGAGCCTGTTTCCGATTCTGTGTCTCCCTCTCTCTCTGCCCCTCCCCCGTTCATGCTCTGTCTCTCTCTGTCCCAAAAATAAATAAAAACGTTGAAAAAAAATTAAAAAAAAAATAATAAATAAATAAATAAATAAACATGGAAAATTTTTTAAAAAGGGCACTTTCACAGAAGGAGCATTTTTAGAAACATAACCTGCACGCCCCTCAAGATAGAAGGAGGACGTGTGCTTCCTGGTCGTGACGTCGGCGGTGTGATTTATTACTCTGAGAGAGAGAGGCATACGGCACACAGACACCCTTCAGGCCCGCAGACGAGCCGTCGTGAAGCCGCTCGTGAAAAGCCTCTCAGTTCGACGCGTCAACGGCTGCAAACCAGCTGCCGCCACCGCACAGTGTGCGATCCTGGGTGGCACTCGGGAGACTGACAACAAAAGAAATCGGTACTGGATGTACTTCTGGTGTCAGGAATAATTATGCTCCCCAACAGTCGCTGAAATCTATTTTTAACATACATCACAATAATAGGCATAAAAAGGAAAGATTCTGTAAACCTGCTCCAGAGAGGAAAGAGACTCAGGTTTAGAGAATTTAAGGGAGCTGGGAGCTCATTACCAGCTTTGTCCTCTTGAAGGTCAAGGACGGCCACTCTCCAAATCCTCTCGTCCGCGTTCATTCCCCACCCCGCTTCTAAAACGCTGCCTTTTCTTGCTTCTCTTCCTCTCTGTTCCTCTGGGTACGTTCCTGGGCATTGTTTTTGCAGAAGAAACACGGCTGTTGGGGCGCCTGGGTGGCCCAGTCGGTTAGGCGTCCGACTTCGGCTCAGGCCATGATCTCACGGCTAGTGGGTTCAAGCCCCGCGTCGGGCTCTGTGCTGACAGCTCGGAGCCTGGAGCCTGCTTCGGATTCTGTGTCTCCCTCTCTCTCTGCCCCTCCCCTGCTCACACTCTGTCTCTCTTTCTCTCTCTCTCAAAAATAAGTAAACATTAAAAAAAAAATTAGAAGAAAATTTTAACTACAGAGCTTGGAAGAAAATGCAGAGGGAAGTCTCTGCCCCTCCCCCACTCACATTCCCTCTCTCTCAAAACATTTTTTAAAAATCAGGTCTGATTTAAAAAAAATTTTTTTTTTTAATTAAAATCAGGGCTTTATATTTTAAAAGGAGGGGAGAGTGTGCACTGGAGAGGCACCTGGCAGGGTCTGCCACGGGACCCTCCTTCCAGGATCCCCCCCCAAACTCCTCGCGAGGCCCGGCCCCAGGGCTCTGCCTCCACGACCTCAGCACGCAGCAGGGCACCTCTCTGTGACGCGGCCTGCCACGGTTTTGGAACAATAAATGTCTGAGGGTCTCTGTTTTTTCTTTTGTTTGCTTTGTGCTGGGACAATCCTTTCCCTGTGACTTTTGCCAAGTTGTACTAGCTCCGCTTCATGAGACCACACCGGACACATCCACGCTTCCCTTCAGTGTGACAGTGAGTGCTTTATGGAGCGGTGGGACACGTGTCACTGGTGGGACAAGGGTCACATTCTTAAAGAAAGCCACTCTCTGGTAAATGGAAGGCTGTGTTCTTCGAGCTCCGTCTCTTCCGTTCCCGACACTGTTCTTGCCCTGCAGCTTGTCACAGGCTCCCGGGCTGTGCGGAACGTTCCGGATCTGAGCCAGCCAAGGGGGGGCGGGGAGGGGGGACCTTGCCGGAATGAATGCTGTCCCTGCTCCTGCCATCACCTGAGGCTGAACTGGCTTCTTTGTCAACCGCACGGTACTGGGGGCGTGGAAGGAGCTGCGTTCTGCAAAAGCCCCAGGTATTTTTCACATGACCCCCTATGCAGACAAGTGCTCCCACTTTGTGGCAAATTTCTTTTGGCCTTGTGGCTCCTCTCTAGCGTGTGGGCCCCAAACTTCAACGTGTTAAGACCTTTCGGAATTTTGATGCCGCCATCCAGGTATTTCCTTTTTTTTTTTTTTTTAATGTTGTTTAATGTTTATTTTTGAGAGAGAGAGAGAGGCAGAGAGTGCGCACGTGCAAACTGGGGAGGGGCAGAGAGAGGGAGACACAGAATCCGAACCATCTGGAAGATCTTTGTCACGTGGGGGTACAAAGTCATGTGCCAGGACTGGGGGCATTTCATGGCGTAAGGCAGGTTGGGCAGGGAACAGCCCCACCAGGAAAAGGGGAAAGCTTACAAAATGACGGTCTGAGGGGTGCCTGGGTGGCTCAGTCGGTTAAGCGTCCGACTTCAGCTCGGGTCACGATCTCGCGGTCCGTGAGTTCGAGCCCCGCGTCGGGCTCTGGGCTGATGGCTCAGAGCCTGGAGCCTGCTTCCGATTCTGTGTCTCCCTCTCTCTCTGCCCCTCCCCTGTTCATGCTCTGTCTCTCTCTGTCTCAAAAATAAATAAAACGTTAAAAAAAAAAAAGAAAAAGAAAAAAAATGACGGTCCGCAAGAGCAGGGAAGAGTGGGGTCGTCCTTTCTCACAAGGTCTTCAGGGGAGGGGGCGGGCCAGGGCCTTACAGCGGCCCTCTCCGTGTGACCTTGGGGGCCAGGGGAGGGGCTGGAGAACCACCTCCCCGGACGCCCGGGTCTGGGGGACGGCTGCTCCCGGGCCTTCTTGGGAAAGCAAGCTGCTTTCCAGCAGGGGGACCAGCAGGGACCCGGGGCCATGGGACGCCGCGGGCACTTCCCACGTGCCACAGGGGAACAGGTGCCCCGAAGCCGAGCTGGCTGCTTGTGCAGACAACCTGGAGGGAGTCCCCTGGGTCATTTCTGCCCCATGCTGCCGCCCGCACTGCACCTATTAATTAAGGACTCTGGATTTGGTCTTCGGTTCAGCTACAAACTCGCCTAAGAATACTGACGTCCTACCCGAAGCATCTGTCGCCTCCAAAAAGAAGTCGGTAAAAACGTGTAGCCCTCACCAAAAACTCACTGCCCGGGTTACCCACGCACCGCGGCTCCCCCCTTCCCGGGACAGAAGCTCCTGGAGCACACAGACCGTGCGTTATTGGGCCACGTGCAGGATCGCAGCGGTGACCTATCCAGGGCAGTAGTCACACTTAGGGACTGTAAGAGACAGGCCCTGCGCCAGGGGTTACAGACGGTTCCATGGGGTTATGTACTTTTCCACGGGGCTACAGACCGTTCCACGGGGTTACAGGGCACTCACGGAGGTGGGGCCCCTCGAGAGCGGGCCCTCTCTGTCTCCGTCTCCTCCGCCCCATTCGGGAGCTGGAGTTGGGGCCTCTCCACGTGGGTTGGGGGTTGGACAGGACCCGAGCGACACGCTTCACGGTTCCTCTCGAACCCTGCTCCGGGGACCACCGCCCTGGTGCGGTCGGTCCCCCGGCCCCTCACAAGCTCCCTGCCCACCCCAACGCAGGTTCTGCCTCCAGCAAAACGGCCGCAGCCCCTCCCGGGGCAGGTGCCTCCCCCGCGCAGAACACTCCCCAGTGGAGGTCCGTGCAGGTTACTCACGGCCACTCCTCAGGCCTGGAGAGCCCACGGCACCCCGTGGGGTGGCGCCTTCCTCTCTGGCTCTTGGCGAAGGGAAAGGCCCCGGGTCCTCGGCCCCTGCACGCTGACCGCTCCCCCCGGCCCCTCGAGGCGTCCTGTGGCCTCTCGGCCTCTTCTTCTCTGCACCTGCAGGTGTGGGCGTGGAGGGGCCACTGCCCTGGCTGTGTTGCTCCCGTTACCATAGCAACGGGTGTGTCTGCTGTCCTCTTACCCAAGTAGGACACACAAGACACCTGGGTAAGAATAAAGCAAGTCAAAGCTGCGGAGGTGGGGGTGGGGGAGTAAAGTGATCCACGAGGGAAAGGGAGGCATTAACAGCGACGCCGTGGGCGGGGTGGGGGGGCACTTAGCTTATGCCCCGCACGCGCTCCACCCTTCGTAACCCTCACAGCACCCCCTCGGGGCCCAGGTGTGACCCCGCCGCAGGTGCATCCTCCCGAAACTTCCAGAGGGGGCGCCGAGGTCAATGCCTTCAGCGGGAGCACGGCTGGCGCGTCTGATCCAAACCCACGCACTTGACCCCGGTCCCCCGCAGCCGACCCCTCCCTGGGAGCCACGCCCTGGCCGGGGGTGGCTTTCGAGGCTGATCCCGTGGTGTCTCGGGACAGTTTCCCGCCAGGGCCAAGCTCCTCCACCCACCGTCCCGGGTCCTGCAGTGAGGCCACCAGCCAGCTCCGGGGACCCTCCCACCCCCACCCACCCTGCACAAGTGCCGTCCTGGCAAACTCCCTTCCGTGAGTGCCACGCGCCCCCCCCTAAAACGGTCACCCCATTCTGCGTCGGCAATCCGCATTAGACACCAGTTCTGACTCACACATCAAACATCACCCTGGCTTTTCCTGGTTTTCCTAAGGACGGGGGCTTCCCAGGGGGCAGAGGGGACGGTCACAGCTGCAGTTGGCTCTCATGGCCGCTAGATGGGGGCCTTGCGATGCTGAGACGAAATGCTGACTCAGTTTCCCAAGAGGAACCAAGAAACAGAGGCGGAAGCCCGACAGGCAGTGGTGAGGCGGTCCTAAGCGTGCGCGTGCAGAGGTGAGTAGGTGAAACACGTAAGTGCAGGGGGCCGGCCTGCCTCTCCTAAGGCCTGCAGTGTGAGCTGGCGCGTGGGGTCCCAGGCCGTGTTCTGCCGCTCCCGGCCCGCCGTCCGGGAGGACGCTGGGAGGGGGTGAGGGTCCCGCAGGGGCCCCGGGTTCCCCGTGGAGCGGGAGGGCGTCCGGTCAGGGTCCCGGGTGGTTCCCCGTCGAGCAGGGAGGGGCTCTGGTCAGCGCATCGCCCCTGAACTGGGCTCTTCAGCTCGGCACCTAGGCCGGACCTTCCCTGACACAGACACACGGGACAGCGCGAGGAGCCTCCGAACTTTCCAGACTCCGTGTTTGTCACGGGAACGGGGTGGGATGCAGCAGGCTGAGGAGCGGAGCCGAAACCACCCTCACCAGCCTCTGCCACTCCCCTGCTTTTGTTCCCAGCCAGTGACCTGCCCTTCCCCCGTGGCAGGTGTCCGCCCCCAGCAGAGGGCCCTGCGCTCTGGCCGGAGCTGGCGTTCCTCAGGCTTCTGTAGGCTCCATGGGCCATAAGAACATTCCTGAAGCCGGAGCCTTGTGATCACGCCCACTATTAAACCCCGGGCTTCGGGACGTTCAGTTCAGTACGCTCGGCAGAAGTGGGCTGAGGTGGGATGGGGTGAGGGGGTCGGGTGCGTGGGGCACCTCTGTGCTCACAGCTCGAGCCCGGAGCCTGCTTCAGGTTCTGTGTCTCCCTCGCTCTCTGCCCCTTCCCCACTCGCGCCCTGTCTCTCTCTCTCTCAAAAATAAACAAACATTAGAGACTCCATGGGTGGGACAGGTAGGTTTTGAGAAAAGGCCTCACCTCACGTGAAAGTGTTCAGATAATGTCTCGTAATTAGCAGGATCGGGAGCGGCTCGCTTCATGAACCAGAACGGCAAGTTTGGGCTGCGACATCCCAGAGTGACATTGTGATCAGGGGGCCCCTGCAGGGCCCCACCTTCTTTTTAAAATTTTTTTTTATTTTTACATTTATTTATTTTTGAGAGAGCGTGTGTGCGTGTGCTCACGCGCACAAATGGGGGAGGGGCAGAGAGAGAGAGGGAGACACAGAATCCGAAGCAGGCTCCGGGCTCCGAGCTGTCAGCACAGAGCCGGATGCGGGGCTCGAACTCACAAACTGCGAGATCACGACCCGAGCCGAAGCCGGACACTTAACCGACTGAGCTACCCAGGCGCCCCATGGGGGTCCCACCTTCTTGCAGCACCAGCCTTTCTGTCCGAGCCGTGACCCTCAGACGGGGAGGAAGACCCAGCTCGCGTTTCACAGAGAAGCATCGTGAACCTGAGTGCTGGGCACCGTCCCCAGCTGCTGGCTGCCAGGCCCTGAGCCGTCCCCCACACAGAGAGGAGGCTCTCTGGCTTTGTTCCAGGTGAGCATCCAAGGAGAAACCCAATTCCCAGGCACGATCGAAGACACCAGGGAATACCTCATGCAGAAAGGCACAATCACGGCTCCTGGCTTTCAAACTTGGCACTGATATGCATAGGTGCCACAAAATTGAATTTTATAAAAATGTAAGTTATCTAAACATTAATAATCAATTCATGATTAATTGGCAACTGAATGCTGTAGATCAGAGTCCTAAGACTTCTGTGGGGGGCACCTGGGTGGCTCAGTTGGTTAAGTGACTCTTGATCTCAGCTCGGGTCATGATCTCACGGTTTGTGGGTTCGAGCCCCACGTGGGGCCCGGTGCTGACAGCTCAGAGCCTGGAGCCTGCTTCAGATTCTGTGTCTCCCTCTCTCTCCCTCTCCCCTGCTCATGGTCTGTCTCTCTCTCAAAAAGAAATAAACATTAAAAAAAGAAAAAAAGAAAAAGAAAAAGAGTGCTAAGACTTCAGAAAACAGAGCTGCTGTGAGTCAGACACCTGGCACAGGGGAGGGGGCGGCAGACGGCCTTGAAGGTGGAAACGTTTGGGAGCTGAGCACTTTTCTTTCATCTGATGCATTTAGCCACAAAGACTGGTATTTCTTAACTCCAATGGATTTGGATTCTCCCCGGAAAGTCTGGTGCTGCTTCTGTTTCAGCCACAGCCATTTTCCCAGGACGAGAGTCACGCTCCGGCCGGTGATCATTTCTCCCCTGATTCTGCTGTCCCCATCAGCAGTGGGCCGCCCTGACCTGAAGCGTCTCAGGGCCAAGGCCGAGGGGCCAGCACACGGCCGCCCGTCCCCACAGGGTCCCCGCTGCAGGGTCCTAGCCAGGGACCACCTGCCAGATGGCTCGCAGGGCGTCCCAGCCCCTTCCTGCCCAGTCATATGCAGCAGGCACATGGGCACGGGGCCACAGACATGACTGAGACATGGCTGTTGTCGATGGGGTGGGGGGGGGACACAGTCTACATGTGAACCTCAGCTCTGGGTCGTGAGCACCACAGGAGCAAACAAAGGGAACCGAGGGAGTGGCGAGGGGGTTCCAGAAGGTTCTGGGGAGGAGGTGGTGCAGGAGATGGGCCCCGAGGAAGTAACCAGGCCACGGGAGAGAGCTGCTGGGAGGTGTCACAAGGCAACACCAGGAACGCACGGGGACCTGAGAAACCGTGGCAGGGGCACACGGGGCCGGCTTCTCCGAGTGTGGACGCTCATCGGTTTCCGCCTGTTAAAACTCTGGTTCCTCGAAACTGGCCTCGGTGGGAGTATTTATGTCATGGAAATTGCAAATGCTACAAATAAGGACTTTTTTTTTTTTTGCTTATGGGGAGCAAGTTGACCAGCACGCCATCAGACTGTGTGTGTGAGGAACCAAAGATACTGGTCAATTTTAGAACCACCGAGGGTCTTGGCTAAAAGGAACAGAAGCTGAGGCTCCTGGGTGGCTCGGTCCGTTGAGTGTCTGACTTAATTTTGGTTCAGGTCATGATCTCATGGCTCGTGAGATCAAGCCTCACGTCGGGCTCTGCACTGATAGCACGGAGCCTGCTTGGAATTCTCTCACCCTCTCTGTCCTTCCCCTGCTCTCTCTCTCTCAAAATAAATAAACTTAAAGAAAAAGAAGGGAACAGAAGTCTATACTACGGATAGTGGGCTACCTTGTGGCTCCGAGGAAGCCGCAGGCCTTCGGGAAAGGATGTAACCAAGAACCTGAACACTGTCAGAACTTTCCGGCATTCAGCTCTGCCTTCTCATGACATCTCTCTGTCCCTCCCTCATTTTTATTTCCCTCCTTCTCCCAAGGGCTTCTCTGTGTCCCAGTTTCAGGGAACATGGCTGATATGGCTCTTAAATATGACAGCCAACTCCTGCAAAAGACTGATTTCTCCTTCTCTGTTCTAGTTCCAAAATGTCCCACAGGAAAACCGTAAGTCACTACGTCACTCGCTTTGGCCAGGTGTTCACTTCTGGGCCGACCGGCTGTGGCAGGGAACGCACGCGTCGGGGAAGGAACCGAAATGGTCTCTATTCAGTGACAAGCCAGTCCCAGAACTGACGGGACGGTGGCCAGAGGTCGCACGGACGCTGCCACTCGCAAGGTAATGGTGTGGACGTGTAGGGGGTGTTCCGGAAGGAAGGACCCACGGGTCAGAAGAGGAATGGGCTTCGAGGTGGAGGAGGAGGAGGACACAAGGTGAGCCGGGAAGGCGGGCAGACGATCATGTGGCGGGCAGACTTGGGCTGTTCCCGGCGCGTGACACAGGCCCAGGGCACAGGCCACCTGGCTGGGAGAGGCCTGGTCGGATTTCGGGGCGGGGGGGGGGGGGGGTTGCGTTTTTGACACTGGCTGAACTTTTATTACTTTTGCGTACAGAAAGCTCAACGCGTCCACTCAGCCCGGTTCAGTGGCCAGTGTTTTATCCTCTGCCTTTTCCAGCTCAGCCCGTGAGCCGGCGGCTCGGGACACAGGACGCGGACACGCAGTGGTGGCGGATCCCGTCCCGTCTCCCGCCACAGCTGGTCCTGATGGCCTCCAGCAGCCCAGCCCAAGCGCCGCTGTCTCCGGGCTGACCTGTGAGACCGCGGCAGGGGTGCGGGCCTGCCTGCGGACGGGCCGCCCGGCCCGCCTTCCCCTGGACCATACAGGGCTCTGCAGACACGAGCCACAGGAAGACAGCGCGCTCGAGGGGGCCCCCGTCATGTGCTGCCAGTGCCAGGGGAAGCTTTTTCCCTCCCCCAGGGTGGTGACGGGCTTCACCCCTGCTCGAGGGTCAGGGGGCTTCTCAGGGGGGCATCCGGGCCCACTGCCTCTGCGTCTTCTGCTTTGTCTCTGGTCTGTGTGGGGGGGCCACCTGCCGCAGGTGAGTAGTCGTTTGGCGGCCCAAGGCCCGGTCCTTAACCGCGGGAGACGCTTTCAGACTCGACTGCAGCCGCCGGCCGTAGCGGGGCCGGATGACAAAGCGGGGGAGTCCCTTTGGAGCTGGATGTTTTATCTTTTGGCATCTTGGACAGCTGGAGGGAGAGTCAGATCTCTGCCTGGGTTGCGTCGTCCCATCGTGGACGATGAGCGTGTGACAGATCAGACACAGGGGACGCAATTCCAGCGCGATTCTCCGGCCTGGGCGAGCGCTGGTCCAGGGTGCTCCCTCTGGGGTTGTGCTCCCAGTGCCGTGCTTTGTCCTTCCTTTCCGTCCCACCTCCCTGACCCTGCAAATGCTTGGGGCCCTGGGGGCTGTCTTATTCACCCAGGGGTCACAGGCACACTCATTCTTCTCTTTGTATCAAATAAGGCGCAAACTGTTTCCTCACCACCAGCATGGCGTGACTTGTTCAGCCTGTGTGGCTCCTAACCCCAGGGTGGCCTCCAGCAGGTGTCACTCCCCAGAATGAAGTGAAATGGGCAAGACTGGAAAAGCTGGAGAGAGTAGGGGGACAACCCAGAACGCCAGGCTGAGCCGGGAGGGAGCAGAGCACAGGGAAGGAAGGACACGGCTGTGTGATGACTTCTGCTTGTCAACCTCCTTCCTCCGTCTGCACCAACACCCATCCAGCTGGGGTCCCGGGTGCATACACACGATAATTTGTTAAGTCCCTTTGTAAAAACTATTACTGGGGCACCTGAGTGGCTGAAGTCAGTTGAGCATGCGACTTTGGCTCAGGTCATGATCTCACGGTTGGTGAGTTCGAGCCCCGCATCGGGCTCTGTGCTGACGGCTCAGAACCTGGAGCCTGCTTCGGATTCTGTGTCTCCCTCTCTCTCTGCCCCTCCCCTGCTCACACTCTCTTTCAAAAAGTAAACATTAAAAAAAAAAAAACAAATCTCTTATTGAGTGAAGTCTGGGGATCTTTTATTAAAATATACATTCATGGGGCGCCCGAGTAGCTCCGCTGGTTGTGTCCAACTCTTGATTTCAGCTCAGGTCATGATCTCAGAGTCATGGGATCGAGCCTCACATAAGCTCTGCGTTGAGCACGGAGCCTGCTTGGGATTCTCAATCTCTCTCTCTCTGCCCCTCTCCCCTGCCCATGCTGTCTTTAAAATAAACAATAAAATAAAAGCTACGTGCAAAAAAGGATCGCTAAGCTCAAAGGTTTTTCACAAACCGAACAGACTCTACCTGTGGATCCAACACCCAAATCCAGAAGCAAGATTACAGGAACCCAAGGGGTCCCCTCCCTGCCTTGTCACTAAAAGCTGTAAAGATGAGCCCAGCCTTTGCTTTTAACAGGACGGGTTGGGTTTTGCCCGGTTTTACGCTCTATGTCTGTAAATTGATTCCTATGGCGTATTCTCTCTTGCCCAGCTCCTCTGGCTGAACGTCGTGTAGGTGATGTTCACCCACATTGTAGCAGGAAGTTATAGGTCATCTCCGTTCTGCTGGGTGGGGACGCTACGTCTGACCCATGCTCCTGGCTGGTAGCTTCCTGTCTACGATTACCGTGAACACTACTGCTGTGGCCCGTGTATCAGCTGTGAACGTGGACGGTAGTACGAAAGGCCTTCTTCCTAACCTATTAATTTTTCAGCATCAAGGAACAGATCAAGGTGTTTAACCAGGGCCGGATCGATGGAAAGAAAGAACAGAAAGGGAGAGAAAGGAAGAGTGAGAGAGAAAATAGAATGAAAGAGAATAAAACTCTGCGTCAGGACAAACGAACTCCGTGGCAAGATCACCAAACGGCAGAACTGCCTTCATTTCCGTGGGACGCTCTGTCCGTAAATGCATTTCCCTCCCTCACCCCCAACTTCACACAACAAGAGAACAGCGCAAGGTTTCATTCATTCCATGGTCATTAACACCACGGTCACACTTCCATCGGCGTCTGCCCGCATTACCACTTTTGTTGGACAACAAATCCAAAATTTTATTATTCATTTTGCTGAGAGAGACCCTGTCGTGTTTTAAATTGCCCCCCTCCCCACTCGCCCATTTCTTTACATCTCCACATACATTTGCCTTTGAGATTGGCATCGAGCCTATTCATGATCCAGGAAACAAAAACAATCTCTATATGAGGCAACGCACTGTGGGTCCTCAGAGTTTGTCAGCAACACACACACTCGGTTTTCCGCTGTAAGAATTTTCTACCTTCTTAGAGTTGGCATCCAGCCCGCATCTGAATTGTGGAAAATAACACTTCTAAGATAAACCGGCAGAGCGCTGATGACCTTGCCATCTGCATGAATTATTTTAACTTTGGAGTCTAATGAAGGATGTAGTAGCAAATGTTGCATTCCTGTCTCGTGGCTGTACCCGTGGCCGTGCTTCCTGTTTCCTGCTTGAAATAAAGGCGGGGAGTATGGGGGGCGGGGGGAGCAGCTAGGGCAGGACATCAGTCAGGGACTGGAATGTGACAACGGCATCACTGCAATTAGGAGGCAGGTGGGGACCCAATGTGCAGTAAACGCCGTCAGCCCCGCCATTGAGTCTCTCTCTAAACAGTGTAGTGATGATGAGAATTTACGAGAAGAGTTCTGCCAACAAGCCCAAATAATCCTTCTACATCATTGATCGGTTCTTTGTCTGAAGAGGTTAATGTTTGATTTGAAAAGCTTTGCATTTAAAAAAAATTTTAATGTCTATTTTTGAGAGAGAGAGAGAGAGAGAGAGAGAGAGAGAGAGAGAGAGAGCATGAGCAGGGGAGGGGCAGAGAGAGAGAGAGGGAGACACAGAATCAGAATCAGGCTCCAGGCTCTGAGCTGTCAGCACAGAGCCTGATGTGGGGCTCGAACTCACAGACAGACCACAAGATCGTGACTCTTAGCTGAAGCTGGATGCTTAACCGACCGAACCACCCAGGCGCCCCGAAAAGCTCTGCATTTTAAAGTAGCTTTCAGCCCAGGAAAGAGCACTCGATCGGGAGCCCAAAGACCTGCGTGCCAGTCTAGTCTCTGCCACCTCTTAGCTGTTTGACCCTGAGCAAGTCACAGCCTCTCTGGGCCTCTGTGTCTTCACCGATGAGTCCCAAATAAATAAGACGATCAGTATGAACGTGTGCTCTCTAAACGGTTCAGTCCTGCTCTCTGCCAACGAATTAAGCTTGTGACAAGCTATTTCCCTGGGGAAAACAAGTCTTCCAGAAATAACGTGCCAGCTAATAATATAAATGTTTGTGCTCTGTCCTTCTGTTAATTTCTCTTTTCTGCTTGTGGCTTCTGGGCCATGTGGAAGGTCCACATGCCCATGTAGGTGAGCCGTCCGGAAACACAGATCTGTCCCCACAACGGTCGTGGCTTGATTGCTCTACAGTGAGAGGGTATGAGTTCGGTGGGCGGTGTGGAACACAGGAGGACGAAGCAGGGCCCCTGGGCCTCCAGAATATCCATAAACATTTTTTTTTATGGAAAGATAAATTGGAAGACAGAAAAAAAGAAATTAGCCTCTTCTCCCTTGGAAGGCTGATGAGACTGCGGGGACACTCTGCAATGGGGTAAGGGCTCTGGGAAGGCCTCTCAGCTCTAAGAGACCCTGCAATCTCTAAGAACCAAAGTCCCCCTCCCCATCAGACCTTTTCACTCAAACGGAACCAAGATGGGATGAGCTTTTCTAACATTTAGACGGATGAGCATGTAGGTATCCAGAAGCTTTTCTAGTGCCAGGGGGTGGATGACCTTGGACAGCATTGGGGGCCTGAGAGCTAGGAGAGGAGTGGAATGAACTGAGGGAACAGAAGGGCTCCGTAGAAAGCCAGGGGCAAGAGATACAGACTCTGTCCTCAAGGAGGTCAGTCTAATAAGGACCGAAAACGTAAGCCAAAAGTAACGTAAGTTAAAGTGCGCAAACATATGCAGCCCCGCAAATGATGAGTCTGCTTTGCTCATTTTCTATGTGGGAAAACAGGCCCAGAGGGTGAGTCAGTGACTTGTCCAAGGTCATTCAGCTGGTGGCAGGGTCACACCAAGGATCCAAGCCTCCCACCCCCTCACCTCCCCCCCTTCCTTTCCTGCTTCTCTCTCCCCAGAAAGGCTGCTGGTTATTTGGCACCTTTAATGTGCCAGCCCTGTGCTAAGTGTGCACATGGATATCTCCTATGACCACATGGTATGAAACGAGAAATTAATTACCTGAAGAAAACGGAAAAATTCATAAATATGTGGAAGTTAAACAACATGCGACTGAATAACCAAGGGCGCAAAGAAGACATCAAAAAAGAAAACAAAAAATGTCTTGAGACAAACCAAGATGGAAATACAGCATACCGAAATTCGTGGCACACAGCAAAAGCAGTCCTAAAAGAGACATTCATGGCAATAAACGCCTAACTCAATAGCACAGGAAAAGTCTCAAACAAACAACCTAAATTATACCTCAAGGAACGAGGAAAAGAACAAAGCCCAAAGTTAGTAGAAAGAAGGAAATAACAAACAGCAGAGCAGAAATACATGAAATAGAGACTAAAGAGAAACTAGAAAAGATCAATGAAACTAAGAGCTGGTTCCTTGAAAGGATAAACAAAATGGATGAGCCCTTGGCTAGACACACCAAGAAATAAAGAGAGAAGACTCAAATAAATCAAATCAGAGGGGCTCAGTCAGATAAGTATCCAACTCTTGATTTTAGCTCAGGTCATGATCTCATGGTTCATGAGAGAGCCACATCGGGCTCTTCACTGACAGCATGGAGCCTGCTTGGGATTCTCTCTCTCTCCCTCTCCCTCTGTCCCCCCCCCCCAAGAATAAATAAGTAAACTTTAAAAAATCAGATATGAAAGAGATGCTACAACTCATACCACAGAAATACAAAGGATCATAAGAGACACTGTGGATAGTTACACGCCAACAAATTGGACAACCTAGAAGAAATGGATAAATTCCTAGGAACGTATGACCTACCAATCCGACTGAATCATGATGAAATAGAAAATCTCAACAAACTGATTACTAGTAAGGAGATTGAATCAGTAATTAAAAACTTCCCAACAGGGGCACCTCGGTGACTTGGGTAAGCATCCAATTGCAGCTCAGGTCATGATCTCGTGGTTCATGAGTTCGAGCCCTGCGTCAGGCTCTGTGCTGACAGCTCAGAGCCTGGAGCCTGCTTTGGATTCTGTGTGTCCCTCTCTCTCTGCCCCTCCCCTGCTCACACTCTGTCTCTCTCTCTCTAAAAAACAAACATTAAAAAAATTTTTTAAAAAGATACTTCCCAATAAACAAAAGTCCAGGAACCAGTTGGCTTCACTGATGAATTCTACCAAATATTAAAAGAACAGTTAATACCAATCCTTCTCAAACTCTTCAAAGAAGTAAAAGAGGAGGGAACTCTTCCAAACTCATTTTATGAGGTCAGCATTACCCTGATACCAGAGCCAGACAAGGATGCCACAAGAAAAGAAAATTACAGGTCAGTATCCCTGATAAACATAGATGTGCAAATCCTCAACAAAATATTAGCAACCTGAGTCTAACAACACATTAAAAGGATCACACACCATGATCAAATGGGATTTATTCCAGGGATGCAAAGATGGTTCAACATCCACAAATCACGTGACATGCCACATTAACAAAATAAAGGATAAAAATCATAGGATCCTCTCAAGAGATGCAGAAGAATCATCTGACAAAATTCATCATCCATTTATGATAAAAACACTCAACAACATGGATATGAAGGGAATGTACTTCAACATAGTAAAGACCACCTATGCCAAGCTCACAGCTAGTATCATACTCAATAGAGAAAAACTGAAAACTTTTTCTGTAATAGCAGGAACAAGATAAGGATGACCTCACTTCCTACTTTCATTCAACATAGTATTAGGAGTCTTAGCCACAGCAATTAGGCAAGAAAAAGAAATAAAGGGCATCCAAACCAGAAAGGAAGAAGTAAAACTGTCATTATGTACAGATGACATTATACTCTATTTATAAAACTCTAAAGACTCCACCAAAAACCTGTCAGAGCTAATAAAAAAAACTCAGTAAAGTGTCAGGACACAAAGCCAACATACAAAAATCGATTGCATTTGTATATGCTAATAAACCATCAGAAAGAGAAACTAAGAAAACAATCCAATTTCAACTGCATCAAAAAGAATAAAATACCTAGAAGTCAATTTAACCAAGGAGACAAAGACCTTTATATTGAAAACTACAAGACATTAATGAAATAAATTGCAAAAGACACCAATAAATGAAAAGATATTCTGTGCTCATGGGTTGGAAGAATCAGTCTTGTTGAAATGTCCACACAACCCAAAGCAATCTACAGACTCAGTGCAATCTTTATCAAACCCCAATGGCATTTTTCTTTTTTTTTCTTTTCTTTTCTTTTTTTTTTTTTAACGTTTATTTATTTTTGAGACAGAGAGAGACACAGCATGAACGGGGGAGGGTCAGAGAGAGGGAGACACAGAATCTGAAACAGGCTCCAGGCTCTAAGCTGTCAGCACAGAGTCCGACGTGGGGCTCGAATTCACGGACCGCGAGATCATGACCTGAGCCGAAGTTGGCCGCTTAACCGACTGAGCCACCCAGGCGCCCCTCCCAATGGTATTTTTCAAAGAAACAGAAAAAATAATCCTAAAATTTGTATGGAACCACAAAAAATCCAAACAGCCAAAGAGATCTTGAGAAAAAAGAATAAACCTGATTTCCTGCTCCCTGATTTCCAACCATATTATCAAGTTGTAGTAATGAAAAAATATGGTATTGGCATAGAAGCAGATATGTAGATGAATGGGACAGAATAGAGAGCCCAGAAATAAACCTAAAAATTTGTAGTCAATTAATTTACAACAAAGGAGCCAAGAATATTGAATGAGGAAAGGACAGTCTCTTCAATAAGTGATGTTAGGAAAACTGGACAGCCATATGCAAAAGAATGAAACCAGGTCATTATCTTACGTTATATACAAAAATTAACTCAAAATGGATTAAAGAGTAGGGACACCTGGATGGCTCAGTCAGTTAGGCATCCGACTCTTGATTTTGGCTCAATTCATGATCTCACCATTCATGGGTTTGAGCCCCGCATTGGGCTCTGTGCTGACAGTGTGGAGCCTGCTTGGGATTCTCTCTCTCTCTCTCTCTCTCTCTCTCTCTCTCTCTCTCTCTCTGCCCCTCCCTTGCTTGCACACTCTTTCTCTCTCTCTCTCTCAAAATGGAAAAAAAAAGTTAGAGAGGGAGAGAGCCAAACCATAAGAGACTGTTAAAAACTGAGAATAAACTGAGGGTTGATGGGGGGTGGGAGGGAGGGGAGGGTGGGTGATAGGCATTGAGGAGGGCACCTGTTGGGATGAGCACTGAGTGTTGCATGGAAACCAATTTGACAATAAATTTCATATTCAAAAAATGGATAAACTTTAAAAAAAATGGATTAAAGATCTGACCATAATACCTGAAACCATAAAATTCTTGTAAGAAAAAAAATCATAGGGGATAAACTCCTTGGTGATGATTTTTTTAATCCAACACCAAAAGCAACAAAAGTAAAAATAAACTATTGAGACGACATCATACTAAAAATCTTCTACACAGCAAAGGAAACCATCAATAAAATGAAAAGACAACCTATGGAATGGGAGAAAATATTTGCAAATCATCTATGATGAGGGGTTAGTATCCAAAATATATAAAGAACTCACACAACTCAATAGCAAGAAAACAATCCACTTTTTAAAAATGATCAGAAGATTGGAATAGGCATTTTTCCAAAGAAGACATCCAGGTGGCCAACAGATACATCTGTGACAAGATGCTCAACATCACTCATCATCAAGGAAATGCAAATCAAACCACAGCAAGATGTCACCTCACATCTGTCAGGATGGCTAAAATTAACAACACAGGCAACAACAGATGTTGGTGAGGATGCGGAGAAAAAGGAACCCTTATGCACTGTTGGTGGGAATGTAAATTGTTGCAGCCACTGTAGAAAACAGTATGGGGGTTCCTTAAAAACTCAGGGGCGCCAGGATGGCTCAGTTGGTTAAGCGTCCTGATTCGGCTCAGGTCATGATCTCATGGTCCATGAGTTTGAGCCCTGTGTCGGGCTCTGTGCTGACAGCTCAGAGACTGGAGCCTGCTTTGCATTCTGTGTCTCCCGGTGCCTGTCTGTCTGTCTGTCTCTCTCTCTCAAAAATAAATAAACATTTTTTAAAAATGAAAATAAGACTTCCTTATGATCCAGCAATTCAACTTCCAGGTATTTATCCAAAGAAAATATCAACACTAACTCGAAAAGGTATCTCCACCTCCATGTTCACTGCAGTGCTAATTATAAGAGCAGAGAGACAGAAACAACCTGTGTCCATCAACGGATGAATGGACCCAGGAATAGAGGTATATATGTATGCAATGGAATATTATTCAGCCATAAACAGAATAAAACTTACCACCTGCAACATCATAGATGGACCTTGAGGGCATTACACTAAGCAAAAGAGGTCAGCTAGAGAAAGACACATACTGTATGATCTCTCTTATATGTGGAGTCTAAAAAAAAAAAAAAAAAAAAAAAAGGAAAGAAAAAGACCAGCTCAGAGATACAGAGAACAGAAGAGAACAGACTGGAGGTCGCCAGAGGCAGACAACGGTGGGGCAGGGGTTGGGGGGGTGGGGGGGGATCAAAAGGTAAAAAAAGAAAGGCTATTGTGTTATAGCCATTATACAACTGGGTCTCTTTGTCAGCTGTTGCCCATCCAAACTCTCACAATGAGATGCACCTTAAAACGGTTAAGTAACAGACTCAAGACGGCACAGCAATGCAGTGATTTGGGCATGGCTTTTTCTAAGATCCAAACTCCAAACCACTGGTCTGCAAAGTGGAGCCCAAGAGAACCCAGTGTTCGAGAGGACAGGGTTTAAATATGAAAACTCTACTAATGTTTTGTATTTTGCATAATTTTTAGATGTATGCATTGCACCGGCACAGCTGTATACGGACATAATCTATCAATAAAGATACGTACCTATTTTGGTGATATGTGTCTGAAGTTCTGTACCGATGGGCAAACTGGCGAAAGAGCTGGGCTGAGTGGTCCTCACCGGGAAGGGGAGGTAGACGCTCGGTGGTGGTTTTGCCCCCGTGGTCCAGGAGCCGTGGCTCGGGCTTCCTTACGAATCACTATTTGTCAGTAGCCTCTTCGATCCCGTCTGTAACACTGTGAGCCTTGCTTGTGCGCGTGCTCATCTGGGCTCACGCCTGTGCTTCTGCGAAAGTGATCCCCCTGCAGCACTGAACCTGACCTTGCTGACACACGTAGGTTCCTCGTGGGCCGGACTGCTACAAAGCCTTGCAATTCTTCTGAGTTTCTTACGCGCTGCCCGGCCTCTTCGTGGTCAAGAGCTCCAAACGGGCACCTGGAAGTCACGGCCATCCTGTTTGCACGCTCTTCTGCCCCAGGCTTCAGCTTTAGGGGACTTTTCCAGTTATCGCTGCCTAAGAAACTACCCCAAAACTCAGGGTCCTAAAACAACATTTATTTTACTCTGCAGTCGGGCAAGGCCGGGTGGAGGAAGCTGGTCTCTGCTCTACTCGGCTTCAGTGAGGATGGTCTGGAGCTGGCGACTGGAATCCTCTGAGGGTGCATGTACGTGTTTGGTGGTTAATGCTGGGCTGTCAGCGAGTCTAATACTACAGCAGCGACACGTGGCCTCCCCATGTGGCTGAGCCCCAAAGGCAAGGGTCTTGAGAGACAGAGTGAGCCGGATAGGAGTCATCCCACCTTCCATGACCTTGGAGTCCCTCTCCCACCATAGTCTAAAATTGAGGCAGGTGCAAATTCCACCCAGCCCTGACCCCCAGCCCAATTTCAAGCGGAGGGAAAACAGACTCCACCTCTGGGTTGGGGAG
Organism: Lynx canadensis; assembly: GCF_007474595.2. Taxonomy (NCBI): domain Eukaryota; kingdom Metazoa; phylum Chordata; class Mammalia; order Carnivora; family Felidae; genus Lynx; species Lynx canadensis. The sequence goes on along the minus strand of NC_044319.2, from coordinate 1,297,882 downwards.
GGGGGGGGGCGGTGGTGATGCTCTGGGAGCATGCGTAGAAGCAGAGATATCCCCGTGCCTTTGGGGGAAAATGCATGCGGCCACAGAGATCTCGCGACGGTGATGTTGTGGGCTCTCCCCGTCAGGAGACTCCATTCCTTTCCATTTCTAATCACGATGGGAGTAGTTAGGGCTACCTCAAATTGCAAACCTCCGTTTTCTTGTTCTTTGACTGCTACGTTTAAAATTAAAACAAAAATTCTCCATCATTTTATGGAGAAAACAGAGCACACATTCATATGGTTTCATAACAAATATTGTTTGTCGGGAGTAAAATGAGATTCTCACTGTTTATGCCAGAAGAGTGTCTTCTTACACTGATACGTGTTCTGACACTGATTTTTCAAGAGCTTTCAAAATAAATTCTTCTCTTGCCGTCTGCGCACACATTTCCATCTGTTCGTGGCTGACACGGGAGGCGGTCCAACTTCCTTCAAGGTCATTTGAAACAAACTTTTTGTTGCACGGCAGTAAACACTGTCACTTGGTAACAGACTCGTAGAATTTTTGGACGGATGCATTTCGATGCACTTCACCCACCGGCCGTCTTGGATCTGCCTACGGCTTCCCGCTGGCAGCGAGGCAGCTACGGCCGCGAGAGCGAAATCTTGGAAGAGCAGGAAAGCCTAAACTAATTAACCCGTGAGACATGTTCGAGGTTGGCCAGCCCCACCGAATTTGCCTCACCGGTAAAGCCTGGACCTCGCTCTGAGCCACAAAAGGGCACGAGCTTGGACGTGAGCCGCTCGCCTGGCGTCACGCACGATCCGGCTGGTTCATCTCCCCGGATCATACGTCCTGTTCTCAATTTCACGGTTTCCAGCTCCTGCCCCCCGCAGTCCCCTGGCCGACCTGTCCTCTGACACTGCCGGTCCCAGTTCAACAGGCTTCCGTGGCTATCAATTAAAGTCTACACTCCTTCAAGCACAGGGGAGAAAATCTGTCCCTGTATCTGGCTCCGAGTCTCTTTTCTTCACCTGTCCCAACCCCACCGGGATTGGTGGGGACCTAATTGCTTCTCGGGATCTAACGCAAGTGCTCCCGGGCAGCCTGCCCCGATCCCCATGGCCGGAGGGGACGGTCCTGACTCTGGGCCCTCACACTTACCCTCTCTACCTCGTGTGCCCACCGCTCAGAAACACGTCGTTTCACTCTTCAGCCCGGAGCTCCCTGTGGACAGAGGACCCTGCGGGACTCCCTGAAGACGTCATCAGAGCATCTGCCTCCCTCCTCCCGACACCTCTGTTCCAGGCATGACGCCATCCCTTTCCACGCGCACAGCACTGCTCCCACCAAACAGACCCTTCCGCAGGGACGCCACTGTGCCTCTTGGAACGCGCCGGTCCTTCGCCCTGGGCTAAATCCCAGGTCCTCCCCGAGGCCCTCCCACCCTCGCGACACTTCTGGTGTCAGCGTTGTGTACGTGTCCTCCGCCATCGAAAGCTGACAGGTGAAACTTCTGTGGCTTTGATGAAAACATGTCACTTTACGCCATTTTGAAAGATCTGTCTTGCTTCGCTCGCTCTCCTGGATCCGCCAAGCCCTGTTAGCAGACGCCCCGTGGCCCCACCCATTGCTCTGGGGCCCTGACCCCTGGGGGGCACGTCTCTCTCTGCTTCAAGGGCCGGGCAGGGGTTGGAATTAACACCCCCCTGGAGCTGCCCTCAACGGTCACAGACAGGAGTCCGTGTACAAGCACTTCAGACCCCTCCCCGTCGGGGGTCTTTTCTAAGGAGCCCGTTTTACATTATCATCTGAGCTTCGCCAGGGATTAGCTCCGGACGCTCACAAAGGAGGCTGCTTTGCTCCCCCATCTCCTCACTAAACCCTGGCCTCCTGCTCCTCAGGTCGGCTTTGCGCCTCAGAGCCCTCATCTCTGGTCCCCTTCTGAGGGGCCCAAACTAGGACACCACGTGTCGACAAAGACCTGCCCATGAGAAGCTATCGTATTTCCCGGTCAGGCTTTCTGTGTAACAAAGACGACCCACCCCCTCCTCTCTGCAGGTGCTTTTCCTTCCCTGGCCTGCTCTGACCGTGACCTCCAGCTCACATTTGGGCATGTAATCTGGGACCCGCCGCCCAGATCTATCCTCCACTCTGCCGACTTACATCTTTGCGAAATCCCCTGCCTCAGATCTCCCCCTCCCCGCAGGGAGCAGACCTCGATCCTTGGCTCGGCACTCGAGGCCCCTCGCATGCCCTGCTCAGGCCTGCCCTTCTGGCCTCACAGCCTCGTCTGCACTCAGCCTGTGGGGAACAAGGAAGCTCTCTCCTGGGAGGTCCCCACTTCCCGGCAGACATCACCTGGGGTTGTGAGTATTGGATGAGCTGACTTGCCACCTGCTCCGGGAAGTTTCTCTAGCCGGGGACAGGACTTCCTCCTCTGTGGACAGAACTCTGTAACAGCCCTGCTTTGACTACCTGTGTCCCGGATCTCGTCCGCCGTGTCGGAGCGCCCCGCAGTCTGCAATCACAGAACCACCATCGGCCCCCGGAGGAAGTATGACCACGGCGGTTCCAGACCCGCGGGCCTTCCGGAGCCCGCCTGCGTGGGTTTGAATCCCGGCTCCGCTGCTTAGCTGCTCTGTCGCCTAAGTTCTCTGTGCCCGCTTCCTCTGCTGAAAGCTTCGGACGGTAACGGAACCCAACTCACAGGCTCGTTGTGAGGTTCACATGACGCGAAACGTAACATGATGAACGGCGTCTGGTACACGAAGCACCTAAGAGACGTTCACCATTACTAGGAATTATTAGAAACAGTATTATTATCAGTATCGGTATTATATTCCGGAGCAGAGGTCCCCGAAGGGGGACCTGCATTTGTAAAGCTGTTGAGAAAGGGAATCCCCCAAACCTACGAGCTAAAACTTCCTCGAGATGCAGACTGGAGGAAACTAAGGGGGCATGAGAGTTAAATGCAGGATCCTGGACCAGAAAAAGGACATCTGTGGGTTAATTTGCAAACTCTGAGTAAGATCTGTGGCTGATTAACTGTACCGCGTCAGTGTTAATTTCCTGGCCTAAGGTTAACTCAGAACAAAACGCTGTAAAACTTTTCCTAGGACAGAGGATCAAAGGGCTCCCCTGGTGAGCGCCCCTGCCCGGTGACCGCCCAGAGCCCAGCGCGGAGCCACTCCAACATGGAGGGACATCTCCCTGGGAAATCTATATGTGCCCGGTAGGCAGGGCCATTTAGTCCTGGGTGGCTCCCGCAGGACCCGGCGGGCACACGCAGGCTCAAAAACAGATGGCATTTGTTTAAATGAACTTAATCAGCCCTTCCCTCTGAGCGCTCCCGAGACCGCTTTCAGTAGGTGTCCTCAGAATATTGACCTCTTCCCCAAGATCTAATGGGTCTATTTCAACTCGCTACTGCACCTCAGAACACAGAAGAGCACTTTGGACCCCTCCCCGCCCCACCTCCTCCTATACTTATGTGGCTCACCTGGAGAGACTTCTAGAAGAAAACTGAAAGCAGAATGTTTAGTTACCAGTTTCTTTTCAGTGCCGCAAATCATCATAGCCTCAGTGGAGACAGGAAATATTCCTTTAGAAAAACACGGGGCCGCCTGGGTGACTCAGTCCGCTGAGCGACTGACTTCGGCTCGGGTCAAGATCTTGCAATTAATGGATTCGAGCCCCGCATCGGGCTCTGTGCTGACGGCTCGGAACCTGGAGCCTGCTTCTGATTCTGTGTCTCCCTCCCTCTCTCCGCCCCTCCCCGGCTCACACTCTGTCTCTCTCTCAAGAATAAATAAACATTAAAAAGAAAAAAATAAAGAAAAACTCGGACTTAATGTTGTGGGAGGCAAGAAAATTGTGCCATCAATGCCACCGACCATTCCAGGAGGCGCGTCGGTGGCCTGGAGCGGGAAGCGCTGACGAAGGGGGACAGGGAAAGCGTTCTGACCACATCATGTGGCCCCTAAAAGCAAGCCCTGGGGCCCTGGAGGAGGAATAAAGAGGTCACCACCATCACTCAAGCGGTAAGCTACAATCTAGGGTTTTATCCCTGGAAACGCAGCAAGGGCTGCAGGGTGAGCAGCTGCGTATGAGGTCGGCGTCAGAGAAGCCCCCTCACCCACGTGGCCACGTCTGACCACACTCCCCACTCGTCTGTGTCAGAGCAGCTCTCTGGGCTTCAAATGGGCGTCTTTCTTGGGCCTGTGCCCTTGCCCCGAACTTGATCCTCTCGACAGATTTCCCGCCCATGCTCCGCCCCAGGGCCTCTCAGCCCCCGTTCACGGGATCTGACGCCGCTCGCCGCGTTCCAGCATCCTAGTCACATGGCGAAGGGTGGACGTGGGTGAACCAGGGTCTGTGACCTGGTGGAGGAGGAGACAGTGTCCATCGCGATCTCCAGAAGGGAGTAAACTGCCCGCCTTTTGGCATGTTCGTTCAACACCCCTGACTCTCGTACCGACTCGGGTGCCAAGGGTAGCCAGATGAGCAACGTGACCCAGAGGCAGGCGGAGCCGGGTCCCTCGAGGTCAGGCGAAGAGACAGCGGCAGCAGAACGCCACCGTGACTGCCACCAAAGCCCACAGGTAACCCCAGTCTGCCAGGCTAGGGCCCCGTGCCCGACGGGGAAGCCCAGAAGAGGCATCCGGAATTGAAGGGGGACCGTGATGGCTTTCACACCGCCCTACAGGGGTGACGTGAAGGGGGCCCCAGACCCAGCGTCCGTGCTGCAGGCCCCGGGGCTCTTCTCCCAAAGCAGCCGGCACCCTTCCAGGACAGCTTCGCGATGGCCTCCCTCCTGCGTGGCGCCCATCACAGCCTCTTACTGCCACTCTGTCCTCTTGAGGAACGCAGAATTTTCCTGACGTGAATGGGAGCATCAAGGCAGAGGGCACTCAGCTGAGAGCTCTACCGGCTGCCCACCTGGAGAGACGGGACCACAGGAAGGCCAGCGTGACCCAGAGCACCTTCCTGAGAACGGGCACCCAGTCCCCCCCGTGGCCTCCTCTGAGCACTGGACACCCCCATGAGCCCCACAGGTCTGACCCCTCCCTTTCCCCTTAGAGTAAAATCCAGACTCCTCACAAAATCCAGCTGGATGGCGAGCCCCTGGCCTCCCCTCCCAGCCCACAGGCCTCCCTGCCTCCCTCCCGACTCGGGGCCTCCGTGTCTGTTCTCTCCTCCGGCCAGAAGGTCCTTCCGCCCCTTGAATTCTGCAAGTCTCACCTCGGAGGACTCAGCCCCCAAGAAGCCTTTCCGGAAAGTACTTCCCAACACCCCTGTGCCCCACCTTCCCACCACCCGGTCACTCTCGCGACAGCATGACGTGACTATTGAAATACTGTGCTTATGGGTACATTTAGCATTTTATGATCTGTCTCCCCAAGGTAAGTCGAAGTTCCGGGAGGGCAGGGCCGCGCTCCTGCTGTTCCTACCGCCCCCCTGCGCCCCCCTGCGCAGTGTTTTAACAAACCTGTGACCCCGACGGTCACCTTGGGGGAATCTCAATGGGTCAGGCTCTGCTCACAGCACACAGCTCGCCTGTGACAGAGTGACAGGGTCTCCCACGTAATGGGCACCCCAGGGCTCAATCGTGTCCATCAGAGCTCGGCTGCGGGCCCTTCCCACCTCCACCTCAACACGGACCCCCGCCGGCACAGGTACCCGCTGCCCATCCGCCAGGGAGAACTGTGCCAACGTCTCCTGGCCTTGCGCCTTCACGGCCTCCACCACCCGCCAGCCTCTGCGTCCGATGCCAACCCATCCTCTGTGGTCTTCCCTCGGCATAGCCACACCTGCTCCAAGGCTCCCTCCAGCCTTGGTCTGCAGGCGCCCGCTCGCGTAGGAGTCATGACCGCTCTGGGGCCCCCTCATTCGAGGAGAAAAGCAGCGAAAATAAGCCACTTAACGTGACACTGCTGCTCAGTGCTCAGAGGGGAGGTGAGGGTCTCCTTCCTGACTCAGGAGATGCACCCGCTGCCCCCAGGGGAGCAGTGGATGCCCCACCTCTCACCCTGAATCTCATGAAGACGCTGAGTACTTCCCGCTAGGAGTCACCCCAGGGCCGGTGCACGAGGCTGTTAAAATCGCAACTCTGTGCTTTGGTGTCGAGCCCAGAAACGTAAATGGGGCGTCAGGGCAGGTGGACCCCGTTATCTGGCTGTTCCGCGTCCCGCCACAACTCGGGAGGACGCAGGTTTGTGAGTTCGTGGACAGCACATCGAGAGGCAGGTCCCGGCCTCCCCGAGTCTGGGTGGAACTAGCAATCGCCCCGACAGAGGGCAGCCGTGGCACGGTCACCCCGACACTTGCTCAGAAACGGCCCCTGCAGAACCTGCTGGTCCTTCCTGGGAGCCTGCAGCCCAGGGGCAGGTGAGAAGGTCCAGCTACCGTCAAGGACCGGGGAGGGACCCACCGAGGAGCCCTGTGGTCCCAGCCCCGTGCCTGCACGTGGACCAAGAGCCCGCCACTACCTCACACACTAACTGACGCTGTGACGGTGATGAGGGACCACAAGGCAGGCCGAGGCCCGGCACGAGCTAGCATCCCCAGACCCCAGGTGGGATATGGGTGACACTCCTCAGGCACTCCAGGCTGCCCAAGGACAAAAGAAAAGGGAAAAACAAATGGTTGAGAGAGATCACGGTCATACAGGACATGAGTCTCCATCAGGTTACACATATGTTGTTAGTAAATTACAAGGCAAAGGCGGTCTTATCGACGGCTTCATCCCTACAAACCTGTAGACTCAGTTTCCCGGAGCCCCCACATCACCCTCCCCTCCACAGGGATGGGGGAACACAGGCCAGAAGGAAACGGCGGCTGAAACCGAACATCCTCGTGACCTGCAGCCCGCGGACAAATGCTCGAGGCAAATACAGAGCAGAGCATTTGTCCAGGAGCCCCGCCCCTCCTGGTGGTAAGGCCTTAGTAGAGGGAAACAACTTTGACAGCAGCGAGGCCCCTGGCGCCCACTGGGTCCTCTTTAGCGTATCAAGTCCTTCTAGAAACCTCCGTTTTGCCTTTACCTCCCCACCTCTACAGTAGAGAAGGAGTCACTCCTCACGACCCCAGCGCGGCTCTTCCCGCCCACAGGTATGTCCCCGTGCTTCAATAAAATCACCTTCTTTTGCACCAACGATGTCTCGAGAATTCTTTCTTGACCATCAGCTGCGAACCCCCATCACCCCAAAACCCCATCAACAGTTCAGGGTCACAGGAAGGATTTGGGCCTTAATCTGAAGGCTTCAGGCCCCGGAGGGACGTAGCCAGAACTGTGCCCTTGAAGAGGTCTCTCTGGTCCCGGTGGGGAGCAGGGCTTTGCGGAGGGTGGATGGGAATTCAGGGAACATGCTGGAAGGTCCGCTTCTCACTGCGTCCCACGCCTTCCACAAGGTCCCAAGGGCAGGAGAGCCCAGCAGGCCAGAAGGGCACTTGGGTCCACATGCTGAGCTCCGCAGGGACACCCAGCAGGGCCACCTGTCACGGCTCATTTCCCGGGAGAAAGGCTTTCTGGCTCACCGGTCACAGCCAGTGGTGCCGACATCTGATGGTCAGCACTCTGCTGCTCTGAGCTGGGTGCCCGGAGGGGCAAGGCCCTCACTGTGTGCGTCGGCTCCTCCCAGGGCCGGCACAGACACGAGGGAAACACCCGGACCACAAGGTCCCGGCTCGCGCCCGCTGGGTCCATACCTGGATTCAGAGCCGTCTTATCTGCGGGCTGTGCGGTAGGGCACCTGGGGGCATCTCTTCGCCCAGGGGACCTGGACGGGGCGGGGGAGAGCCCACAGGCTGGGATTATGGGGGCTGCCAGGAGGGGACGGGGGCTTCTGGGAGACTGGGGCTCAGGGATCCACACCCTGAGAGGTGCTGCAGGGAGGGTGGAGGTTCTAGGGGCTTCTATGTGACCCAGGAACACACACACTGACCAGAGCAGGGGCCCTGTCCTCCTTCCTGCTTGGGGCCGGGTGGCCCCAACTCAGTGAAGTCTACACCCATCTCATGAGGGCAGGCAGCTGGGTGGGCCTCCCCCCACACAGGTGGGGTCCTGCCTGCATCAGAGCCCAGACAAGCTTCACGGGCAATTGGGGAGACATGAGATGGCTTCTGTGGGTTTTCATGAGAGCCTCCCCAGAAACTCCAGGAACAGCTGGGGGGGGGGGTCTTAAATAAGGCTGGGGTCTCTCCTTGTGCGACTGGTGACACAGGTCAGGAAATGTCATCCCAGGGAAAGGCAGGGGTGTCGGGGAACAGCCAGGAGCCACACGATGTCCCCCTGACGAGACAGGAGCAGGAAAGGAAACACAGGGCTGTCCGGGCTCCCCCAGTGTGGGAGGGGGCTGAGTGCGGGAAGGCCCTCGGCCCCTTCTCCGGAGGACCAGCCCCCCCATCGTCCCTCGACGTGATGTTCTGTGATGTTCGGTTGACCGAGACTTACCGGTGGCCCCTGTAGGCAGCACAAGCCAGCAGGGGAGGGGACCAGATAGAGGCGGCGGTTCCAGGGGCTCCAACGGGAGAGTTCGCAGGTGACACAGGGAGACATGCCATCGCATCCACATCTTCACATGGGTTCAAAGACGCAGACATCGCACGTGCTGAGGGAGGACAATGCAGTTTAGAGTTTTGAACACATTGCATGGGGCGCCTGGGGGGCTCAGTCGGTTGAGCATCTGACTTGGGCTCAGGTCACGATCTCGCAGTTTGTGGGTTCGAGCCCCGCGTCGGGCTCTGTGCCGACAGCTCGGAGCCTGGAGCCTGCTTCGGCTGCTGTGTCTCCCTCTCTCTGCCCCTCCCCTGCTCACACTGTCTTTCTCTGTCTCAAAACAAACAAACAAAAAAAAAAAACATGTGATCTGAGCAGTCGCTACATGAGATTCTCTGGGTCTCTGCTCCGTGAAACCTTGTTAAAATGACAGGACCACCAACTTGAGCGCTTGAGTCACCAGGCAGGGAGGTGGGGGCACTGAGCGCCACACAACCCACTCCCCCGCACCCCTGCATGGACCAGGTCCTGATGTAGAGGAGCACAGAGAACTGGTCTGCAGGGCAAGCAGCTCCAAACATGTGGGGCACATGGACACAAGACCAGACCAGGGGACAAAAGTGCAGGTTCCCCACCCCTGCCCTCAGACGTGCCCTGTGGGCATCTGGACCCTGCGTGTTAACTACCAGGCCGTCCTCCAGGTAATTCTGAGGCAAGTGATCCAGCAGACAGAGTTGGAGACGTGGTAAAATAGAACCCGCGGTTTTCAAACTTCCGTGAGGACGATCTCGTAAGAAACCAGTGTTATGGTCCCACATACAAGACCTTCACACTCGTACAAACACAACAGAAGCTTCCTGGGGCTCATCCTGTGCCGGGCCCTCATCTATTTTGTGCTGTTTTTACTCCATTTCTTTTCTTTTTTAATTATTTTGAGTGAGAGAGCAAGGCGAGGAGGGACAGAGAGAGGGAGAGAGAGAATCCCAAGGAGGCTCCGAGCTGTCAGCACAGAGCCCGACGCGGGGCTTGAACTCACAAACCATGAGATCATGACCTGAGCTGAGATCCAGAGTGGGCGCTCAACTGACCGAGACCCCGGGCACCCCTGTTCCATTTCGTTCCTTAAATGCTGCCCTTGCCCCTAGTTGGCTACCGCAAACCGTAAACCGGGGGAAACCAGCAACACTGAAACAGATGATGCCCAGCTCTCCGCCCCCTTTACAAGAAAACCCCAACGGGACGTCCTGACACGTGGCTGGCGCCCCCAGGGGAGTGGGCTCAGAGCCGGAGCCGAGGTCCCCAGAGAGCGGCGGCCCTGGGGTCGGAGCCCGGAGCCCAAGGAGCAGCTGTGTCTCCTCCGAGGTGCAGCAGCGGGGAGGGGGCGGGAGGCAGACCCAGCAGGTGGCTGCGCCCTGTGACTCTCTCGCTGGGCCCTCGAGTCGTCAGCGGACTGAAAGAGCCAAGCCAGTGCTTGACGGAGGGGCTTTTTTGCACCATTAAAGGAGCCCAGCTGCATTTCTGGTAAGAGGACAGTTCCAAGAGCAGCCTTGGTGGGGGTGGGGGTGGGGGGTGGCAGAGATGGGCCCCTGACCCGGGGTTTACTTTCTCTTTCTGGGTTAATCTGACAAAACTCTCACTTCACGGGTGGAAAGCTCTTCCTGTAATTTCAAAGCTAAGTTGGGACTGAGAACGAAGCTCACCGATCCCGGGGGTGTCCCCGGCCCCCTCTTGGGACGCAGCACCCAGAGAGGAAGGCGCCCATCACCTGCCCCGAGGCCCCGGCCCCGGCTCGGGCTCCCCTGTCTGCTCCTTGCTCTCCTTCGGGGGTAATGGGGGTAGGAGAGGAGCTGCGTGTGGCACGCTGGGGTCTGTGTCTCTCAACAGGACGGTGTCCCCCTCCTGTAAGGGCACATGTCACAACAGCCACTCGCATATGAAGTCACAGAAACAAGGCCGCTGTGACCTTTGGGCTCACCTGGGGGGGGGGGCGGACAGAGGGCGGAGGGCCTGAGCACCTGTCACCGAGTCCTGCCTGCTGGGGGGCAGGCAAATGGCCCCCCTTCCGCGTCTCCCTGCAGGCTCACCATGTCATACAGGCACCGAAGTCGAGGAGCCCGTGCTTGAACAAAGGACACGGAGAGCAGTGACACCGAGCCACGGTGCAGTGACACTGAAAACGGCTCGTTCCCCACCCCTGACGGAAGCCCCTGGGCACCACCTGACGGGGTTATTTTGGGTTCTCTGCAGCAAATAATTGCTTATTCTTCGGGCTGCACCCCACACTGTCGCGTCCGTGGTGTTTAGAACCGCACGTTTCATAAACTGGCAAAAATACAGGTGACTTGGAAAAAAATCGGTAATTCTATTTACAATCTCAAATGAATCCACTGGAATGTTGTTAAATTCCACCTGTTATGGGTGTAGCGTATCAGCAGAGATGGAGAGACGCAGACCCCGGGGCCACTGCGGCCAGCACCCAGGAGTGGAGAAAAGGGCAAAGTTACACTGGCCGCGTGCGATCTGCTGATGTGAACAATTGCTGAGGGGGATGTTACCGCCACATCAAAATCCTCTGTATGCTGCACAGACAGTAATGTGGATTTAAAAACGTTCCCTAGGGGCGCCTGGGTGGCGCAGTCGGTTGAGCGTCCGACTTCAGCTCAGGTCACGATCTCAGGGTCCGTGAGTTCGAGCCCCGCGTCGGGCTCTGGGCTGATGGCTCGGAGCCTGGAGCCTGTTTCCGATTCTGTGTCTCCCTCTCTCTCTGCCCCTCCCCCTGCTTCCGATTCTGTGTCTCCCTCTCTCTCTGCCCCTCCCCCGTTCATGCTCTGTCTCTCTCTGTCCCAAAAATAAATAAAAAAACATTGAAAAAAAAATTAAAAAAAATAAATAAATAAAAACGCTCCCTAACACACTGCTTCCTGGGCACCAATCCTCATTTCCCACGGGCGCTCCTGACCAGATCCCTCGGACTCCTGGGGACAGGAAAGAGCCACAAGGGGGTCCCGTCTCGTTGGCTCTCCTGGTCCCCAAGACACAGCTTCCTGCGTGGCTCCTACAGACACCCCTCACATTCCAGCTTTTCGAGGTGCACGCAGTCCAGACCCCCACCTGGCCTGGGCCAAAAGCACACAGCGTGCGGAGTGGAAAACCTCGCAGCCCCAGCTGCATCACCACGGGCCACGGTGTGGCTCGCGTGGGCCCTACGTGCTTTTGCATTTGTGAACCCCCTCCTCCATTAAAACGTATTAAAAATTAGGGGCTCCTGGGTGGCTCAGTTGGTTAAGCTCCGACTTTGGCTCAGGTCACCACCTCACAGTCCATGGGTTCGAGCCCCACGTCGGGCTCCGTGCTGCCAGCTCAGGACCTGGAGCCTGCTTCCGGTTTTGTGTCGCCCTCTCTCTCTACACCTCCCCTGCCCATGCTCTCTCTCTCAAAAAGAATAAACGTTAAAAAACAAAATCACGTTAGTGTCTGTACAGTGACCCGAACTGTATTTCAACGAGCAAAATGACCACTTGGAGGGGGTAAGGGGCGCAGGGAACAGAAGTTACGTTACTGGAGTGACTTACTGTAGGTAAATGGATGTTGTGCTCCAATTAGCGGATTTGTTTTCACTGGGGCTCATGGGGTCACCAACTCCAATGCAACTTTAGCTCTATTCTAGCACCGAGCAAATGAGTTAATTCCGTAAAACCTTGGATTGCTGTTCTGTGAGTGTTCCGCAAGACGAGCAAACATTTCTAACAAACTTTAACTTGATAAACGAGCGATGTCTTGCGATACGAGTTGTACGTGACGCTGAACGTCACATGATCACCACTGAGCCGATGGTTCTTAAAATCCGCCTTGATATACGAGTGCTTTGGATTACAAGCATGTTTCTGGAACGAATGATGCTTGCAAACCAAGGTTTTACTGTTCATTGCAGACAGTGAGAGGGGTTTCTCACTGTTGGAGAAGAAACTCATAAATTAGAAAAGGGGGGGTGGTAGAATGAACCCTGTGTGGTGCTGCAGGGGATCTGGAGGTGTCAGCGTGGACTTGAACTCACGGCCACGTGCACGCACACGCAGATACGGGTATGGGTGTGGAGGAGCATATTCACGTTGTAGAAACTTCCATAAGACACACGTCCTAGGTCTGCTCACCGAGGAGGCTCACGTTGACCCCAGAGAAGGGAAACCCAGCGAGCATACCCAGTGCCTAGACCTTGATTTCCAAATTCATTTTCCAATCACAAGGCACGTCTCCTGAGAAATGGTTTGCTCCAGGGCTGGGGCACTGAGTACACAGGAGAAGCCGAGAGCATCTCGCGAGCCAGAAACCAAGCACATGCTCCACAGAGATGAGGGCGGGCTAAGGACAGAGGAGGCAGCTTGGGGCCGCTCTGCTGGCCAAATACGGGACGATCTGAACCACAAAACCACCACGGATTATATCCAGTAAAACAAAAGAACCCATGAATCCACACCGACACAAATAAATAGGTGGGGGGAAGGAGAAGCTTTTCCAACTCATAAAAGTATCACGGACAATAGGAAAGCCCCACTTGGAAAGGAGCACAGCAGAATCGTTTCAGGCCAGAACCATTCACAAGAGATGAATGCCGTGAGAGAAAGCACGAGAAGCAGGATATTTACAGTTCCAAAGTGTTTGCCCACAAATACTTATTAGAAAAGACAACCACATTAACTTGACAATGGGCAAATCTGGCACATGATACCGTGAACACAGGATCAGAGCGAACCTCACTTGTAATAAAAACAGGCATAAACTCAGCGTGTGAGAGGGGCGCCTGGGTGGCTCAGTCCATGAAGTGTCCAACTTCAGCTCAGGTCACGATCTCACGGTTCGTAGGTTCAAGCCCCATGTCGGGCTCTGTGCTGACAGCTCAGAGCCTGGAGCCTCCTTCGGATTCTGGGTCTCCCTCGCTCTCTGCCCCTCCCCCGCTCTGTCTGGATCTCTCAAAAATAAAGAAAAATGTTAAAATAAAATTTAAGCTCAGCACGTGATCGTGGACTAGAACAAAACACGGGTAGTACGCCCGGCCAACTGCATCAGGTCCTCCGTTAAAATCGTAGGGATGTCGATGCATTACTTTTCCGACTGCACCGTGCTCAGGTAAGAGAAGGCGCCCGTGTTTAGGAAACACGCTAAAATATAGAGCGGTCGGTACTTTCAAACATTTCAGAAAAATAACCGTGTCTGTGAGTGGGTGTGTATACGTACGTGTGTGTGCGTGTGCGTGTCTGTGCACGTGTGTAGGCAGAGAAGAAATGATAAAGCAGGTGTGGTGAAATGTTAACACGTGGGGAACCTAAGTAAAATCTACACGGGAATGCTTTGTACTATGTCTTTTCCAGGTCTGAAATGATTTCAAAATAGTTAAATCGAGGACGAACACTGGCTGCTCGTGTTAACCAAAGTCACCCTTTTGAAACAGCTCAATTCAAATTGATCATAACGTAGCTTCTAATCTGACAAACAGCACATAACACGGTTCTAAAACTGACACGTGAAGGTGGTTTTTCTGGGACACTTGCCATCGCTTTGTTTTTAAGTTCGATAACGATAAATCACGGGACGTTTCTCCCGAGAAGCAAAGAATCATAGGGGCGCCTGGTGGCTCAGTCGGCTGAGCGTCTGCGTCTTGCTTTCGGCTCAGGCCACGATGTCACGGCTCGTGAGTTGGAGCCCTGCATCCGGCTGTGCGCCGACCACTCAAAGCCTGCTTGGGATTCTCTGTCTCCCTCTCTCTGTCCCTTCCCCTGCTCGCTCTCGCTCTCAAGATAAAGAAATAAACTGAATAAGAAAGAAGCAAAGAATCATGGGTGGGACGCCTTTTGCTGAGAGGCTGTATCACAAACATTTCTCATATTCTGGACGTACGGTCCAAGAACAAGTTCTTGGAGCAGCAGAGGCCCCCTCGTGCCTTTGATCTACAGAGTGACCATGCGGGGCTGGGGGGGACCTCCTCTGCCTCGACCATCCCAGGGCCACGTACTAGTGGGGACATCCCGTAGCCCCCGGCCCACGGGCCTACGGTCACGTTGTCTCCTAGTGACGGAGTCCCGGGTGGGACGAGACAGAAAGCCTCCAGTCTCATCAGGACCATGAGCCCCGCCTCTGGACATCCTCCCAGGCCCCTTCAGCGCCTACCACTGGCTCCCCACTCCCCCGCGGAGGCACACAGGGCGCCAGGTGCCCTGCGGGGACTTGTGCCCGGGCGCCAGGCCCCAGCGCAGAGGGGCTCCCCACACTCCCGGCTTTGCCTGCTTCTGGTATATTCCCAACAAACAGGGCCTACAGCTCCCTTCCAAAGTTCTGTCCCCAGGGAAGGAGGCGAGAAACGTCTGGAAATTGGCTCTCCCTTCTCTGTGCCCCTCACACCGGCAGTCCTGCACCAGTGACCAAGAGGCACAGAGAATGAAGTCTGGCTTCCTTGTCCCCGGGAAGGACCTAAAGAAGCTTGGCCTGAGATGCCGTAGCCCTGGCCGGTGCCTTCTCCCTCCCTGTGCTTTCCTGGAAGCCCCTCCCACACTGGACCACCCGCTCCTTGTCTCTGGGGAGCCCGTAACCAGAAGGAACGCTATGAGAATCGATGGCGCCAAGGTCTGCGGAAGACCCCCGCAAACCAGAAGGCCCTACAGGTGAACACGGCCTCATTACCACTACGGACATTTGGGAACCGGTCCTGCCCGTTGACCCCCCACCCCCTGGGGCCCGTTCCCACGCGGCCCCGAATCTCAACTTTCTCTCTGCTAACCTGCAGGTGCCGTGGAACAGACCAGCTCCAGACTTGGGGGCTCAGACCCCTCACCGTTCCTCCGGGTCCTGCTTGAGCGGGTGCTTCTGCGGGTCCTGCCGGGGCCGACTCGGGCCCCCGCGCTCGGTCACTGGGGTGGCCGTGGCATCTTTAATGCCATCTCCCTGAGCAACGTTCCTGGAGAACAGGAGCAGGGACAGCAAGCGTGCTGAGGCCCAGGCGTGGCGGTCACGCGGCGTGCCTGACGCGCTCTGCAGGTGAAGACGAGTCACACGGCCGGCCCAGGCGCGGGGGCGCCGCATTTCACCTGCCACAGCGCCGCATCCACCCGGTGGGGTGTAAGCAGCGGGGTCACAGGTCTGATTCGCGCATCTCCAGGGAGCACGCGGCACCCGCTGGTCACGGGGCGACAGTCACCTCCCCAGGACAGGTCGCTGATCGAGAACCGTCCACCTGGGACACAGCGGCCGGATCTGAAGACCCTGACCTCTAGGTGCGGCCTTGGAGCCAGGCCCCTCCACACCCAACAGGCTGGCCGCGTGTGGCTGTCCCCTGAGGGCCCCTCATCATCACGTCTGTCCCCCCACAGGAGGAGCAGGGTCAGACTGGAGGACAGGGTGGCAGTTTCGGACGTGGAAGGAGCTTGAAGTATTTGGGCTCCAATATGTGTGGTGCTGGCGGGATGTCAGCAGGGCCCCGGTGACGCCAAATGTCTGGCTGGGGACAGAACCTGCCGCCCCTGGGGCAGGAAGAGCCCTTCCCCCAAGGGCGGGGCAGGTGTGTTAGGAGGAGGGGTGGGGGCAGGGCAACGCCAGGTGGGAGGACACCGCCAAGTCCAGAGCAGGACCCATGGGCTGTGTTCCGTGCAGAGCATTATTCCAGGAAAAAGGACAGGCTGATTGCAGCCACTTTGTGTCACCAAAAATAGTTGCTCCTGAACCTGCCTCGTGTCTGTTTCTCTCTGTCAACCTCAGAGAAGCGGGATGAGACACGGTGACCCCGCCTGTGCCGGGGATGGCAGAGCTCGCAGAGCGGGTGTGGCTGAGACCCAGGCGTGTTCTCCTTCGGGGGGTTCGGCTGTTTCCACCTTCTCTGAGGCTTGGGAAACCGCCAGCCTCCCCCACCATGAAAACGACCCCCTCCAGGAAGCCTGAACAACGTGTGAGGGGAAGCCGCATCCATGGCGGTGACCCCTCCTCTCTCTGGCTCTCCAAGGTTCGGGCCCGAGCGCACAGGGCAGTGAACACGGGAGAGTCTACGCAGCTCTGAAGCATCCAGTCGTCGCTAGAAGCCGTGCGGGGTTCTGAGTATTTGAATCCACTTCCCAAAGATGCTGTGATGCGGGTGCGGTCACCGGCCCCGTTTTGCAAGATTAAGCCACTGGCCGAAGGCCATGGGGGCTGGAAGGTGGCAGGGCTTGGACGAACCCTGTTTTACCGCAAAGGCCTTTTTCTCAATACTAAGGGTTCCAGGTCCCCCCGGCGCCGTCAGGAGCCTCAGATCCACCGTGTGGACCGAGTACAAAACACGCACACGTGCCGTGGAGACCGACGGCATGCCGTCACTTCCAGGTCATGATGAAGTCCTCACAGCTTGTCCTGAGCCTCCCCCGCACGCACTGAAATGCATCCACGACAAGAGGCTGGCCCTGCAGCCGTTCTGACCCGCTATGCACGTGCAGTGTAGGCTTACGCTCCGTCCCTCGCCTTCCTCGCCACTGTTTTTGAGTTATTTCTTCCACCGGGCGAACTCCTAGGAAGTGGGGCTCCAAAACAAACCAAGAAAGTTTCTTTCGGGTCCAGTCCAGTGCTGTTCCTGGGTCTTTACCCTTAATTATTTACAGACGCGGGTTTGGCTGACGGTGGACACAGAGGCCCCGAGATCGTTCTCCCTGTGAAGGCCTGCGTGACAGGGCCACACCTCACTCGCCTCCCGCAGCACCGGGCAGGATGGGGTGCAGAAGAGTAAGAACAACCAGCAACTCTGGGCCAGGCCCTGCGCTTGCGCTGGGAAAGTTCCTGCGCGCCCGGTGAGCACGGACGGCACGTCCCCATCACACCCACCTGCCCCGTCGTGACGGGGAAGTGGAGGGGAGCAGAGACCCACACTCGCGACCTGGGGTGGATTCACGGTGGTAACTGTATTTAGTGGGTCCGAACTAACATTTATTCTAACCGGAACGAATTATCTGACTAGAGGGAATCATCGGAGCACTGAGGAGGTCACAGCGTGTGTTAAGTGTTATGTGTTTAATACTTGTTACACACATGCATTTGTGTGAACATACACACACACACACACGTTTCGTATTGTGGATCGTGTTCCGAAACTGTGTGAAAGCCACTGGCTCGTCCAAATCCCAACCATTCCTTCTACTTTCTATGCTGCCTCTGCAGAGAAAGAAACCTTCCAAAAGTATTCCAAGCCTCCTGGAAACGTTCTGGAGCCTTCCCGGCCCGGAGTGCACGTGGGAAGGTGCGGCCAGGCTGAAGCCGTGTGGACGCGCCCCCACGCTCCCTGCCCCCCCCCCCCCCAGTGCTGGCGGAGGAGCTCTGAGCCACAGGAACGTCTGTGGGCAGCTCCCCCACGCGGAACTGCTGTCTCCCGCGGCCGTAGCAGCCCGCAGAGACACACGGTGAGGCCCCATGACAACCGCCAATAGTGGATGGAGATCACCTAACTTGTGATATCACTTAATGGTAAAATGGTAGCAAACGATAGGGAGAAAGGGACAGATAATACCACCTGATACCGTTGAGCGCCAGAACCACGATCACGTACCAACCACGGGACCCTCAAGCATGTCAGCCTGTGACCACAAAGACTACAGTTTCCAAGGTTTTCTGGGGCCCTTCCGCCTGAGACCAGACTCCTCGCCTGGCGGCTGCGCCCCACCTCTGAGCAGGTCCTCTTGTGTCTGGAGGAAAAGGGCGGGAGGGAGAGAGGCGGGGGATCTGCGGAAACAGCCCTGCTTTGCCAACGGGGAGACTGGGGCTGAGCAGGTCATGCAGTCTGTGAGCACCGGGGCCTCCCTCTCCAACGGAAATGAGAAGGATTCGCGTTACTTACAGGGTTACCAAGATGAGTTAAGATCACACAACCCAACCATGTGCTCGAAGTTCACTTTATGTTGATTCAAGGGCGTGTAAAGGCCAGAAGCAAAGGGACGGAAAAGATACTTCACACAAATGGAAATCAAGAAAGCAGGGTGGTAATACTTACGTCAGAGAAAATCGACTTTACGTCAAAAATTGTCACGAGAGGGTCGCCAGGGTGGCTTAGTCGGTTAAGCATCCGACTTCAGCGCAGGTCATGACCTCACAGTTTGTGGGTTCGAGCCCCGTGTTGGGCTCTGTGCTGACAGTTCGGAGCCTGGAGCCTGCTTTGGATTCTGCGTCTCATTCTCTCTCTCTGCCCCTGCCCTGCTCACACTCTGTCTCTCTCAAAAATAAATAAACATTAAAAAAAAATAATCTCTGACACGGAGGAGGATTGAGACCCCACCAATCTCCTGACCACAAGGGACTAAACTAGAAGTCAACAGCGTAGGGAAGGATGGGAATTACAAATAGGTGGAAATTAAACAGCACGCTCTTGAGCGATGGTGGGATCAAAGAAGAAACAAAAAGGGGAAACAGAAGATACCTGGACACAAAAGAAAAGAAAACCACTGATGCGGCAACTGGCAACCCTAAGAGGGAGGTTTACTGGGACAAATGCCCACATGAAACAGGAACAAAGACCTCAAGTAACAACCTAACTTTGCATCTCAAGGAGCCAGAAAAAAACACCAGCTATGTCCAACCTTAGCAGAAGAAAGGAAATAACCACGGAAGCCCTCACTTGGTCCCTTTTTAAGAAAAGAGAGAGGAGGGAAATGCAGAGAGCTCGGAGCGGGTCACAGGTGGCGAGGCAGAGGCGGAACCAGGCTTCGGGCGCTGGGGGTACCTGACCCGGGAACCAGCGAGCCCCCGTGACCCAGAGCACAGATCGCGGCCCGTCTGCGGGGCCACCTGCTTCACGCCTCATTCTCCGGGCCGTGGGCCCACCTTCCCGTCCCTGCTCTCGGAGGCCGTCTGCCTCCCCGAGTTAGGGCAGCCCCACCACGGCGCCCGTCTCTCAGACAGGCAGGCCCTGGCTCACCCCCGATTCCAGGGGCGCGGAGGGCGGAAGGGGTGGGACGGGTGTCCGCTCAGGTCCGACCACCTCCCCTCTGCGCATCTTCCTGCTGGAGCATAGGACCCTCTGCTCAGAAAAACGAGCGTACACGCAGTGTTTGCACATAGCCCTGGAGGCTCACGGATCCTCTGAGGCCTATCGGTGAGCCGGGGACCCCAGGCAGGGAGTCAAGTCCCCTCCTCTTCACCTCTTCTACCCTGAAGGAAGTGCGTCAACCATATAACTTGTAGCAAGTCAACGTACACGGTCCCGAGGTGCTTCTCAGGGCCTGATAACAGAGTGCTCCCTGGACCCAAACACGGCGACTGCGGCCAGGTCTTACCTCTGCTTTCCCGGCCACACCTCCTGACAACCCACCCGCGCCCGCCGATCTTTCTCCTTCGGTCTGGCCCGCACCTGCCGCCCCAGCGAGTAACACTCCCCGGTGGCCTTCCCCATGCTCGTGCACGCCCACACCATCCTCCCCAGGCCCGTGCGCCCTCACGTTGTCGTCCCCACGCACGTCGTCGTCCCCACGCACGTCGCCCTCCCCGTGCACGTACACGCCCACGTTGTCCTCCCCACGCCCGCGCAGACACGCGAACCCAAGGAGGAGCTCTCCGCTCACTACGTACGGATCAGCCGACGTCACTGCAAAGGCCAAAGTCAGTAGCGCTGAGAGCAGGTGCAGCCGTGCCCCGGGGACGGAAGGAGGTCAAGCACACCGAGCCCGTGTCTCCTCTCTCTTCTGCTTTCCTCCTGGTGGGCCTCACCCCGGACAGGCCGCGGTGAGCGCCCCCAGCCCCGCGCTCCTAGTCTCCTTCTAACCGCCTCTCCCGAGGGCCTCAGCTGAGTCCGCAGAGACTCGAATCACCTGTGCTCCCACGAGCCAGTCTCTGCCGAGAGGGAGGTGGGAGACCCTCGCCGGCCACGTCGGGTCCCCTGCTTGCCCTGGACGTGGTCCCCCAGCTGCCAGCGGATTTTCCTGGCCACAACCTCCCCGAGCGAAAGGGTTTCTTCAAAGGAGTCAGAGGTGTCGGAAGAACGGGGGCGCAGCGCGCAGAAAAGACGCACAAAGGCCTGTTCCCGGACTACCTTTGCTGTTTGCTCCCCCGTTCCCAGAACCATAGTGTTGTTTTAATTTTTTAACGTTTATTTATTTTGATTTGGGAGAGAGAGAGAGCGCGCGCCCGAGCAGGGGAGGGCCAGAGAGGGAGACACAGAAGCTCCAGGCCCTGAGCTGTCAGCACAGAGCGGACATGGGGCTCGAACTCACCAGCGGTGAGATCATGACCCGAGTCGAAGTCAGATGCTTAACTGACTGAGCCCCCAGACGCCCCCAGCATCATAGTTTTATAGCTTCTCTCCACACACCGGGATAAAGACAGCTTCCTCCAAGCTCAGCGGCTACCCTGGGGTTCTCTCCACTCCAGTGCCATCCTTCCTAGGGTCCAGATGGTGGACCCCAAAGCAGAGGGACCAGTGACGCAGCAGAAGCCCGAGCTGTCGTGGCTCACACCCTGAAAGATAACATAGATTTGTTCTCCAACCTTCTGTCCTTGCTGCTGAGTTTATAGCCTCAAGAGTAATTTTGCACATGTGTGCCTGAGTTTTGCCATCCTGACTCGGGGAACAAGGCCATCTGTTCACAGCTACAGATGATTAGGAGGAATTCCGAGGCCACCTAGAATTTATTTTTCTAGAATCCCACAAAAGGATTCTGATGAAGCACACACTGCTCCCCGTGGTTTCTCGTCACACAATAACCAGCATTACTCAGGCTCTATCATCTCTCCAAAGTGGAGGAGGAAGTGATGGAATTTTCTGGATAAGCTCTGTTTAACACTTGCCCTGCCTCCTGCACAGTCAGCTCCGAGAAGCAAATCAGATCATGTATGGGAACCTACTTTGAAAATTATAAAGTACAATTCCAAAGCAAGCTATCATTGTCATTAAATAACAAACAGTTACCTATGAAATCGGCCAACAACGGATTTTGTTGTTTAGAAACAACTTTCTAGATATGGACTGTCTTTCCAGCATCCTGGCACTTTCTCAGGCTGTGGAAATTAATAAGATGGTCTCAGAGGTGCACGCTTTCTAGCAGGGAGCAAAGTCGTGACCAAGTAATCGCCGAACAGTGGGATCGGAGGTGGGCACTCCTCGCTCTTACCACGAGAGTCCAGGATAAGAGAGGCGTTTGGATTCCTTGGTCTTTCACGACCCATGTGTCATCGCGGGGAGGGAAGCCCCTTCTGCCCTCGAACAAATGGACTTTGATCCACATGGATAGCTTGGGCCACAAAGCATCACGATTGTGGTCCTGCCATGACCTCCAATCAGACCAGGGCGCCTAGCACTTGTCTCCAGCGTGCACGAGACGGACGTCCATGAGAGCTCATCCTGCACGATGTTTATTCTGTCGGGTGGAGCAGTGAATGACGGAGAAGAATGACCGTGTGAATCAGAAAACAGAAACCGAACACTCTGGAGACAGAAAATGAATCTACCCCCTTTGAGAACCGTCCCTTTGCAGTTAGTAGATGGCACTGTCTTTAATTAATCGCTAGTGAAGAAGAAAGCACAAAGCAAGCATGCCACGCGCTCCCCCACCCGTCACTCTCGCTGGTGGGTCCTACAGCACAGCACCCGGGTGTCCCTGGGCCGCACCCAGCCCACAGGACGCAGGGGACCCGCAAACCGGGGCCGCTCGTCAGGTAGCTCACCGGTGCTGTTCACCCCGACAGCTCACATGGAGGGTGAGGGGCTGCGGGTGGGGGCAGGGAGACGGGGTCCAGACCTTGTCTCAGGAACCACAACACACGCGAAGCCGAGTCCAGGGCACGGCCACCCTCCAAGGCTCTGGTCTTCATCCCACACGTGGTTCTCGTGGCCCGTCCAACCAGCAGGTATGGAGGGCTGGGAGGGGTCTGCTCCATCAACACGAGGGAGCGAACCCGAGAACTAGGAGTCGCTGCCTCCAGGGAGCAGGTGATGCAGCACGAGAGGGGAGGGACGGTCCCCGGCGGCCGGCGAGGGCCACCCCAGGTGAGGCTGGACAGTAGATGAACCACTTCACATGGGAGCAGGTGGGAGGGGGGAAGGGCGTCATCCGGAAGATGAAGTTGATGGAAGGCCCGGTGTGGCCGAGTGTATCGAAGGATTTACACAATTGGGACGAGTTAGTGATAAACACCTTAAAAACTAAGTGAAAAAGACCATTACTAACATCCCCCCCCAGAAAACTCCCAAAAAGTTCTGCCACAAAGGAAATGTGACTGGCTCGGCTGGTGAACAGGATTGGCCTGGTCATAGTGACGTAAACCCTGACTGTGGATGGGGTCAGAACTGACCCTGAAACACTCTCGGGAGGCTGCGGAGAAAGGAAGCTTGCCTGAGCAGGGCGGTGAAGCCTCGTGTTCTCATCTTGTACACAGCAATCCAAGCCTAGCACCTGAGAGACGGAGCCAGACCTCCTCGCCAGAGAGTTCAGAGGAGCTGAAGAGGGTTGTTTCTGAGCTGTGAGAAGCGACTACAGGGAACAGTGTCGCAAGCCGGGTGGAACAGTCTGATTTCCTGACTGCGCACGTAGCCTGGCTGGAAATCAGACGGCACAGGAACAGAATGAAAGCAGCGTTACGAGCCTCGATGCTGAATTTGTCCTAAGTCAGGCTGCCAGATAAAATATGCAAATCCCAGTTCAGTCTGAATCTCAGATGAACATCAACGTTCTAAAATTTTAATTTTGGGGGACACCTGGGGAGGCTCAGTCAGTTAAGCGTCCTTCTTTGGCCCAGGTCATGATCCCATGCTTCGTGGGTTTGAGCCCCATCAGGCTCCGTGCTGACAGCTCGGAGCCTGGAGCCTGCTTCGGATTCTGTGTCTCCCTCTCTCTCTGCCCCTCCCCTGCTTGCACGCTCTCTCTCTCCCTCTCAAAAATAAACATTAAAAAAATTTTTTTAAAAATTATTCACTGCTTATGTGAAGTTTAAATTTAACTGGTCTTCTGTATTTGTATTTGCTAGAAATGGCAATCCTAATCGGGAGAATATCCTATTAACCTTATTCGCTGTGGCACAAAGGCCGCCTTACGAAGAACCCTGGCAGAAACTCCTTTAAGGTCTCAGTTCCAGAAGGAGTTAGATGATCTTGTGAGCAATTAATTCATTTTTTCCTTCTGGCCACTATGAGCCGTGTAGAATTGGTCTGGGTGAGACTTGTCACGAGGAAGTTGTTCTCATGACGTCTGCCCACGGGTCTGAATCTGATAGAACCACCACAGGGTTGTAGTATTGGCTGGCCATGGGCAATGGGGAAAATGGCTACAGAAACCAAATAGGCGAACTTTATTAGAAAAATAAAAACTGAGGGGCGCCTGGGTGGCGCAGTCGGTTAAGCGTCCGACTTCAGCCAGGTCACGATCTCGCGGTCCGGGAGTTCGAGCCCCGCGTCAGGCTCTGGGCTGATGGCTCGGAGCCTGGAGCCTGTTTCCGATTCTGTGTCTCCCTCTCTCTCTGCCCCTCCCCCGTTCATGCTCTGTCTCTCTCTGTCCCAAAAATAAATAAACATTGAAAAAAAAAATTAAAAAAAAAAAAAAAAAAAAACTGAGACTAAACAACAACCAAAGCAAACTTTCTCCTTCTCCTCCTCCTCCTCCTCCTCCTCCTCCTCCTCCCCCTCCTCCTCCTCCTCCTCCTTCTCCTTTTTCTTCTTTTTTACTGTTTTATTTATTTTTGAGAGAGAGAGAGACAGTGCAAGCAGGGGAGGGGCAGAGAGAGGGAGGACACAGAATCCGAAGCAGGCTCCGGGCTCTGAGCTGTCAGCACAGAGCCCGACGTGGGGCTTGAACCCACAGACCGTGAGATCATGACCTGAGCTGAAGTCGGACGCTTAACCGAGTCCCCCAGACACCCCCCAAAGCGAACCTTCTAATCTTCTCGTCTTCGAAGCCTAGTCCCTCTCTGATGGTCTCCAGAAGCATCGGGGCCTGCGGCACCGGCTCTCACGGGTCCCAGCAGCCAGCCAGCATCCCCCCGCGGCGTGCACGCATCAGGACGAGAGCCTCCCCCTTCCTCCTCCCTGAGAGCGTCAGGCGTGAAGCCCCAGCTGGCCGCTCGTTAGGATGCCAGATTTTGCCTCTTTCTGTCTGTACAGGAAGCGAGCGTCTGTCCCCGGGGAGGTGACCCCCGCAGCTGCTGGGGAAGGGGAATAAATTATCCCTTTCCGTACATGCCCTGCCCGCTTGCTAGCAGACTGACAGCTGCACAGACGCGGCAGAGCTGGGCAGGAGGGGTGAAGCGGGGGGAGAAAGGGGCCGCTTGCAGGCTTACGTGGGCAGAGTCTTATTTGGGGATCTGGGCCCACATGGGCTCTGCACGGAAGCTCTCCCCGGCCCGCTTCCGAGTGACACGGCAAAGCGAAGCCCGCCGCCCCCACGGCGGTCACGGTCAGTCGCGAGATGCAGGTGAGACTTGGCGGCATGGGCAACCTCCCAGAGCGGCAAGAGCTTTCCTGGGGCGCCTGCTTGGAGCTTTGTGGGGGTGGAACGGTTGAGGGGGTCAAGAGAGGGCTCCCCGCTTTAGGGGAGGGGGCACAGCATGAAAGGAAAGGCTTATTCCACATCCCGTTGGTTGCCTAACCCAGAGCGAGAGGCCACTTCCTTGTGGCTAGGGCGTCACGTCTCGTGGTGAGAACCACCGTGTGCCACTCGACTCCCCGTGGGCCCCTCCTGCCTCAGACGTAGAATCCCTTGTTTTTAGTCGGGCACTCGTGCCAAAGACCAGTTTCCTCTGTCCCTTTGCAGTTAACGGCGGCCACGGGGTAAGTGCTGGTCAGTGAGACGCGATCCGAAGTGGGACACACGACTTCACACTTTGCCACCTTCTCTCTCACTCTTGCAGACTAGACTGTGGGCGTGATGGCCGGAGGCTGAGCGACCTTCTTGGGGCAGAAAACAAATGCCGAAGGAAGGGCAGGTGGGAAGAGGGAGCCTGGAGCCTAGGTCTTCAAGACTCTGAATGGCCACTTTAGCTCCGGACAACCTCCCTCTGACTTCTCTTATGATGGAGAGAACTATCTTGTGGAAGCCACTTTCGCTTATCTGTTGATTTCCGTTCTGCACATTTGGACCTGATCCGAACAGATACTTCTGAGAAAGGATTCTTCTGGCCGTCACGCACCAGCAGAAAAGACTCTCTGGGTGGTAATAGGACCAAAGGATTCTCATCCTAGACAATCAGAAAAGTTTGTTCTGTTTTTAAATTATTTTGCTATTGTTTTTGTTTATTCTTTTTTCTTTTTCTTTTCTGGTCTTTATGTGTTTTTTTTCCCCCTCTTTTTTTGCACGCCCGTTCAGAACACTAGACAAAGTCTCCCTTGGGTCCCTGCCTTTTTCTTTTCGATTCTGTTTCTGAAAGGCTTTCTGCCTGGAGAGAAATGCTTTATGATTTTGTTTTAATCCTTGAAATGTCTCAACGCAAAAGACTTCTTGTCAGTTTTGCTGTAAATTAAGGGCTTTTCTAAATTCTTTGTCCCTGTCTTTGCCATGGACATGCGGGCCTTCTGTGGCACATCTCCGGCAGCTGGGAGGAGGGACACTCACTCTGTAGGGCGGACACCCCGCGAGCCACTCAGGCCACACGGCTGGCTGACATTTGTGGCCTGCGGCTTGGTGGCCTCGCATCTGCAGGTGTCTGGGGCACTGCCCACCCCCCACCCCCCCCGCGAGGTCTGGCCTAAAGCCCCTGACCGCCTCGGCCTCCTCTCCGCACACACACACTGAGGCCCTGACACGGGACTTGGGGCTCAGAAGGTGGGGGATCCTAGGGAGACAGGCGGGTCCAATCCCCTCCCCACTAGACTAACGTGGAGACTCTGAGTGGACCCAAGCGTGTTCCCTCGGCCGGCCCTCGTCTCCTGGCTGGGCCCGTCCACGCAGTTACCGACCGTGGAGCAGTGAAGAGAGACCTCAGGATGCTTGCCGGTGCAAATGCCCCAAATACAGCAATACGTTGTGGGGGGGGGGGACACCGACCAGTTTCCAGGAGCATCGTCACACCCTCCGGCCTTTACACCTGCCCCGTGACGTGGGCCTCAGTCGCCGGCTGACAAACCACGAGGCACTTGTCTCCGTCGAGCACGTCGCTCGAGGTCACGAAACCGGTGTGTTAAAGAGCCAGGGCGCAGGCCTGCGACCCTCGACCGGCCCCACACCCGCGCCCTTTGCCTCCACCCGGCTGCTTCTGGCAGTAGAAAGAACAGGATTAAGAAATTGTCTGACACCAGGGGCACCGGGGGGGCCTCAGCCGGTTAAGCGTCCGACTCTGTTTTTGGCTCAGGTCGTGATAATCACGGTTCGTGAGCTCAAGCCTCACATCAGGCTCTGCGCTGACAGTGCAGAACCTGCTTGGGAGTGTCTCTCTCTCTCTCTCTCTGCTCCTCCGCCGATCACTCTCTATCTCCCTCAAAATAAACTAAAAACAAAAAACAAAAAAGAAAAGAAAGTCTCTGACCAAAGCTTTTTTTTAAGGCATTCTTGTACTTACTTTGGATTTGCTGTTTTCTCTGGAGATGAACAGTGTAACCTCACCTCGGGGTTATGGGGCCACATAGTAAGACGTTTTTCTTTAAACCTTGACCCAAAGGCTGACGTATTCCCACGAGGCTGTTTGGCCTCTGAGGCGGAAACAGGCCAACTCTCCCTCGAAGGGCTGCCGAGGAAGTTTGTCAGGCTTTGCCGTCCACACAGCCTGTGGGGCGGGTCAGCTGTGCCCGAATCGGGTGCAAGCGGCCCCAGGCATCAGGCTGTGTGGACAGGTGCCCCTGCGGTTTGGCAGGAGGAACAGGCTCCTTCCTGCTTGTCTCCCACGCTCTTCTCTGGGCCATCAAAACGCACACGTGAGTCCACATCCTACGACCCAATGTCAGCTGAAGCACTGTGCTCGCCGAGGTTGACGGGAAAACGCACGCAGGGGAGGGCCGTGTACCGTCCAGGCTCTCCGGGGCCGGTGAGCCCACCCTGTTTGGCTGAAAGGGTTTAGTTTAGGAATCTTCTTGCTTTCCTGGGTCTCCCACCCCGTTCCACACCACGTCCTGCCAGACAGGGATCCCCGCGTCTTGCCTTGACTCACACGCACACACGTATGTGCATGTCCAGTCACACGGAGTCACACACACACACACACACGTTCGTTCACGCTCAGTCGTACGGAGGACGTCACCCTTATTCTCAGAATTCCTTTGGCCGCTTTCTCTTCAATGGGAGCCTCCTACCGTCTTGTTTGGCTTACTTATCTTCTGGAAACTTCCCCCACTTTGCTAGCGGAGCGGTTCAGCCCTCCCCTCAGCCCGTGTCCACGCCCCACGCGCCGTGGCTCTGCTGAGAGATGCACCACCCGGCTCTTCCTCGCATCCCCCCCCCCCCAGCCCCTGCCACAGGAGGGCACCTCTCAGAACCTACCGCCATCATCTCGGGACCACCCTCCCCTTTAAAATCAAAAACTGCTCCCAGTGACAGTTTGTCTCCATTACGTAAATGACAAAGCTCTCTGTTGAGATATGCTTTACGCAGAGCAACAGAAGCGAACTCTGCAACGTCCAGGAGGGGGACCCGCTGGGCCTACAAAGAACAAGCTGGAAAGGTGGTTTCCAAAGGCAGACGCGATGGGCCAGCAGGGCCGGTGGGCAGGCACACGCGGTCTGCCTTCCCGTGCGGCACCAGAGGCCTGTGACCCCATGCGTCTGTCCCACGCTGGACCCCAGAGAGAGTGACGCCCCGGGTAATCGATTAAAAAACATGAGATGGTTGTACAACTTTGTAAATAAACTAAAAACTCTTGAACTGTACACCCGAAAAGGGTCGCTTTTAGGGGCGCCTGGGTGGCTCAGTCGGTTAAGCGTCCGACTTCGGCTCAGGTCACGATCTCAGAGTTTGTGGGTTGGAGCCCCACCTCGGGCTCTGTGCCGACGGCTCGGAGCCCGGAGCCTGCTTCGGATTCTGTGCCTCCCTCTCTCTCTGCCCCTCCCCCATCCACGCTTGGTCTCTCTCTCTCTCTCTCTCTCAAAAATAAACGTTAAAAAAATGTTTTTAACGTGTAAGAGGCAATTATAAGGAAATCAAAACTCTGCCGTGGATGCCTCTCACCTTCCTGGCACTGACTAAGGCAGTGTTCTCCACGGTACAGATAGAACCAGTTCTGAATCCCCAGCTCCCCCGCCGAGAGTGTGCTGCTCTTAGAGACTCACTTATTCATGCTACCTCTGCAAACAGCAGGTAAGGTTTGATTTCACAGGTGCAGACACTGAGGCCCCACTCCTGTGCCATGTCACTGACGCGCCTGGCTTGTGCTAGAGGTGGATGTGAACTGGGTCTTTACTGCTTTGAGCCCACACTCTTTGGTGGAGACGTCGAGACCTCGGGACCGCGTGGGTCACCCGCGTATCACAGCCCCGTCTGTCCCAAAGCACCACGGCCCTTCCCCCACCGTGTATTCAGAGGCCGGCCTTGTGAGGTACCCCCCCCAACCCCGGTCTCTATGGACGCCCCAGGGGGGCATCTCACAGGTGCCGTCTGCTCCTGGCCCTTCCGAGGCCAGCGCCCTCCAGGACGATGCTGAGACCAAGACTTTCTCTCCGAAGCCAGACTTCTCAGGGTACCAGCCGGGCCTTGCTCCCCGGGTCCTGGGAACAGGGAGGAAGGACGGCCCCCTCTCCAACTGGGTCGTGCTGCTTCTTGGCCCCAAAGAGATGCCAACAGTTCCCGGATATTGACAAGGTCCATCAAGGACATTGACCTTTCAGCTTCTGGAACAAGCCTCCCCCTGCCCACCAGCCCCCAACTCCGAGTCCTTGCTGGGTTGTTCTGAAGGCCGGGCCCCGGTCACACGCTGCACCTGGGCCGCAAGAAGGCGCGGACAACAATTGCCTGCATTCTCAACTCACGCCATGGAAGTCCCGAATACGCCAAGAGGGCTCCAACGTTGGGATCCAAAAACGAACAAATACAGATGGCAAGGGCCCACCAGGGAGCCACGTAGTCCTCCTCCCCAGCTCTCCCGCCCATCTCTGTCCCTGGATCCTCCCTCCTCCGCTGGCCAAAAACGAGCAAGCAAACACATAAACTCCCAAGTGCATTAAATCACACAGTTCGGTCCTAGGGAGCGCGCGGAACCCCACGCACCAGAGGATGTTAAGTTCCAGCTTCAGCTTTGCCTTGGAAACCCTGCCATTCTGAGGGCGCACACAGCTAGAGGCCCAGGAGAAGGAGAAGAAGGGGCAGGAAATCGGGGCGAGGCCCTAACGACACGCTTTCTACGGGCTGGTTCCCGAAACTGGCAGAGGAAAGAGTCCATGCGTTGAAGTCAAATAGCCTCAGGGTTCAATGAGGTTCCACTGCTGTGTGATCTTAGGCAAGTTACTTGCTATCTCTGAGCCGAAGTTTTCTCATTTGCTAAACAACGAAGAAGAAAATGGCCGAAAGCTTTAAATAAGTAAGACAATGCACGTCACGTGGCTGCAGACTATTGTTTCATAAATGTCCCCTTTCCTGTTCCCTCTGGGGAGTTGGGAAAAATAAGTTTCCTCTCTGTACCTTCAGCTAGTTTGTATATTTCTGTACAATTTTACATATTTGCAATTGTTGTATGAAAGTATTTTAATATTGCCATGAAAACATCTACAATTGCTTTTAATAAGAATTTTTAAAGAACTTGTTTTTGCTTAAAAAAAAGAGCTTTTATTCTAAGTGGAAGTTGTAGATTAAAAGTTTGCAAAGAGCGGTCTATAGCGGCTAATTAAGTAAACAGTATTATGTGATTTGGAGGCTTCTCTCTCTGGAAGGAAAATTAACTTTCGTCGGGGGCAATGCTGCTGTGTGCCGGCCACTGTGTATTTCTGCTTTATAGCGACCCTGTAAGCAAGTCACTTCATGGGTTTGGAAACTGAGCCTCAGACACGAGAAGCGATTTCCCCAAGGTCTCGTGGTGGACGAAGTTCGTCTCAACAGGACACACTGTCGACAGGTTAGCTCAGTGACTCCGTGGTTGGTGCGTCAGCATCTGTTTTGTTCCGCCTAACAGCCTGCGGGGACATGAAGCCAGCCGCCACGGCAGCCCACACCAGCGCCGGCCCCGGACAGCAGCCCACAGAGTCAAGAGCAGGTTCAAGCTCCTGGTAGCACTTCCCCACCAGCCTGTGATCAGCGTCTACCCCGCCTCCCAGACCCCTGTGCCGTGTGCACCCCTTAGATGGGACCCCCGTGGGGCGCCCCCAAACCCCACTATTTGGGTTTGAGTAGACTCATCTGGCCCTAGCCTGGGAACCCCAAGTCCCTCCGCCCATGGGCCCTGGGTCCTACCTCTCCCTGCCTGCTCCTGCTTCAACCCGCCCACGCAGCCCCTGGACACATGCCCAGCACTCCCTCCAGGACCTATAACAAGTGTCTCGATTTCAGTGTCTCCCGTGGTCTCTTGTTGAACCGTGGTCCCATCGTTCCCTTACAAGGCTGTCAACACACCACAAAAGCAGTTTCTCGCCCAGCCTCTTGCTGTGAGCGCTTTTCCACGTATTCTGTAAACTTCGTAAACATCTTAATGGCCACAAGGTACCCCAGCCAGCAGAGGAAGCTTCGTTTATGTAGCTGCTCCCTTGGGAGGTCAGTTAGGGCATTTCTGACTGGACGGAACCCAGGTCAACACCTTTGTGCATAAAGCTAACTTCATAGTTAGCTGTGATCTGAAATAGATTTTTTAGATATGAAATAGTTATAACGGCCAATAATCAGGATCCCTTATTGAGCGCTGACACTCTCCGGGGACTTTACCTGCATTACTCCTATCAATGACTTCTCGAGGTCGACGCTAACGTCACCAAATCGTAGATGGAGGAACTGAGACTCAGACATTCGTTGGCCTCGATACAAAGCCCAGCCAGGGCTGCACCGAGACCGCTACTGACGTCTGAGCCCTTCCTTTCCTGCACACATATCGGTACGCCATTCTCTCAGAGGACACAGGTGTCCTGTTTATTCTGTCATTTCTCCCTCAGTACGGGAAACTTTAATTTTAGCGATCTGTTTACATCTGAGTTCATGATTGATTACGGGACCTACAGCAGGCTTTAAAGTCTATGGATCAGTCAGTTAGGTGTCCAACTTCAGCTCAGATTTGGCTCAAATCTCACGGTTCGTGGGTTCGAGCCCCGCGTCGGGCTCTGTGCTGACAGCTCAGAGCCTGGAGCCTGCTATGGATTCTGTGTCTCCCTCTCTCTCTCTCTCTCTCTCTGTCCCTTCCCCACTTGTGCTCTGTCTCTCTCTCTCAAAAATAAATAAAACAAAAAAAAAATCGTTTTAAGTCTATATTGCCAAATGCTAGTCTTTCCCGCTTCTAAGCGTGGAAGGTTGGGAAATACCTACCACTTTCTCTTTTCTGTTTCTTCCGTGGTTTAATGCTTTTACATTTTCCTCATTCCTTCAAGCATTTAGCTCAGTATGTGGGATCAGGTGTGGAATTTACTATGTAGGGTGAGGCTCAACTGATTTCTCTCTCAAATTCCCAACCACTTAACCTAGTTCCATTCGTCGAAGACAGTCTCTTTCCTATGAGAGACAGCGGGTTCCTGGTCCGCCATAGAATGTTTCTTCACTCGTTCTTCTGTTTCCATGCACTCGCTCAGCAAGTATCGGTTCAGTGCCCGCCGTGTGCCAGACATGGCCAGGCCTCGGGGGCCCGGGGGTAGAAGACAGCTCAGATGATCAAACCAACCATCACGTGTTCTGGTGCGTCTGGCAGCCAAGGAGAACAGAGAGCGTGTGCCATGACGGCTCATGGCAAGAGCCCCCGACTTGTTCCCGTACAAACACCAACCTTCTAGCTACTGAAGTTTTCTGAATTTTAATACCTAGTCATTAACTCATACTTTGGTCTGCTAATTCGGCCAGATGAGAGGAGGAATGATTTTTTTTTCCCACTAATGAGACTATCACATCGTACAATCAAATTAGGTAACATTAAATAGAATGACTACATCGTAAAGAATTGACATCATTATATCCCAAGACCGTTCCCTTCCCGTTTGCCTTTCTAATTCTCAAGAACGTGTTGTAGTTTTATAGTTTTTTTTCCAAGAACATTGTTCAATTTCCTTGTTCAGCTTGTTTGTAAGCATTTTGTATTTTCACTGCTACTGTAATCAGGATTCCAGTTTTTATTATATTTTCTATCTGGCTTTTAGGTTATAAAATCAAGCTATTAATTTTTTTATTATGCATTCAGCTACTCTGAATGCACTCTATTATGCATCTCAGCTACTCATTGCTTCTCATTTTTTCCCCCAGTTTTACTTGTTTCAATTTTTACGGATGCATTCCCATCTGCCAACAATAGTCTTGTTCTCTCTTCACAATATTTAGGACTTTGTTTTCCTTTTTTTTTTTTTTAAAGAGAAAGCGTGTGTTCGCACACATGCGTGAGTGGGGGAGGGGTGGGGAGGGGAGGGAGAGAGAGAGAGAGAGAGAGAGAGAGAGAGAGTGTTTCAAGCAGGCTCCATGCTGGAGCTTGACCCCATGACCCTGAGATCATGACCTCGGCTGAAATCAAGAGTAGGACACTCAATCGACTGAGCCACCCAGGTTCCCCTCTATTCTTTTTATCAAATTTGCCAGAACATCCAGAAAAATAAATAATAATGGTGATTATGGGCCTCCTCACTTTGTGCCTGGTTTGTCATAATTTCACTGTGTGAAACTTTAAAAAAAATTTTTTAAGGAGGCTCCATGCCCGACACAGGGCTCGAACTCCCGGCCCCGAGACCAAGAGTCACATGCTGTGCTGACTGAGCCAGCCGGGCAGCCCGTTTCACTGTTTCATGGGATACTTTTATAATCGGTGAGGAAAGTTTCCATCTATTCCTAATTTTTAAAAGAGCATTTATTAGGAACAGGTGTTGAATTTCGTTTCTTCTGCGATCTCGTAGGATGCTTCCCGCTGATGGCTGCTCGTGTGAGCTCATCGTTTCCCCAGATGATTAGCTGCTGCGATGGTCACATCTGGGGGTTTCTTCTGGAGACGCTGCAGGTTTAAGTGCGTGGCAGCTTTGGAAAGGGGGGTGGTCCTGAGTCAGCCCAGCTTGGAAGCGCGGAGACAGCCCGTGGATTCAGGGGCAAGACGCCCCAAGCTCCGGCAGGAGAGACCCTGGCCCCCAGCAGACCTCCGAGCGAGGACCGCTGTAACGTTTGCAATTTCAGGGAGCATTCGTTTCTCCGGGGACAGCGAATCGCTCTGGCTATGGAGGGGACATTGAACGCTCCAGTGTCACGGGGACGCAGCGGATTTGGGGCCCGCCCTCTTCCTGCTACGTGGCATTGTTCTGGGACCTTCCCGTGGTCTGGGCTCTGGGAAGTTTGGTTGAAGGATGTGGCAGATATGATAGAAACATGAACTTAACCTTGGCCGTGACCTTTGGCCCGGCATTCAGTCGACCGGGAGTGGGCCTCACGTGCAGGAACTTCCTGCTCCGTGGAGGCACCTTCTGACGGGCAAAGCAGTCCATCCCGCTGGCGTCCCTTCAACAGTATATACCAAGTGTCATGAACGTGCCCCCCACACTGTGCTAGAGTGTTTTAAAGTGTAGGTTTCACCGTGAGGACAGCGGATCAGGGGGTGACGGTCACTGAGAAAGTCTGCTCCCTGTGGTCCCCAGGAGCGGGGAGCGTGCGGGCCACGCAGGACCACATGGGGCCGGTCCGCAGGCCGGGAGGGGGGGCGGTGGGCACAGAGCTTTGATGCGGTTGCTGTGGTGTCAGGTGGGTAGGGGCCGCCCCGGGGGACTAGGGCAGGTGGATAGAGACTCACAGTGTAAGCACCCTGTGACAGCCCAGACGGTCGGGCGTGTGGGCTCCGGATTAGTTGATTGGCATGACCTTCACGACCTTTACGACTCCAGGAACTAGTTAATGCTGGGAGGAGTGGTCTCTCCAGGATCAGCGGGGCCCCGGAATGTGAAAACATAAGAAAATACAGAAAAGGAAAAGGTGTGGTTAACACACACAGCACACCTACAACGAGAACGAGAGGGATGGTGGCCACGAGGAGGTCAGAGGACTACCTTCGTGGAGGTGCCGCGAAAACCTTGCTGGTATTTCACTGACGTCCTCAATGGGGACAACACTGGGCCAGGTCGTTAGCAGAAGAATAAAGCAGCTACGACCAGGAGTTAACTACACTCTCTAACCTCTGGGGGCGTCACAGGCTTCGGCTCTTCCAATTTTACTCTTCCTGAAATGGGTCCGGAACAAAGAGGGTTCCAAGGAGAGGGGCCACTCGCCAGAGGAAGAACCCAGGAGAGCTTGTAAACAGGACCGGATGGGGCTGTTTCCTGACAACCCGGCCCTCTTCAGATGGCTTTTGGGGCGCCCCGAAAGCTCTCCTCTCCTGTGTGCCTTTCGAGTGAGGCTGAGGCTTGAGGGTAGTGAGAATATACCACTGGGATGACTTCTTTACCTCCCGAAGGGGCCCCAGAGGACGGGTCAGATCGGCCGTCTTTTAGGGCTGCCTGAGGGCTCTTGTTGCTGGGAGTTCATCAGCGGACCCCATGGGCCAGCCCTGCCCAACATAAACCTCCAGGAAACACAGTTTGACAGACCAAAGTGTTTTGTTAGTGAAGAAGGGGACCCAGCTGTCCAGACATTAGTTCAAAATACACCCAGCCAAGTCTTCGGTTTTATTCCTTTTTGTACCCGTTCACGGGTCGGCGATCATCTTCAGGTGTGTGGGAGAAGACGCCCCAACCTCCGCACCTTCGGGAAGCACAGCCATCAGAGTAAACATCCCCCGGTCGTGAACACAGCTGCCTTCCAAAGTAAACATGCTCCCGTCCCCAGGGCAACCGATTCCTCTGTCACACCGGCAGCAGCACCTTCTCACAAGCCTCCTTTCCTGCCTGCAAGCGTTGTCCCAGGGCGCAGAATCGATTCAAGAAAATGGAGAGCTTCTTACGTGCCTGAGGCTGTTGGAAAGGTGCACAGGTCCAAGGCTCAACGAGGCTCTTCCAAATTCTAGCTCCCGGAACGAGACCATGGGTGGGGGGTGGGGGGAGGCTCAGAAAGTACATGGCCGGAAGGAGGAGGGCATAGGAGAGTTAACAGTGATTACAGGGCACAGGATGGTCTCATCTGTGCTGGTGACAGCAATTCCAATGTTCACTGGTGTTCCCAAAGAACATCCTCCCTGGAACCCACCCAAGTGACTCTTGACTCCTGGGGCCCCTGCCCCTCGTCCCGGAATCTGTTTCTCTCTCTTACTGGATAGCGTCTTCCTCTCTGATGGGCTTGTTCCAGCCCAAGCGCTGAGCCGACACATTCAGACGCTCCCTTGGAAGGAGACTCACGGGTTCTCTCTCCTCCACACCCGGGGGGTCGAGGAGACACTGTCACTCCAGAATTTAATTTCTTCCTTAGGACTCTTCTCATCAATGCGGCGACACCTGAAGGGCCAAGACCAGGGTGTAGGTCTAGAACACAGTCCCCCAAGCCCAATTGCCATGTTTTAGACCAGGTCCCTTGCTCTGTGGCTGTGACGTCTGGATGTGCTCGGAGAGGGGCCAGGGGAGAGGCCAGTCTCCAGGGGACCCGACCAAATTATCCATGCCTCCCCGAAAATTCAGAGCCCTTCTCTCAACTGAGAATCGCTCGCTTTCTCATCCTCTCAAATCCTGTAAAGTGCATTTTATCAGCAAATCCTGTGGACACTGCTTGAGAAGGGGAGGGGCTCCCACCGTCCCACACTGTCCGCCGGATGCCGATCCGCTCACGGGGCCCTGCACCCCGGGCACACCTCGCGCTAACTGAAGGCCTGGGTCACTTTCCGGGCTCTGGATTAGGCAGGAGACAGGCGGCCAGTCCTTCCCAGCCCAGCACCCTCACGCACGGCCTCTGACGGGCCAGAATGGAGGGGAGGTAGACTCGGCCATGGTCCCCCACACATTGGGACGGTGTCTTAGGCTCTATAACCAAATACCGCCGACTGGGGGCTCGAGCATTTATTCCTCACATGTCTGGAGGTGGGGAATCCAAGACCCAGGAGCCAGCAGGGCTGGGTTCTGATGAGAGCTCTCCAATCCGTGGATGTCATTCTCCCTAACATCACCTCAGCCAATATTTACAAACTACCTCTGTAAGGCGGCCCTTGGAAATCTGCCTTCGGAAAGAGCCTGAATCCACCGCAAGACAGTCTTAAGTCAGGTATGTAAACGTGATCCTAGAACAGAGATTAGAATTTCACCGCACGTCTTAGCGGGAGCCTTTGCCGCCCTGAAGCGTGGACGGGAGCAATTCCGGAACCCTTGGCTATCAAATGATCTGCGGATCTTTGCAGATCAGCCGCATCCTGCCATCCCCGCCATCCCCGCCGTCGGTCCTGGGCTTTCCTTGTGCTTCCGATGACCCAGGATGAAGACAGGATTAGTCATACGTGTTGTCCGGGCGTCCCCCCAGCACCTGCTGCAGAGGGGGAGGGGGAGGGGGAGAATGCCCTCGGCACCGCAGCGGGACGGAGGGTCCCCCTCGGTGCTCCCCGCCGCTGAGGGCGCCGTGCAGCTTCCCAGGTCACAGCACTCACCAGCGACGTAAGACAGCCCTGCTACGGGCCTCACCATCTCCCCTCTCTTTTAACTTCTCACAGGCGCGCTGCCTACTAGAAAGCGGGACCGGGGGCGGGGGAGCGAACCACAAACCACGCACCACGCGAGACCGTCAGCTCCACCACTTGAAACCTGCAGTGGTGCGGTGGTGAGCACCGGTGCGGGACGTGACCCAGGCCCTGGGCAGGCGCGGTCGAGTCGGAGAAACGAGAAACCAACAGGGGAGCCACGCGGACGCTGGGCGCACCAGCTGCCCGGCACGGCGTATGCCCTCGAGACGCGCGAGCCACGGCACTACCACGGTGGCTCCTGATGATGCCAGGCTGTCGTCCCAGCACGGGAGCCACGCTGAGAAGCGCGTTCATATCTTCACCGCTGACACCGTCACCGGCCGCCTTCCTCCTGGAGCCCTCGGGACGCCTGCCCACGAGCCAGCGCTGGATGTGGTCCCCGGGGGGGCGTCCGCGGTCGGCGGTCGGGAGCAGGAAGGCTCAGGGCAAGACTGAGGAGGAACCAAGGGTCCGGGCTGGGGAACCGGGGGCAAAGGCGGGGCCCCCTGCAGACGCTGTGGCCCAGGGGCCCGGGCAGAGCTCGCTCAAGAGTGGAAGGCGGTTTGCGGCAAATCAAGGAGGACCCTGGGAGGCTGTGCACAGCGAGCCGGGACAGCCACCGTCCACCTCTGGTCACTGCCGTGTTGCCACCAGGATGCTGACGGGTCAGAGACCACGAACGGGATGGTAGGACAGCGGTTCTGCAAGTGGGGGCCTGAGGGCCAGCAGCACCAGGAACATGTAGAGATGCAAATCCTCAGGAACCCCCAGGCCTGCTGATAAGAAACTAAAGGAGACCCCCAGCCTCTGCAGGGAGGCGAGCGGTGAGCCAGCCTTTCTCCACTTCAGCCCTACCTGTAGAGAACCTGGGCAGCCCTCCCTAGGTCAAAGGTCAGCGAGGCAAACTATTCAAGGGACGTGGACGGGCCGTCTCGCTCTTTTTTTTTAATGTTTATTTTCTTTTGAAAGAGAGAGAGAGGGGGAGAGTGCACGAACACGAGCAGGGGAGGGGCAGAGAGAGGGAGACACAGAATCCGAAGCAGGCTCCGGGCTCTGAGCTGTGAGCACAGAGCCCCATGCGGGGCTCGAACCCACGGACCAGGAGATCACGACCTGAGCCGAGGTCGGATGCTTAACCGACTGAGACACCCGGGCGCCCCCGTCTCTCTTTTCAAAACTCCTCGGGCAAACCCAGCGGTGGAAAACCACCAGCTCAGAGGATGCACGGAGCCATCCTGACCGCATCCCAACCCGGGCTGTGGGCCCCATCCGGCCGCCAGCTCACCGGGCCCGCCCCAGGCCTGGCGCATCACGTCCAGTGGCCCCATGACGTAGACAAAGCAGAGGAATTTGCTTCACAAACACCCTCAGGGTCGACTCAGCTTGATTCCTGGCTTCTTTCTTTTTTAATTCTTCATTTATTTGAGGGAGCTCGAGCCCGAGCAGGCGAGGGACGGAGAGAAAGGAGAGAGAGAGTCCCAAGCCAGCTCCCGACGCAGCACGGAGCCCCACTCAGCTCTCAAGCCCAGGACCCTGGATCCCAAACTGAGCCAAGAACAAGTCTGCGGCTCCACCCACGGAGCAACCCTGGTGCCCCCTCTTGGCTCCACTTCGTCCCTAACAAACGTCAGTCACGGGCCTGCTGTGAGGGAGATAAAGAGGATAAAGGCTCGGCCGGCCGGGCGGATGTGAGGGAGACTGAGGCTAACTTAGGAGAATGACTCAGCATGGCGGCTGTGGTGGAAACTGAGGAGAAGGGCTCAGCGGGGCAGCTGAGAGGGAACCTGAGCAGGAAAGGTCAGCATGGGGGACTACGGGGGGGGGAAACTGTGGAGGAGGGCTCAGCATGGAGGGCTGTGAGGAAACGGAAGAAGGGCTCGGCAACCCGGCTCTGAGGGAGGCTGAGGGGGAGGGCTCAGCGCGGTGGCTACGGGGGAACCTGAGAAGGGCTCAGCGGGACCGGTTTCGGGGGAAACTGAGGAGAAGGGCTCCAGCATGGTTGCCCGTGAGGAAGAGCGAGGAGAAGCTCGGCAGGGCCGGTGCTACGAGCTCTCCACAAACAGTAGCTTCTGAAGGCGGCGCTCTTCGCACCCCTCTCTGAGTCCCTCCACATCGGGGGAGGGCCCAACCATAAAACACCGGTGTGCCTGCCCCCTCGCCCTGGGTGACCCCTGTCCCTCAGTCTGGGAAGAGCACGATGGCCACCTCGACCCAGTGCCTTCCTTGGGGGACGGGCTGGGGTGTTGCGTAGGAGTGGCGTGGAGGGAGAGCCCTGGCCCACCGGACCGCTAATCCCAAATTTGGGGTTCAGCGGGAGGAAGCCGTGGCGATGTGGCCTTTGTACCGCCACTGCCGGTGACACGCTGGGGATTTTGAGCTACGCACGCCTGGGATATGGGCCGTGTAGGGTTGGAGGTCCAGGGTGAGCATGGGGACCATTCCCACCGGGACACAGTGGAAGGACCACCGGGCCTGAGTTACCGGCCGTGCCGGGAGACCTGGCAAGAAGTGGGGTCACCGTCCCGTCGGGGGAACGGCCCCCGACCCGCAGGAGGACGGGCTGCCGTGGACAACAGGCGCCACGAATCCAGCGGGCGGGTCATCCCCTGCTGGCGCTCCCCTGTGGCGCCAGGACCCACTCTGGGGGCTGAAGGACTCCTCCCCTCTGCTGCCAGCCCCAAAGTCACCCCCAAGGTCTCCACGGCAGCCTGAACCCAATGGCTGGGACAGAAAGACCCGCCAGCACCCAGGGTCCGGCCGAGCCTTAGGGGGGACGGCACCCCTCTCCCACCGCCCGCCCCGCTTCCGTCCCACCGTCCCCGACACCGCGGCTCCCAGGCCGCCTCCCGCAACCTCTTGCCCACCTCAGACTTGCTTCGTGCGGCAGAAGCCCCCCGATCTCGGGGTTCGCGGTGTCCTCCGACGTAGCCTTGTCCGCGGCAGGGGGGTTGCGGGGCGTCCTCTACCCGACCCTTCCCCTTGTCTCCGATTCGGAATCGGGATGGGGTTTGGGGGACTCCTTCACGATCCCAAGGGCCGTTGTCCTTAGCCGCCCGGGAAAGGCCGGCGCACACCGGCAGGCAGGGCACCGAGGGCATCACAGATGGGAGCCCGGCCGAGAGCCTGGGGCCCGGGCAGCCTGGGGGTGGGGGGTCTCAGCCACAGCAGCGGGAGGTGAACCTCGGGCTTCATCCGCCCCGAGCAGCCTCGCCGCAGACCGTCCTTCGGCCAACATCAGGCCAAGAATCGCCCGACGCTCGCGAGGGAAGCGGGTTTAACGCGGTCCCGATCGCCTCGGCGCTCTGGTGCGTCGCCAGCAGCGGGGTCTGGTGAAAATCACACGACCGTGTGACGCACGGTCTCCCCGGCGCTACCCGCGTGAGCCCCAACCAGCTGCTTCCTTCGCTTTCCCCGGGCCGACGTTCGTCAGCTGGAAGAAGGGGAGGCTCGCGGGGCCGGGGTTACTGGAGATAAAGGACGTCAGGCCTCCAGCACGGGCCCCACCTGACGGGCGTTAGCGTTTTCACATCAAGGGTTTTTAAGCTTCTCGGTGCGATGAGCTGTGATCAGCCCCTCCTGGCCGATTCATTTACCTCCCACCGTGCCGTCTCTAAACAGGGACACTGTTTCCACCTGGGCAGAACAGGAGGGACGTTTGGGGCAGCCGTGCGGGGCAGGGAACCGCCTGACGAGCGTGGCTTATCTCTACCCAGCGCTTCTGCCTCATAGACGCCGCTGTCTTGCCGCAGGCCAGCCCTTCTGGGAGAGTGATGCTCTCCTGCAAAGGGTGAGTTGCGTCAGGCCGCTTGCCCCCCGGGGACACGAGGCGGTCAGCGCCAAGAGAGAGGACGTGTGCAGTCGGGAGCCCAGAGGGGACGCTGGGATCGCCGGGGATGGGAGCCTCTGCTGGGACAGCCCCATCCCAGAAATGAAGTCTCCTTGGCGGGTGTGGGTTTTGAGCCCCCACCCCAGAGTTCGCTGCGGGAACCCAGGGTCGGTCACTCAGGGAAACGCTTCGCCCCGGGCGGAGGAAAGGCCGCACACGTGTGTCAAAGGGAGCGGACAAGCCAGTGTCCTGTTCAAGGCTCCATCGGGAAAGTCCCACACCGCGGCCAGGCTTCAGCCGGCCGGCTGACCCCGGGGTCCCCCAGGCCCTGGACTCCAGCTCTGGAAACACTGGGGGGTTGGCCCCAGGTGAGGGGAGGGATGGGACAAGCGGGGGGGCCCCCTGAGGAGCCTGGACCCCAGGGTCCCCGAGCTGGCTCTCTGGTGAGTCTGCGGGACTGAGGACCAGACCCGACGGGCACCTTGAGAGACAAGCCAGGCAGTGAGCGGTCCCAGCCGGTCTTCCTCTCAGGCATGCTCAAGCACAGGGACACCCGCACAAATCCGGGAGGCAGGAGAGGGTTCTCTGTCCCCCAAGTGGCCTCTCTCCCTGGCAGCTTCCCCACCTCCCGCCGGAGGAACTGCTCTGAGGAACAAAGCCGAAGGGAATTTTCTTCTCTGAAACCCCCTCCTTCTGGATGGCTTACTGGTCAGGCTCACCAGCTGCACAAGGGACGGCTTCACCTGGGGGGGGGGGGAGGGTGTCCCCACCTCAGAGGGAAGGGGACAGGCTCTGGCAACCTGACCCTCCTATGAGCACGAGGCTGACCCTCTCTGGCCTCGTTGCCCCCACGCCCAGTCTACACAGTACAGGCAGCCCACGGGCCCCAGCACAGCCGTGCAGGACAGCGGTCCTAACGCCACCACAGGTTACAGGCGTGGACAGGACAGACACCCGTCCGAGCGGTAGAAGACTCACCCCGGCTCCAGGCAACCGCAGAGCCCAAGCACCTACCCCTGCTTCACTCCGTGTAGCTCTAGCAAGTGCCCCTTCCTCCAGAGAGCCCTCCCTGACTCCACCCCCATTCCCAGGCCACTTCCTGCTCACGGGCACATTCTTTCCCTTTCCACGCATCTGCTTTTCTCCACCGAGGGAGGATTTGTGCGGGTCTTGAGAGCCGGGACCGTGTCTTACTTGTTTTATGTCCTTGCGTGCGTGCAAAGGCCCGGAGTGGCGCAAAGCTAGACTGCTGGGCTTTCCCGGGAGGGGCCGCCGTGCGGAGTCGAGGAGGCCGGGGGCTGAAGCGGAGCCTAGAACCGGCCTGTCACCGGCACCACGTGTGGGCAGCTCAGTCGGTTAAGCGTCCGACTTCGGCTCAGGTCATGATCTCGTGGTTCGTGGGTTCGAGCCCTGTGTGGGGCTCTGTGCTGACAGCTCGGAGCCTGGAACCTGCCTTGGATCCTGTGTCTCCCTCTCTGCCCCTCCCCCACTTGTGCTCTGTCTCTCTCTCTCTCTCAAAAAATGAATAAAAAATTTGAAACCGGTAGCTTAACTGACTGAGCCACGCAGGCATCCCCAAACCACTCCATTTTTAAAAGAATTCCCGTTTGAGATCAAATTAAAATTACTCCAGAGACAATAGGCCCTTTAAAAAGCTCAGAAAGTCAGTCTCGTTAACTGTCAGGAACTGCGCCTGACGCGTCCCGCAGGAGCCACGAGATGGTGAATGAGTTTCCTCGTGTGGAGCCCGAGGGAGGAGGGGGAGGTGGTGGCTCCCCGCTTGGGGCGGGGCTGCTCCCCGAATGACCGGGCATCAGGGCCACGCATCTTCGTCCTGTGCCCAGGCCTCGCCCAATGTGCTCCCGCTGTGCCCGCAAGCTGGGGCCTCGCTGGGTGGTCTCAGCCACGACTGGCCTCTCTGACCCGGGCCGGGGGTCTCGGCCAGATTCCCTCTCTGCCCACCTCACCCCTGGGACTGAGGGCCACTGGGTCATCTTGGGGGTCACGGCCCCCACGGGCAGGGCTGGACCAGGGTGACCCAGAGAAGGGACTCTTGTCCCTGGTTTCCCCGGGGCCACCCTCGGAGAACCCCAGGGCCCCTCACGGGCGGTTCCTATGCAGAGATGTTGGCCACGTCAGGGCGCGCAGCAGCCCAGGGCACTGACCCCAAACCTCCCAACTGTGTGGTCACTGCCCTTTAGTTCTCTTTGCGTCAGTCACCAGCTTCGAGGTACTTAAGGATAGTGTTTATTTCTTCCTTCAGTTTTCTCCAGATGGGGTGATTAATACCAGTCCCCCAGGCTGGGGGCTCACGCCCTGGCCCCAGGTCATCCCCACGATGGCCTCGACCCGGGGTTTGGACCCCGGGAGTCGGGTCCTTGAAGGGGGCGTGGGCTGGGGGTTGGGGGTGCGGGCTGGGGGTCCGGGTTGTGGATGGGGGGTCAGGGGCGCGGGCGGGGGGTCGGGGGTGTGGGCTGAGGAGTCAGGATCCAGTCTGAACCTGAGTGCTCATCACAG
This sequence comes from Lynx canadensis, assembly GCF_007474595.2. Taxonomy (NCBI): domain Eukaryota; kingdom Metazoa; phylum Chordata; class Mammalia; order Carnivora; family Felidae; genus Lynx; species Lynx canadensis. The sequence continues at coordinate 1,254,449 of NC_044319.2, read as the reverse complement.
AATCCGCCTCAGCTCTGGACTTTCTCGGTGGTGCGGGGGAGGGGTGAGGTGCAACGTGGAACAATGTGTGGCTCGGGATGAAACCAGGTCACGGAGGTGGGACTTGGTCCAGAGCACCCCCTTCTTACTCCGCTGTCCCGGGCTCTTGGAAGCAGCCCCCCGCAAGCCCACTGCTGCTGGCAGAGATCTGCCCCCAACACCTCCCCTGAGAAGCCTCCCCGACTTTCACTGGCTCCTGTTGGCCGGCCCCCGTATGCACATTTGGTGCTCCCGCAGAAATTTGCACTTCGTCACTGTCTTCAGACGACCCTTCAGGGATCATTTCTACATTTTGTCACGAGAGAAGTTTCTATGAATGTGTAGAACACAGAAGGATCCATAAACATAAAGTCCCATTGTTTGGGGGGAAATGACCGTCTTGTTATGTTTCTTGATCGTTTCATGTTAATTTTAGTTTTCCGGGGGCATTTCAAGATCTTTTAGGAACGAGAAGCTTGCTTCTCTTACTTGCTTTCTGCATTTTTTTTCTTTAAAAAACAAAAACAACTTCACAGCATCTACCAGGGTGCCAGGGAGCTGAAAAGCACTTGGTAAATACAGTCAGAGGATGGTGAATGAGTTCGGAATAGGCCACCACCCTGTAGGACACCTCACATGCCAAAGCTCACCGGGTGACTGCTGAATGAATGAGTGAACACCCCTTTGGCTCAGAAATGGATCCCATCTCTCCACTCTCCCTGTTGGCTGGCTTGGTGAAAAAGAATTCACCAGAAACAGAAAAACAACGTAAAAAAATGGAATGAGACAAAAAATATAGTAGTGTGGGATGACGTGCTCGGTAGGCAAGTGATTTCTGTACATTCTACAGGGGGGTTCTGGCTCCTAGCCTCTCCTGCATTGGCAAAAGCAGCTGGGGGTGTGTTTGGAAGGCACCCGCTGGACCTGTGCCCCGTCACCTTCCAAAAACCCCCTGCTTCCTCTGTCGCTGAAAGGCAAACGAGACGGGAAAATTCAACAGGAGGAATGGTTACACACATTTAAACACCGGTGTCCCAGAGAAAATCTTTCGTGGGACCTCCGACACTATCAGTTGCCATCTGCACACGCGGACTTCTGTTTGCTGAGGGAGGCGACTGAGGCGAGGTCTTCAGCTTGACAGAGTGATTGCTCGAGCAGACGTGCCCATCAGTTTGCCTGGCTGTGCATCATTTCCCCTCTAGGTTAGGATGCTGTTCCCACGGCCCCTGTGCTGGGACATCTGTCTTCACGGCCACATGAGGAAACCTGACCTCAGTGACCAGTGACATTCCGCTGGAGTTTTAAGATAGAATCTACGTAGATAAATAATACATAGTAGAGGGGGAAAGAATTTTTTTTCTTTCTAGATTTCCTTTTGGAAAGGTTTCTTCAGAAAACAGTTTTTGACTAACTAACTCAGGGTAAAAGTTGAGTCTTCAGGGCACGATTTATTCAATACGAGACTAGAGGGTGTGTGTGTGTGTGTGTGTGTGTGTGCGCGGTGGGGTGGGGAGGGTTGCAAGTCGGGTTCACTTGTGTACCTTTAGAGGAAACACAGGAAGAGCAAGAGGAAGGGGTGAAGGGGGAAGCCTCCATAGTGGCTCTTCCCCTCGCTCCCCTTCACCTTATGTAAGATGACTAAACTCAAAAAATAATTGAGCCACATTAGTTGGAGAGGCAAAAGCCATGATGGGGCAAATCTCTGCGTTCACACCAATGCATTGGAGTATGGACGGTTCAAGCGTGGCGGCAGACAGGAACACAGAGGAACTATGGGAGGGCTTTCAGAGTTTCACAGAGCTATAATATTGGGTGGCTGAAACACAGTGGAATCTCTGACATCTGCTGAGGATGAGGATCCAATGAGCACTTTGGATGGATGGATGGATGGATGGATGGGGGTGGATGGATGGGTGGGTAGATAGATGGATTGATGGATGGGTGGATGGATGGGTGGATGAGTGGATGGATGGGTGGATGGATAAGTGGGTGGATGGATAGGTGGATGGATGAATGAGTGGATGGATAGATGGATGGGTGGATAGGTGGGTGAATGGATGGATGGGTGGATGGATAGGTGAGTGGATGGATGGATAGATGCATGGATGGATAGATAGATGGATTGATGGATGGGTAGATGGGTGGGTGGATGAGTGGATGGATGAGTGGATGGATAGATGGATGGGTGGATAGGTGGGTGGATGGATGGATGGATGGATGGATGGGTAGATAGATGGATTGATGGATGGGTGGATGGATGGGTGGATGGGTGGATGGATGGGTGGATGGATAAGTGGGTGGATGGATAGGTGGATGGATGAATGGGTGGATGGGTGGATGGATAGGTGGCTGGATGGATGGATGGATGGATAGATGGATGGGTGGGTAGGTGGGTGAATGGATGGATGGGTGGATGGATAGGTGAGTGGATGGATGGATAGATGCATGGATGGATAGATAGATGGATTGATGGATGGGTAGATGGGTGGGTGGATGAGTGGATGGATGAGTGGATGGATAGATGGATGGGTGGATAGGTGGGTGGATGGATGGATGGATGGATGGATGGATGGGGGTGGATGGATGGGTGGGTAGATAGATGGTGCTGATGGTTGGCTTGATGTGTGGATTGATGGATGGTGGATGGATCGTGGGTTGGCTGGATGGTGGCTGGCTTCCTGCGTGGCTGGCTCGCTGGCTGGGTGCTCGGTGGGTGCACTGGCTGGCTGGGTGGCTGGCTCTGTCTGGCTGCTGGATCTGCTCTGGCTGCTCGCTCGATTGCTGCTGGTCGCTGGATGGGTGGCTGCGTGGCTGCTGCGTGGATGGCTCGTGATGGTGCTGGTGTGTGGCTGGCTGGCTGCTGGCTGGCTGTCTGGGGGGGCTGGCTGGGTGGTCGCTCGCTGGCTTGCTGGATGGTGGCTGGCCTGGGTGCGCGTGGCTGGCTGTGGCTGGCTCCGTGGGTGGCTGGCTCTGGCTGGCTGCCTGGGTGGCTGGGTGGCTGGCTCGGTGGCTGGCTGGCTGCGTGCTGGCTCGCTGGCTGGGTGGCTCGGTGGGTGCGTTTCTGGGTGGCTGGGTGGGTGGCTGGCTGCGGCTGGCTGCGGTGGGTGGCTGCGCTGGCTGGCTGGATGGATGGATGAATGGATGGATGGGTGGATGGATAGGTGGATGGATGGATGAGTGGATCGATGGATAGGTAGGTGGATGGAGGGATGGAGGGATGGATGGGTGAGTGGGTGAATGGGTGGATGGATAGGTGGGTGGAGGGATGGGTGGATGGATAGGTGTGCGGAGGGATGGAGGGATGGAGTGATGGAGGATGGGGGTGATGGAGGATGTATGATGGATGGATGGCACTCACTTTGTGGTTATCCTGAAACTCAAGAGTTTATTTCATGAGCTTACGTGTATGTCAAGGTTGTAGAAGATACTCTGCCAACTTAAGCACACTCAGCACAAAGCAATGCCTTATTCCTTCCAGAAGTCATTGCCTTTCCTTCTGGTCCACCAGACAAACACGTGTGCTCTGTCTTCACCTCAGAGATGCGTGTCCAGACTGAGCAGAGCAGTAGCTCTCGCACATGAGCTGGCTTGTGCTGATAACAGAGTTCTGACTCTCTCAGGCTTCTGCAGCTGAACACGCCCTTCTTCTGCAGACATCTGTGCTGCTCTTGTCATTGGCTACGCATGAGAGTCCTCTGCCCACGAAGCCACCCGCGCACACACACCACACACCTCTTGGGTGCTGCGCTGGGGCAGGAGTGCCCACTGAACTCCGTTCGTTGCCTTTTTTCTAATCACACAGAGAATTTCAATGAAAGGAGATCACTGCAACGCCGGCTGTCAGCTCCAGCGTGGCCCCATAATTATCACCTTGTCAGACCTTGAAATCTTCCCACACGCTATGTCGTGGTTCCGAGTTCATCTGAATTTATGAATTATTTGTGAAGATAATGAAACCTATCAGATTACCTTTTAACTCCATTTGAAAGAAATGAACCGGCACGACCGTAACGACTTAGGAGAGGACTTTCATGTCCTTAAAACAGCCGACTGACGTCCTCTCCCCTCTGCCCTCAGCCCTCCCTCCCCTCCTGGTCTCCTGCCTCTTCCCTTTCCTTCTCACCAGAGGCTTAGAAGGACAGGAGACCCGAGGGACTGATCTTGAGAAAAAGCGTGTGTGAGTGTGTGCATGCACATATGTGAGTGTGTATGTGTGAGTGCACATGTGAGAGTATGGGTGTGTGTGTGTGTATGTGTATGGTGTGTGGGTGAAGGTGTGTACATGAGGTGTGTGTGTAAGAGTGTGGTATGTGCTGTGAGAGTGTGTGAGTATATGTGTGAGTGTGTAAAGGTGTGGGTGAATACGTCAGAATGTGTATGTGACGTAAGAGCACGTCTGTGTGTACATGCGTGAGAGTGTAAACGTGTGTGTGTGGTGTGGGTGTCCGTGTGTGCGAGCGTGTGTACACATGCGTGAGTGTGTAGGGCTGTGTGAGTGTGGCATATGCCATGAGTGTTTGTGTGATGTGTGTGGGCGTGCGACGTGAGAGCGTGTGAATGTGTGTGCGTGTGTGAGTGGGGGTGTGTGTGGGTGTGGTGTGTGATGTAAGAGCATTTGCATGTGTGTGCATGTGTATGTGTGTGAGCATATGTGTGAATGTGACCGCATATGTGTGTGGTATGTGTAAGTGCGGGTGAACGCAGAAGACTGTGAGGGGGTGTATGAGGGTGTGTGTGCATGTGAGTGTGTGTGGGTAGGCGGTGTGTGATGTGAGTGTATGCCCGTGTGTAAGTGTGGTACCTGAAGTGAGAGTGTATGGATGTGAGTGCATGTAGGTGTGTGGGGTGAATGTGTGAGAGTGTGCATGAGTGTGCATGTGGGCATGCACGTGTGTGAGCGTGCACACACGAGTGTGTGGGTGTGTGCACGTGAGTGTGAGCACATGTGGGTGTGTGGAGTGAATGTGTGAGAGCGTGCATGAGTGTGAGCACGTGTGCACGTGTATGAGTGAGCGCAAGCACATGTGGGCACACGCATGAGTGTGTGCGAGCACATGTGTGTGTATGTGTGTGTGAGCACATGTGGGTATGTGGGTGAGAGTGTGAGCACGTGTGCACGTGTATGAGTGACTGTAAGCACATGTATGCACATGTATGTGTGTGAGCACATGTGGGTGTGGGGGTGAATGTGTGAGAGCGTGCACGAGTATGTGTGAGCACATGTGAGTGTGTATATGAGTGTGTGTGAGCACATGTAGGTATGTGGGTGAGTGTGTGAGTGTGTGCATGTGTATGTGAGTAAGCACATGTATGCGCGTGTGTGTGTGTGAGCACATGTGAGTGTGTGCGGGGTGAATGTGTGAGAGCGTGTGTGAGTGTGAGCACATGTGTGTACATGTACGAGTGTGTGAGCACATGTGAGTTGTGGAGTGTGTGTGTGTGAGTGAGCACACGTGAGTGTGCATGGGTGTGGGTGTGTGGACAAACTGCGGCGTCCAATTCAAAGGGGACGGGACCCCATATCTTCCTGCCCCCCGACAACAGCCCGCTGCCACCGGCGAGGCTCTGGAAGGCAGTCCTCAAGGATGAAAATCAGCCAGGAAGGATATTACGGAGAAAAGTACCGCCTTCCCCTCTCTTTGTCCAGAAGGTTAATTACAAACGTGCGGCACTAGCCCAGAGCTTTCTCTCCTCTAACCCCTCCCTCCATGACCCACCGATGGTGTCGCTCACCGAACCACGGGCTGCACGGCGCCTTCCGTGCGGCCGGTGAGCCCCGGGCCACGGACAGCGAGGACAGTGTGCACGGCTCGCACCTGCCCCCTCACAGGCCTGTGGTGCGACTGTCCCTGCCCCCGCCGGTCTGTGCACAGCACGGTCGAGCCCAGGGGCCTTGAACGGGTGGGGCCTGGGGATGGAAGGGCCCAGCCTCCAAGCGGCTCACGGAAGGCCCCCTGCCAGCAGCGTCTCCCGGGGACCGTGACGCGGGCCGCTGACCAGCCTCCGTTGCATCCAGGGTCTACCTGTCACCACGGGTCTTGCTCGCCCTGGGGTGGGGGCTGCACCAACCCCCACTCAAAACGCGACTCGGATGTTGGGCCTGATGGTGCGTGCACTCCAAGAGGAAGGAGGAGTCTAATCACTGACAGGATGGGTCTCTCGGGGGAGTGGGGCAGGCCCCCAACAGGAGGGTGTGAGAGTGACGAGGGGGCGGCCCCGGCTTCTATTGTGATCAGGGGTGGGGCTCCGCAAGGGGTCCGTCGCACAGGCCGGCTTGTGTGTGGCTGGAACTCCCCACCGGCATCGGGGGGGGGGGGGGAGCACACAGGCTGTCTCATCCGCGGGCCCAGATGTGGGCAAATGCATGGAAGTCGGAGTCGGGCTCATGGTGACCCCACGGCCGGAGCCACAAGACCCCGAGGGCCCGGCTGCACCCTGCCCACTGCCCCGGTCTCCCTGGGACCAGGCCCACCGGCCCCAAAGCTGGGCCCGCACCATGGGTGATGTTGCGGAAGTAGTTGGGGTTAAAGTCATTCCCCCGCCTTCCTCCCAGGACACGGGCTCCTAACACCCCGAGCAGCTCTCTCTGCTTCCCGCTGATTCCACAAGTGATCCGCGTTCCATTCGGCATCTACTTGCTGCGTCCTAATACGAGCTAAGCCCAGGTCCGGAGCTTCCTAATGCAAACCTGTCCTCCAAGAGCTTACGGGGCGCCTGGGGGCTCCGTCGGGTAAGCATCTGACCCTTGGTTTCCGCTCAGGTCATGATCTCACGGTTCGTGGGACTGAGCCTGCGTCGGGCTCCGTGCTGCCAGCGCGGAGTCTGCCTGGGATTCTCTCTCTCCCTCTCTCTCTCTCTGCTGCTCCCACACTCTTTCTCAAAATAAATAAACTTAAAAAAAAGAGAGAGTTTATAATCCATGGGATCCTGAATCGAGCCCTTCCTGCCTTTATCTGCATTTGAATTCTGTGGATTAATCATTATGCTGTTGTCCAATTTGGGGCAAGCCCACTTTCTCACACTAATTCCGATCCTTAGTTCCCCTCGTGGACCCATCCCACCCCCTCCGACGTGCTCGTCTGTCAGGCCACCCTCGACCCCGCGGCTCTGCCCCACTCCTCCCCACGGCTGCAGTTCACAGCCGGTGCCCTGCAAGCCTTCCCCCTGTGGCGCCGTGACCAGAGTTCCCTGCACAGGTAGGTTGGGGACAGTCTGCAGGGCGCGTGGCCCTGCCCTTCCCACAGGTGTGCGAGCACAGAGCTCCAATTCCACCTACGGCATCTCCAGAACCGCCCTGGAAGGAGGGGCAGGGTGTTTCCACCCCGGCCCTGCCCTCCGCCCTTGTGGCACCTTGGATTCTTTGTAGACAGTCTTCTTGAAGCTTCTCTGCCCAGCCTATAAAAGGGACTCTGGACGCCCTGCTCCGGGCACATGCGATTTCCCGGTATCCCTCGTAAAACACGCGGCCGCAAGCTGAACAGTGCCCCTCGGGATTGCTGGCGGCGGCCGAGGACGCTGGGGACCCACCCTCGCTTTCCACAAAGGGGCCTCACAAGCTGACCCTACCTCAGCTCAGCGCCAGGACCCACTGCCCACCAGACGCCCTGGGCTCCTCGCCCCGCCTGGATTTTCCTGCTTTTTCGGAGCCTCATCTCCTATTCTGAGCCTGTCCTGATGGAATCCTGTTCGGCTTTGTGTCCTCCTGGGATGGATCGGTGGCCTTCACGTGAGAGTCACGGATGATACTAACCATTGACGGGACAGGGCTCAGTGCCAGGCCCTCACGCCCCATCCGGACGACCTTCCAGTGTCCAGGATGCCGCTGCCCGAGGAACCAGCGCTCATGGGGCCCCTGCGTCTCCCTAGGAAGTCCCGTCATCCCACTGCTCTGACCCCCTGGGCCTGGCATGGGTTGGGCTCCCCAACTGCGAGCTTCCCCAGACCCAGGACGGGCGTCTCCCAGTAATGCAGCCCTAAGTGACACGTGTCTCATTTTCTCGTTTCAGACGTGGCCGCTGCTGGACATGCGGCTGTGTCCTTTCTGCTTCCCCTGGGAGGCAAGCGCTAAATTGTCTTCATCCAATCGTGAAATGTTCCTTCAACACAAAGAGTTGCTGGTTTTGAAGACCAGTTGCCCAGGGTGCAGGGTGCAGGCCGTCCCTGGGGTCTGGGCATGACGCGGAGCCCTGGTCCCCTCTGTGGACAGGGCTTTCTGCAGCCCGCGGAGCCCAGAAGGCCACCCCAAAGCAAGCTTACTCTCCGTGGAGCTGTGGGAAAATCAGAACAGCCTCACAGGACCTGTGCTCTGATGCCATTAACCGGCCACCCTTCCCTGGAAGCTTCTAGCTCCGCCCCTGCGGTCTCCATTGCAGCCCTGGGGCCTGATGGAGGTGTCTCACCATAACTTCACACGGGGACTGGTGTTTATCCAGCTCTCATTTTCCCTACCTCCCCTGCCCTCAAGTGAGGAATATATTCCTACGGGGAAGGTGGTGCTGTTTCTCTGAGGTACCAGGTGTCTCTGAAAGAGACAGGGTTTGCCGCTCAGAGCCCCATCACGGCGTCTGGGACGGAAATGCCGTGGTGGTATGTAAGTCACCCTCTAGGAGCCAAACAGCCTCCTGGTGCTGGTGCATCTCTAAACCAAAAGCTGTGTGTTTGCCCCTGGGGTGCCAGGTCCAGGGAGGAGCCTGGCTTTCCCGGGGGACAGGTGCGTGCCGGAACGGCAGGACGCCCGCGCTCCACAGGCTGCATTGCCCGGCAAGGAAGGAGCTGTGCTCACCGAGCCGATTCTGTGTGCAAAGCTCAGCCGAGCCCCCGAGACACCTGGGGCCCCTCGTGAGACCGCCCGCGGGGTGGATAATGTGGCCGAGTACGGTCGGTCCTCACCCCAGCACCCACCTAAGATGCGTGGGTCCAGCTGTGGGAGGACGTGGGAGCCCCTGGGAAGGGACGCCCCCCTCACAGGACAGCGGTCCCCAAGGGAACTCAAGGGTGTGGGGTCAGGGTCCAAGCACAAAACCATGTTTGCGCTCAGCAGAGGATTCCACTTATGTCACGCCCAAGCCCAGGCCCTCGTGACACGCCAGTGAAAAGCCTCCTTTCCTGTCATCTCTCGGGGACACAAAGCACATGGAGTGACGGCCACTGGTGCCAATGCTGGGGAGGGTGCAGGTCCGGCCCTGAGGGTCTTGGACACTGGGTTCCGGTGCTCAGGGCCCCCGCGTCCCCGTCGGGTGTCCTGGAGCCGGACTTACCGTCTGTGGGCAGACGTGGGCCCCGTGCTAGTAAACGTCTGAGGGCGAGCGCGAGGGGTGTAGGGGGGGAGGAGGGGACGTGATCCGCAGCCTTGCCAATGTCTGTGTCGCAAACGCTCCTGCCACGGCCCGTCGCGAGGCACCAGCGGCCCTGAATAGGGTGAGGCGTCCTGTCCCTGCCGAGTAACATTTCCGTGTGGGCACCACAGTCGCGCCCTCAGGAGCACAGGTAACAGGAAAACGTACTGAAATAATCAGGAGGTGGGGAGTTGTGACTATACGTCACCTTTGTTTTGAATATAATTTATTTAGTTGTAAGCTCACATAAGCAGTTTTAGTAAGGGCCGTGCACGGACGGCAGATTAGCAAACTCCCGACAAAATGTATCGACCAGCTCGCACAAGCCTAGCACTCGGCCAGCTGGGAAGGAGGAACGTGCGGGCATCACGTGGCGTCCGAGGGGTCAAGTTCAGCACACGAAGACACTCCTGGGCACCCAGGAGCTTAACGGGAGCAGATAGGACTTGGCCACGTGGGGGAGACCCGGGAGGCTCTGCCTCGTGGCCTGTCACCCTGCACGGCTCCCGGCCACAGGGACAGCGGGAACGCAATCCAGGGAACGCCGCGGGGGCCTCGTCCAGCGCCCAGGGTGGCCGCAGCCCTCCGCCCAAGCCTCGGGGCAGGGGTGGCCCGGCACGTCCAGCTTGCACAGCCCGCCCTGACATCCGGACTGCTCTCCCCAGCGCCCAGTCTGGAAAGGAGCAAGCCCCCGTCCCAGGAAGGGAAAGGTGGAGACGACGTGTGTGCGGGGACACGGCGTGAGCACGAGTGATCGCCCTCGAAGCGTGTGCTGGCTGTACTCCTCTCTGACGCGGGAGAACCAAACTGTCTTTTTTTTTTTTTTTTTTTTTTTTAATTTTTTTTTTTTTTTCAACGTTTATTTTTGGGACAGAGAGAGACAGAGCATGAACGGGGCAGGGGCAGAGAGAGAGGGAGACACAGAATCGGAAACAGGCTCCAGGCTCTGAGCCATCAGCCCAGAGCCCGACGCGGGGCTCGAACTCACGGACAGCGAGATCGTGACCCGGCTGAAGTCGGACGCTTAACCGACTGCGCCACCCAGGCGCCCCCAAAACCGTCTTAACAGCGACAACTTTATTGCGATTCCCACGCCTGAAAACAGGAAGCAAGGGGAAGATCCTGTTGAGAGGGTTGGGCGGTGACCCGGTGGCGTGCCTGGGACAGCAGGCCCAGGATGGGCGGGAGGAAGGCAGCTAAGGTTCACTAGCCGTGGGCGTGGCCCACGAGGGGAAGTGCTCTGTTGTTCTAGTAAAGGCTCCTTTCAAGTCTGCGGGGGCGCGGAGGGGGGCTGAGCGCGGAGGACCACGGTTTGTGGAGGGCTCGTTACAAGACAGGGCCCCTGGTTGTCACAGGCACACCAGCCAGGGAGGTATTACTGCGCCACTTTACAGATGAGAAGGCCGAGCCGCAGGGAGGCCGGGAAGCTGGCCCAAGACCGATCACGAAGTCATTTACGCTGAGCAGACGGGAGGTATGCCAGGAGCCACCCTCCTGGGACAGCCACTCCCGTTCTCCCTCCTCCAGCCGTGGCCCTCCCCGTGGACCGGGAGGACAGCTGGTCCAGGTGGGGCCCCTGCCCGGCCTGGGCGCAGGGCACAGGGCACAGGGCACAGTGAGGACACCGCCTCCTGGGGAGTGGGGGCCTCTTACCGAACTTACCGCACGCAGGGCCCTGACCACGTCGGATCTTTATAACAGGTGAGTGCGGCGGGTGCCGTTACAGACTTCCCTCACCACCGTGAAAAGGAAGCTGAAGTGACCCCCCCCTTGGGGCCTGCGCTCCCCCTTCGGGCGCGGCCATCAGGCCTGCAGCACTGCCTCTCTGAGGAGGCAGGAGCCAGTCACAACGGCGCCCTCCCAATGTCCACGTCCCCGAGAAGCTCTCTCTTGGGTGCCCAGGCCCGGGCCGGGGAGGGAGCGCCGTCCATCAGCCACTTTGGGATTCACCCAGAGCACTGCCCCTGCCCCACTCTCCTCCCTCCTTAGGTCACTTCTGTGGGATGAACAGTGATGGTGAAGGTACCCAGCGGGCAGCTGTGCCCGCCCAACAAGTGTGGTTCTTAGCTGGTCACCGGGCACAGCACCGAGACCTGTCCGCTGGCTCCTTCACTGGGGCAGCCGCACTGGCCAGAGCCTCCCTGGCTTCCTGGTGGGTAACGTGGGGTCGCCGTGTGTCAGGGGGTCGTGGCCCAGAGCCCGGCACCCAGCACGGCTCCAACAGGGTGCCCACCGCTCTCAGCCCTGTGGTCACCGTCCGCTTCTCCCAGGAACTGAAAATCGGCTCAAGCTCCGGACAGACCGGTGGACTTGGGTCCCAGCCACAGCTCAGGGGAGGGAAGTACTCGGATGTCCCTCTTTCAGAAGCATAAGACGCTCCCAGGGCGTGCTGGCAGCTTTTAAAGCTTTCAAGGGACCCCCTTCGGGAAGAACCTGACACAGTAAAGCAGGTCTGAGGCTGGGGCCCAAGGAAAAGAAAAGCAGCCACTTTTTCTCCCGCTCTGTCTTTAAATCTCCTTTTCTCAGAATTTATGCTAACTGAACCTTATCGGGAGCCCAAGCTACTTTGCTGGCTTTCAGGTGATGGAAAAGACACGGGGTTTTCGAAGTCAGACGATCTGGGTTTAAAGACAGGTCTGTGGCTGCTGCGTGACTACAGGTAAGTCACTTACCCTCTCTGAGCCTTCCCTTCCTCACTTGGGAAATGGGGGAAATGGGGGACACCTGGGTGTCTCAGTCAGTTAAGTGCCCGACTTCGGCTCAGGTCATGATCTCAGTTCGTGGGTTCGAGCCCCACGTCGGGCTCTGTGCTGACAGCTCAGAGCCTGGAGCCGGCTTCCGAGTCTGTGTTTCCCTCTTTCTGCGTCCCTCCCCCACTTGTGTTCGGTTTCTCAAAAAATAAAAACATTTTAAAAATAAAAAAAGAAAGAAAATGGGGAAAAGGATCGTGTCAACCCCACAGGATGGCGAGGAGAGCAAAGGAACGAAATCCATCTGTGGACGACGAAGCCCCAGGCAAACGTGAGCCGCCACGATTTGCTGCGAAGAAATGCTCAACTGCGCGAAGCGGAACCTCGGGGAAGGCGTGTGTGTGAATCCCCTCCCTCCATTCTAGCGGTCTCTGTGTCCCTGTGTCATGCCATCACGAGCCACTCGTCACCTTTTGGGAAGGAGGCAAAGTACAAAAACGAAGGAGACAGCTCCAGGGAGAGACACGTGGGGGCGAGGGTCACGTGCAGGTGGCCTTCTCAGGCCACCTCAGAGGCGAGGCCCAGCAGCCCCGAAGGCCACTCTCCCCCGGCCTCCGGTACGCAGCCGGCACGGTGCGCCCTGGACAGAGGGGAGTCTGCTCCCCAAAATGCCCCCTGGAATCCTCTGGTTTTATACCTTCAGCCTCAGAGCGGAAGCCTGAGTTTTGTTCCCTACAGAATTTTTAGAAACAGAACAGCTTTTTGAAACTTTTCCTCCCTACCTACCAGTTTACCGCCCGTACGGAGAGGCAGCCAGCCTGCGAGGGGTTTAAATGAGGCGGCCGGGTAGGTGTGGCGCACAAGCTGTCACTGCGTTTTAAACATAGCTCACGACGCGCGGCACAGACACCATTCACAAACCTGAGTCACCGATTCCAACGGGAGCCGCGCACGTGTATAAATAGCCTGTGTGTGTGTCACACAGAAGAGAGGGAAGTGTGGGGAATAAGGTAGAAATCATCGTGCCCAATTTAAACATAAAAACCTCAGCCTTGTCATTATTTACAACCCCAAGGACACCTCCTACCCAAACAGGAGAGGACGTCAGAGGGAAAATTCTAAATAAGCTAAAGTCCTCGAGTGGCACTAACAGAACGAATGACGTAGCATCACAAAAGGAGGCTGTAATTGCGCCGTCTCGCCTCCTGGCCGCCCGATGCACACAGCACAGAGCAGGTGCAGGGCGTTTCCCGGGCGCCGCTGTTTGGGGTCCTTAAGAGAAGACAGGCGTTGACGACGTGGATCGGTCGATTTGCCTTCGTTGATTCTGCGACGGTTTTGGACCGACAGCGGGAGAACACAGTTTGTGGTGGCAAAGAACACTTTGAACGTGAAAATCCTTTAAAAAATCATTTTTCCCTCCGATTCCCGCCTCCCCTGTGACTTTGGACATAATTCATGGCCAGCAGCCCGAGCCCCAGCTCCCAGTGTCGCCGGGCCGACTCCCACAAAGCAGAGCGCGAAAACAGGCCGCCCGCGGGCTCGGGGCCGGTGGGAGCCAATGGCGAATCCGTGCCCCCGCGGACCCTCCCACGGAGCCCAGGGCGCGGCGGGGCTCCGAGGACACACAGAGGGCTCCGGTAGCCCGCGACACCCTGGAGGCCTCAGCAGGTCCTGGGTCATTCTGTTCCTGGGCAGGCAGTTTGTGGCCTGCCAGCCGTGCCCCCCCCCCCCCGCCCGCGGTCCCGGGCTCACTGTGGACCGCACGGGGTGCTCAGAGGGGCGGGGGTCACTCAGGCAGCAACAGTCCTTGCTCAGGAGAGGTCCCGTGGCCCAGACGGGATCGCCACCTGGGTGCGGGCTGGGCAGCGACCCCCACGCTCCGTGACCTCGGTCCCCGCTGCCGCAGGAATCCGCCGTCCGCAGGTGTCTCTCACGCACCCCAGTCCGGGCCCTTCTCCAACCGCCAGCCAGTCGCGAGGACTCCACCTCGAGCCTCTCCCGTCCCCGTCTCTGATGACCTGTGCGGCCCGGGTTAAGAGCTCACTAGAGTGTAGATCATGCTGAATGCAGAAAGAAGAGGAAGAGAAGGAGTGAGTGGGAGCCCAGGAAGGACTCAGACCCTCACGACAGGGTCCTTCCTGAAGCCGGAGCCCTTGGCTCCCTTCCCGTCCTGGCACCGGAGCCAGGTCCCCCCACGGTCCACATCATTTCCCACCACGTCGGACCAAACACCTGCTGTGAGCGTGCATTGTGTCCCCTGCTGAGAGACGGGATCGCCGCGCGCCTGTTATTCTCACCCGCACGCCTATGATGGCGGCCGTCCCCTTTCCTGAGACTGTAAGGCGGTCCCCGGGGTAGGGGTGCAGCGGATTCTTTCCCAGCAGCTGCCTCGTGCTGACGTGATGGCTGCGTCCGGGGCTCCCAGATTATGCCGCATCACATCTCAGCATCACCACCACAATGACCATCATCACTCTTCCGAGGTCCGAGGGGCACACAAACTACGTGATCTCTTACGGGGTATCTCCCTGGCCCTTCTGTTTCTAACAGAATCCAGACATTAAATGTGCATTAAGAGCACGTGTGCTAAGGTGGTGCCCCCACCCTGCCAGCGAGGGGTAAGGAACCCTGTGCTTTTAGAAAGGGCTGCAGGCTAATTCTGCAAGACCGAGGAACGTTCCACACCAAAATACACCACATACACGTATCTACACGTATACCAAAATAGACGGCACCAAGAAAAGCGACCATTTTTTCACATTATAGAGAGAAAAATGGATAATCTAAGGAAGAAAACCACATGAAAGAAACCGCAGTGTTCTACTTCAATCCCTATCCAGGATCGAAGCTCAGGAACGCCTCGGGACGGCTGGTACACCTCGTGGGCACAGAGCATCCCTGGCCGGGCCCCAGCTGGAGGGCCCACTGCACCCCTGCCTTGGGAAACCTCACAGGCTTAACGGCTCGACAGCGGGGACTTCAGGGGTGAGGCCACTCGCTGGCGGGTGCTCAGCCTCTTTCGTCACGGGGCTCTGGGCACCCCTGCCGCAGTCGCGGGCCTGTGCCCAGAGGCCGCCCTGCCCCTCCTGGAAGCCAGCAGGGCGACAGCACGCCTCCCCTCGGTGTTCCAGACACTGCCTGTCTGTCCTTCAGTTTGTCTCTGCCTCCACGCTGCATTCGCTAATTTCTTTGTTTCTAGAACAAAATTGGAACCACCGCTCTGCCTGGCCGGCACCCTGGGCGTCCCTTCCCCGTCGAACCTGGTGCCTCACCGCTCTGCGGAGCTCCTCAGAGACCCCGTCCCTCCGGCCCCAGAACCCCCAGCCCCTTCGATGCAGGCCTCGAGGGGCGCACAGGACCGTCAGCCCCGGCCACTCTCAGGGGGGAAGGGGGTCCACGTGCACGCAGAGAGCTGCGTCCAAGCTGAGCACGGTGACAGACTGAAGTGACAGCCGCTGGGACCCCAGTGAAGCCGGGGCTGGCACCTCGTTCCCGAGGACCTCACAGACGTTAAGACATGTGTCTGAGGCCCTAGCTGGCGGCCGAGTGTCTGGCCCGGGGCCTGGGATCCTCTCAGCAGTGCGTGCTGACCACCCCAGCACCCCCTCTCGGGTGGCCTTGGGGCCAGGAGACATTTGCGGGTTCCTGGGACGCGTCCGAGCGGATGCCACATGGCCGTCTTCTCAAGTCAAGAGAGCTGAGGCGGTACAACCTCCTGCCCGGTTACCCTGGGTCATGCGGCCTCCCTCTGTTCACCCCTCCCTTTACTGCTGGCCTGATGGCAGACACCCCCCCCTCCCCCCACGGCCCGATGGTAGACACCCCTCCCTCCCACAGCTTACCTGACGGCAGACACCCCTCCCCCCACGGCTGACCCGACGGCAGACACCCTGTCTGACTCGCTGGCCTGTGTGTCTACAGTGCGCACAGTAGGACTCACGCGCTCCTTGCTCTGACCCTGTACCCCCCGAGGGCAGGCGTCAAGCCACACGCTCAGCACGGTCTCCCAAGAAGGGTGCCCGGCATGTAGGAGGTGCTCAATAAATGCCGCGTGAGCGAGTGACCGAGAGCGAGGAGGGCAGGTGAAGGGTGTCTGTGACGTCACTTGCTGTCATCACGGAGAGGGCGCGGGCTTTGGCAGAGGGATGTGCCTCCTCGCCTTGACCTCCGTGGCTCCGGGGCCCTGAGCGATCCGCTTCTCACGGGACCCCCGACTCTGTGGCAGGGGCACCCGGAGCCCCACAACAGGAGAGGCTGGGCACACGCCAGTGAGCAGCCTCACTCATGCTAGCCCCCCACTGTCGAGCCGTTAAGCCTGTGAAGCTTCCCAAAGCAGGAACTAGTCTGAACCAACTTTAGTCGCTAGAAAGTTCTGATTTGGAGTCAGACCCAGGCAAATCTGCCGGGCACCCTGGGACTCTCCAGGGACGTTTCAGAGACCCTCAGGCTCCTTATGTTGAAGCAGGCAATGACCCAGGACCCTCCGTACGGAAGGAGGGGAGAGGGGTCACCCTGAGCCTGGACCGACCCTCCACCCCAAGAAGAATGTGGTAGAATAACTCTGAATCCCCCGCCCCCCCCCCCGGGCTGATTTACCCCAGAGGAAGTTATACCCCAAGGACCTCTGGGTCTTCTGGACTCTGGGACGTTCTGGGGAGACAGGCAGGTCTTACCCCTGGGGGGACGCCCGGCCCTGAAATCCTGAGTCAGCAGATCCAAACCCAGGAATCTGCATCTTTAAGAAACACACCCTCCTCACCCTGATTCTGATGCGAAAGAAAGACCAGACTTCGTCAAGACTTTTCTAGAGCTTTCCTACGACAGCCAGCAGTTGGGAGCTCCGTGTTTGGGACCGGACTTGAGATGTACCTGCAGCTGTGACCACGGGAAAACATGTGCCGTCTGGGGACGTGGTCTCACTGCTAACGTGTGGGCAGTGACAGCATGTGGCCCCCAGACTGAGCGACATACACCAAGCTCTTGGCTCGAAGCAGGGCTCGTGTGTAAATGTGGATAAGTGTGGCCGCCCCGCGGCCGGCCCAGCCTGCGCCCTGCCTGATGCGGCCTTGGTAACACCCCCTCCCTCCTCTTCCTCACCCGGCTACCGTCCACAGACCAGTTTGGAGGCAGCACTGGGATGCTGGCGGTTTCGTGGCCGCAGGTAACCACAAGGTGGCAAGGTGACAGGTGAGGTCCCCAGAGACGAGCCCAAAGAGGAACCAGAGAGGGACGCTTTAAGAAAAGGCACACCCCCCCCCCCCCACCAAAGGCATCCTGTTTACGCCATCCGTTGGGTAGGACACTCTACCCAAGGCGGGGGGGAGGCTCCTGAACAATCGCCAAGTCAGCAAAGTCAGTTTTACCTGATTAGCACGAGGTTACAGACCATCAGGAGAATTGTGAGCACGCGCATGTAATGACCCAGCGTGCCCCTTCCGGGAGCGTGACTGCCACGCAGAGTCCCCGTTCTGGTTCCCCGGATGCTTACATGTGGACTAGGGGCCACGAGGCTGGGCCCGAATGGCCGAGCTGTGGAGGGAGCCCTGTGGGGAAGGAGTGGCGGCCACACGTCCCCAACCGCCTCCTCAGAGGTGCACCGTGTGGCCCTAAGGACGCGCCCGCCTGCAGGCGAGGACCTCTGCCTTTGGGCACGAGCCCTCGCCCCCGACCCAGAGTGAGGTGGCTGGCGTCATACCCGCCAGGCTGTGACCCCCACGCTCACGGCACCCCCCCCCCAAAAAAAAAACCTGCCTCCTTTGCTGCAGGAGTGAAAGTGTCAGGAGGGGCAGAAACTCACCAGTAGAGGTAATAGAAGAAGGACAGCAGGTAGAACGCCAGCTTGCACCAGGCCTCCTTCTGACAGTAACTCAGGGTGTCTGCGTTCATGACCGCGGGCGGGTCGTAGGCCAGCTCGGAACTGTCTGCCGGACAGTGAAAGTACCTGCGGAGAAGAGGACACGGCATCCTTGGCCCCCAGGCTGGGCAGGGATGTGAGGGCGTCCGGGGAAGCCCCCCTGACGCAGGACTGCGTCCGGGGGTCTCCGCCGAGCGGGCGTCTGCCTTCGCCGACTGGAGTCACCGCCCGGCCCGGCCCGAGGTCCCCCGGCATCACGGGGATTCCACCCACTTACACAACAGGAGGAGGACGCGTCACCTGGTGCCTGGAGACAGCGAGAAGAGGCTCCTTCCTCCAGGTGTGGGGGGTCCACAGCACACGTGTGTGGGGGGCGGTCCACAGCACAGGGGTGTGGGGGGGTCCACAGTGCACACCCACATGGGCATCCACACAGGTATGGGGTGCTATGCACAGAGAGAGCCGCAATGCCACCGACCACACTCGCTTAACTACCACTGGCTGTTTTCACACCGTCCGCCCCCCAGACCCTCTTTCAAAATCCTGAATTCCGGGGGCGCCTGGGTGGGTCCGTCGGTTAAGCACCCGACTCTGGCTCAGGTCACGAGCTCGCGGTTCGTGGGTTCGAGCCCCGCGTCGGGCCCTGTGCTGACAGCACAGAGCCTGCCTGGGATTCTCGCTCTCCACCCCCCCTCGAAATAAATAAATAAAAACTTCAAGAAAACAATAAAATAGAATCCTGAACACTACAGGAGGGACGTCATGTCCTCGCTGGAGTGGGAATGGTTCACATCACTTGTCTTCTTGCTGGAAGGACCCAGAGCAGCCAGAGAACACTGGCCATGGTGGGGGGAGAGCAGTGAGGGAGCCGGGAACCAGGGAAGGGAAAGCACGGGGAATAGATGGGGCGGGGGTGGGGGGGGAGTGTTAAAGCTAACTTTGTCTACCTGGGAACACCACCGGCCTCGTTCAGGGGAGGTGGGGACTCCGGTGCGGGAGGCTGGGTGGGGGGTGGGGGCCCCCGGGGGGGGCCGACCTCTGGCCTCTCAGGCGGATGCTGTGTGTCCAGGCGGGGAGAGAGGCTCAGAAGAACACCTTCTAACCAGCACTGTGGGGGCTGGGGTTCCAGCCCCTTCTCACCCCCGTCAGAGGACAGTGACGGTGTCAGTCACCACCGTGTGCCGGGAGGACGCCGCAGGCTGCGCTCCTTGCCTCCCTGGGGGCAGATCCAAAACCTACGGACCTTGGCGGAGAATGTTCTAGGCGACCTCGCCCAGTGGACGCAGGACGGCTCAGTGGGGAGAGCCAGGCTCTGGGGCTCACAGGCCACCAGACCGACCTTCCTCCAGCCGGCCACTGACCTCTCTGAGCCTCAGCTTTGTCATGTGTAAAACGGGGGCGAAAGTGCCCACTCCACGGGCCCCTGGAACCACCGCGGGGGACGCTGGACACAACAGCCTGCAAGCAGGTGGCAGATGCAGGTGCTGAGGCCGCTTTCGGTAAAGCGCTCTGAGAACGAGCACAGGAGGGGCTGAGCTCAGGAGAACGTCCTGGCGCCGGGCCTGGGGGCCGTCGAGGACCCCTTCTCTGGCTCGGCCTCCCACTTTGGGAGGAGCGACAGCCCTGAGGATACGACTTTGTGAGTCCACGATGACTTTGGCGCCTGGAGAGACACCTCATTACTGCAAGGGTCTCAGGGTGATTCCTCTCACAGGCAGAGGACTTCACAAGGAGCAGGACAGGTGACAAGGACATAGACTGTGACCCGCACAGAGGCGGGGCTGAACAGGCCCTGGGCAACTCTGGGCGGGGTCCCAGAAAATCCAGCCCATCTGACAGATGCTTGTCTTTTATTAGCATGATTCACAGGGGCGCCCGGGGGTCTGTCAGTTAAGCGGCCAACTTTGACTCAGGTCATGATCTCATGGCTCGTGGGTTCGAGCTCTGCGTCCGGCTCTGTGCTGACAGCTCGGAGCCTGGAGCCTGCATCGGATTCTGTGTCTCCCTCTCTCTCTGCCCCTGCCCTACTAATGCTCTGTCTCTTGCTCTCAAAACTGAGGATAAATATTTTTTACAAATTTGAAAAAAAAAAAAAAAAAGACATAATTCACATACCAAAAACTTCACCTTTTTAAAATATACGGTTCAGGGATGTTTAGCATGGCCCAGCTGTCACCAGGATCGAATTTCAGGACACTCACGCCCGAAGGAGAAAGCCCTATACCTGTCGATGGTCCCCCGCCCTCTGTCCCAGCCCCCAACCTTCCTCCCTTCTCTTCAGAGCTGCCCGTTCTGGACGTTTCACAGAAATGGCCTTTTATGACTCGCTTCTTTGACCTGCATTTTCGAGGTCCGGCCATGTTGCGGCGCGTATCACTGCGTCACCGCCTTTTACCACCAAGTAACACGCCATTGCAAGGACGTGCCGAGTTTTGTGTATCCGTTAATCCACGCAAAGCGGTCCTCTCCACTTTGCGACTTCTGTGAAAACGCTGCAGCTGCTTGTAACGGGGACGTGTGAGGCTCGAGGCCGCGGTGAGCCGACCAGGGAAGAAGGGCCTTCCCTTACGAGGCTGCCGTGCGGGAGGAGCTCCACGAGACGGCTGCGGAGAACGGGTCCCCAAACGGGAGAGAGGAAGGCATGAGGTGGCTGGGGCCTCCGGGGCCACGGTCTCTGGAGGGCAGGCCGTCCAGGCAGAGAAGAGGAAGCGCACCCCCGTCCCCGGCGGACTTACCTCCAGAAGTGATAGAAAAGCAGGGGGACGTTCAGCCCCAGCGTGAGCCACTCCTGCGCACACAGGAACATGATACAGAAGAGGCTGTGGATGGAGTATTCGGGCAGCACCAGCTGAAGGGGGAGCAGAGGCACAGGCCCGCGTTAGACGGAGGGAAGTCACTGCTGCCCGACGGGCCGCCAGCGTGCTCATGGCCCAGTCACCGCCCCAAGCCTACGCTCCGTTTCTGCTACGCTCTCCTCTTAGCGGTCCCGGAGCCATGCTTCCCACCCAAGCCCGGTGGACCCGGGCTCTCGGCGCCCTACGTACCAGGCGAGAGCGCTTGCTCCCGGGGGTCACGGGAGGCGGGAGGAGGGCCCGGGAAGAGACGCGCCGATACAGGTTCCAGTGACTCTGCGACCGCCCGGCTTCTGCTCTCCGAGCCCTGTGCGCCCTCCCGTGCGAACCCGAACGCCGCGTAAACACGCGTATTTATGTCCAACCTGGGAGGGCTGGGAAAGCCCTGAGAAACGGCGTTTTTCCTGGCGGCGGCTGGACCAGGGGGAGCCCGAGAGAAAGAACATGTAGCGACGATGCAGGCAGGGAGGCCAGCCCGGACCGAGAAGGGTCAGATGCTGGGACCAGCAGAAGGCCAAGCTCCCCGGCCCCAGCGTGCCCACGCGGGTGTAAATGCCACAAGGTTTATAAACTCCCCAGCGTGCGTGCATCTTAGCGGAAGTCAAAGTTGGGACGGTAACCAAAGTGACGGCACGGGAGAAAGTGGGTCTCCGTCCCCGTCACGTAGGAGCGCGTGCTGTGCCTCGGTGCCTCGGTGGGGCACGAGCGCCTCGGGGCCCTGGGACACCCCTCCCCACCACCCCGGCCGGAAGGCTCACCACGAATGCCGCTTCCTAACAGAAGCCTCGCCCAGCCCACCCCTCCTCACCCCGCGCCACCCTGCAGCCCCAGGCCCACAGCGTCGGCACCCCTCTCCGGCCCCCAACACACGCGCACCTGCCCCCCCCACCAGCGCTGTCTTTGCTCATCTGTTCGCAGGTGCTATTGGGACTCAGTAGCGACCGAACAAGCACACGTGTCTGCAGCATGGCCGCCTGGCGCTGGGGACGCAGCCCACGGTCACCCACCAGGCTTCCTCCGGGCAGGAAACAAACCGCCTCCGGCCGCCCCATCCGGGTACGGGACTCGCCTGCGGGCCCCTCCCCTCGGGCCACGGTGTTAACCGCCCCACGTGACAATGCAGAGGAGACACGT
Organism: Lynx canadensis; assembly: GCF_007474595.2. Classification (NCBI taxonomy): domain Eukaryota; kingdom Metazoa; phylum Chordata; class Mammalia; order Carnivora; family Felidae; genus Lynx; species Lynx canadensis. Next base: position 1,232,563 of record NC_044319.2, on the reverse strand, counting down.
GCCAGGCACGCGTGTAAGAAACGCACTTTGTACCCACGTGGCGTGTCCCTGACTCACGCGTCCACCGGCCCACACCCGGGAGCCCTGGAGTCGAGCTCAAAGGGCCACTTTCCAGAGTAGGGGACTCGGTGGGTGAACCTCACCTGCCCGGGTCCCTCACCGTCCCCACCCCGGGCCCCTCACCACCCGGACCCCTCACCAACCCCCCGGGCCCCTCACCGCCTGGACCCCTCACCCCACCCCCCCCCACCCCCCCCCACCCAGGGCCCTCGCCCGCTCAGGCTCAGCCAGCTTCCAAATCCTGCCATTTCTCCTCCACGGCCGCTTGTGGCCACTCTTCCCTTCTTTCTCCTGCCTCTACCGGTCCGGCCCCCGCACCTGCCCCCAGACCAGGCAAGAACTTTCCTTCCTTCCACACGTGCCACCCTCCGCCCCCCGCCACTAGGGTGGTTTGACTGCATTTCTGCACCGCCCCTCTCCTTGGCGTATCCACGCACCCCCGGCCGTGGCCCACCCGCGGTCTGCCGACTGGTAACCTGACTCGTTACAGGAGCGGGTAGTGAGGAGGCACCTAGGTCACCGCTGAGGGATGGGGGGGGGGGCTGCAGGGCGCGGACGCTCTCCCAGCCCCCACGGAGGGGGTGTGAAGGAGCGGAAGGATGGGATCCCCTGGGACTGGGGGAGGGGAAGGTGGGGAGAAGGCGCCCCCACCTGCAGACCCTCCCCGTCTCCCACCACATGTCCCGGGACCGAACATACTGAGAGCCACACCACGCCACCAGGAAGGTCCCAGGGCCGGGTGCAGCTTGCAGGGCGCGTGGGTGAGACCCAGTCTCCGTGGACTCACATCATGTTTTCAGCCGTGACCGCATCGGGCTAAAAATATTAGCCCGCTGTCTCAAAGTGTTACGTAAGTCCCGACACTTACATAATGATCCCGTGTGGCACCGAGAACGCGGCTAACCAGGCAGTGTCTATTTCCCTCACCTGTAAACGCCAGCATTTACGACCTACCGATGGGGCCGCTGTGAGGACACAGCCTGTCCCGCGGATGAGGCCGCTCTCGGGTGAAGGAGCATCGTAAAGCAAGAGGCGCTGTCCCTATTATTATCGCTGACAATCGCGTACCAGCCAGTCCCCAAGTAGGGAGCTCGTCACTCTTGCCCAGAACCTCTGCCAAATGGCCCAGAGCCAACTGGGGTTTCCTGAGTCTCCTCTGACCTGCACCCGCCCTGTCTACACCGAGCCCCCAGCTCCCCCAAGCGGGGAGAGACACCCAAGGATGTAAGACAAGGGAGTGAGACAAGCCTGCTTCTCCAACCGTGAAAACCCAGGCCTTGACTGTTCTTGGAGCAGACAGACATCCAGCCCCCCTCGTCTATATGCCCGCGGGCCCCTGGGTGTGAAAGAAAAGGATGATGTCCTTGCATCCGACTCCCCAGCGAGAGCTAAACAGGTCCTAAAACAGGGGCCCTCGCGGGCTGGGCGGGGTGGAGGCAATTTTCTCAGAAGCATCCAGAGTGGAGCTACCACCGTCTCTGCCTGTCTCTGGGTGAACAGGTGCACGAGGGGCAGCGGGAAGGAGGCAGGCAGGTTCGGAGGCGGGGAACCTGGGACCGCTGGGCTGGAAGGCTGCGGGGAAAACCCAGCGCGGGCAGGAAACCTTCTGAGTCCCTTTGCCCAGAAGAGGCCGTTTTCTCTGGGGTTGCTCTGAACAGAGCAATCCCGGAGGGCAGCCTGGCAGGAGCCCACAGCAGCTGGGGCGGGGGCAGGGCCTGGGCTCCCGGGCCTGTGATCCCCTCGTGCTGGAGACGGGCGCCCCAGCCTCAGGTGCCGTGATTCGCAGGGAGACCCCGACAGCTAGGCTTGGGGCCAGGCTGACCTGAGTGCCGGCCAGTGAACGTTCCGCCCTAGCGGAATTCGCACGGATGTTCGCCAGATACTCCCAGGGGCGAGCGGGAGACTCTGGGTCGCAATCACTGGGTGTGGAACCGTAACGTGAAAATCCACCACAAATCGGTCTGACGTGCGTGGATTCGTGTCCCTGGAACCGCGGGCCTGGCTCCGAAGCCTGTGCGGCCAGCGGCTGTGCTGGGCACTTGGGCCAAGTGTGGCCACCTTGGGTCAGGGTCAGGGTCACACCCACACGGCTGACCCCAGGGACCAGGCCAGGCCTCAAGAAAAGCCAGTCCCCTATCGCTTTCCCTGTGGGCCGGTTCCCATCGTACACGAGGAGCCCGGGGGGGCATCGGAGGGAGACAGCGAGAGGAGCTCCCTGCTTGGGTCCCAGCAGCACGTGAGGACACCTGGGGGGTCGTGGGGGGGGGGGGGCAGAGCACAGAGGTGGGGCCTGGAGCTGAGGAGTGTGGTCTCCAGCCCCACTTCCCAGCCCCGTGGGGCCCTCTGGTTTCCGCCCACCCTCTCCTTCACCCTCCCTCCCTGAGCACATTTAATCCAAACCTGGGGACGTTCTGCTGCTTTCCAGCCGCGTGGACTCACTTCTCTGCAGCAGAGGCCCGGGGAGAAGGTGGGGAGCGAACCCACACCCCTCCACCCACCGCTCCTGGGCACCCAGCGTGTGAACGGCCCAGTCGCAGCTCAGCCCAGAGGCCCCAGCCGGGACCTGGCTGTGCACTGACAAATCCGTGCCACCTGTCACACGTGCCCCGGACACTGGCACTTTGGCTCCCCCACGCCCTGCCCCGAGCCCCCAGAGCCGCCTGCTCCTCCCTGCCCTGACCGCTCCTCGGGACCAGCTCCCAGCCTCACTGACGCCCTCCGGCCCCACCGCCACTGCCCAGGGACCCTCACCACTGGCTGCACCGTGTGCTGGGGACACCAGCCGACTGGGGACCCCCCCCCCCCCCCCCTTGATCCAGGAGGAAACGCCTTCATGCCCAACACCCACAGGGAGGAAGGTTTCTTCCATCCGAAGTCCGAGGGGCCTCCGCTCTGTCTCTGGGGGAGGGGAAACTGAGGACAGAGGGAACAGAATGGGCTTTGCCGTGAGCTCTACTTCCCCGACACTCTACCCGCCTCCTCCCCCAGCCGGCCTCCTTCAGCCTCACGGTAATCTAGCGGTGGGTCTCGAGCCTCATGGCACTCCCGAATCCGATGGGGGTGCTGCTAACACACAGACGGCCGGGGCCCACCCCCGGACTGTGTAGGTGTGCGTGGGCCTTTCCCAACCAGTTACCAGGAACCCACCGAGAACCGCACTCCTCAAACCGTGGTCCCGGGACCGGCGTCACCAGCATCACCTGGGAGCTTGAGAGAAATGGGAACCTTGGCTCCACTCCAGACCTGCTGAGTCAGAACCTGCAGGTTAACAAGATCCCCGGGGGACTTACAAGCAAGTCTGCGAAATGACTGCTCAGCACTGATTCCCAAAATAGGGTCCACCAGCCAGCTGCAACAGGGTCGCCTGGGGCACGTATGCTAAAGTGCAGATTTCTGGAGGCGCCGGGGGGCTCAGGCGGTCGAGCTTCTGACTTCGGCTCAGATCACGATCTCACGGTCTGTGAGTTCGAGCCCCCCGACGGGCTCTGCGCTGACAGCTCAGAGCCTGGAGCCTGCTTCGGATTCTGTGTCTCCCTCTCTGCCTCTCCCCTGCGATCGCTCTCTCTCTCTCTCTCTCTCTCAAAAATAAACATAAAAAAATTTTTTTGCAGATATCTGTGTTCTACACCTGTCTACCAAGATAGACTCCACGGGCTGGGAATCTGTATCTTTCAGAAGCATCCCAAATGATTTTATGAAGCATCTTAGCTAAGATTCGTAGGCCAAGGGCTTGAAGAGAACACAGAGCAGAGGCTTCCTTTCTGAAGACCCTGGGTCTCAGTCCTCAACCCCAACCCCCAGCGGGGCTATGACCGTCCCGCGCGCAGGTAGCCTCCACGGGTTAAGAGCAGCGTGGCCTGCTCCCCAGCCACCACCACGCGGGAGAACCCCTGCAGAAGAACCCAGAGGCTTGGCCATGAACTCTTCTGGGCGGAGCCATGTCCCCCAGCATCCTTCACCCCCTGAGCCCCGAGCCTCCCGTCCCACCCACTCTGCCTGCTCTCGGCAGGCTAACTCTCCCCCCCTCACCGGCTCCCTCCTCCTGCCCCAGGGGGCTTTCTAGATCTGGGCGGTGGGCGGTTCCTTTTAGGACCAAACTTTTGGGTTCCGGCTCTGCTCTGCCCGGCCCACACCTCCCAACCTGCCTTTGTCCCTGTTCTCGTGCAGCTTGAATTCCTCACACTATCACCAACAACCTAGGGGGCCCGTTGGGGAGGAGGTGACAATAATGCCATATTTTCAAAGGAACAGAATTCTCTTACGACTCGCGGGAACCCAGAGAGATCTTAAGTTACACTTGTAGCTACCCACTCTCTTCCTCCTTCCCTTTAAGGTGGGGGTGCTGGGGGTAGGAACCGCGGTCAGGATGCAGGGAGTGATCAGCCAACTGCTCAGACGGTCTAGGGGGAGAGGCATGAACAGGAGGGAACGTTCTAGAAGGAGAAGGGCAGAGGGGTGTGGGTTTCACAATCCTGCCTGCTGGGGCCGGAGAGCCCACGTTCGCGCTCGGCAGGTGGGTGCCGGGAGCGCCCAGCAGTCTGGAGAGCGGAGGACGCGGTGCAAGTGCACACGCGACGTGTGGAGTCCGTCTCGCCAAGAAACGGGCGCCGAAGTACGGAGGGCAGCGCGCAAGACCCTCGCTGCGGGAAGAGCGAAGACAGAAACGCTCGTCTGAATGAGGGAATGAAGGCACGTTCCTCAGAGGGAACCCGGCTGAGGTCCAGCGGACGGAGTGTCCGGGCGCAGGGCGTCCCCGAGGGGCATCGGGCGTGGTTTGACACAGTCACGTTTTCCTCCCTGGCCTGGAATGACACGACTTAACAGATCTCCCACAGAAGTGACCTGGAGCCCCCAAATCCTTGGTGCCAGCTTCTGAAAGCGTCGAGACGCCAGGGAGCATCAGTGGAGATTTCTCCGGACCACAGAAGCCACAGGACAGCAAGGAAGCTTCCGCCTTCACTCTGCCCACGGCCGGGGTGGAAATCCGTGCGCATGGTGGGGACGGTGAGTCTCGGGGCCTCTGCGCTCGGTCCTCCCCGCCGCCCTCCAGGTCCAGTGTGAAGGCTGGGAGGCCCAGCTCCCGTTGGGACCACTGAGGGCGCACCTTCTGGGGTCCCGTCCTCTCCACACGAGGCTCTGTTGCTACACCTTTTATGGAGCAGGGACCCCCCACGCACACACACCATCTCACATAGCCCCACAGGCAGTTTGTTAATAGAGCGAGGCTCGGAGCAGCCTGGGTCTTGAGCATGAGCTCCCAAAGGAGAGCCTTTCCCAGGTTAAAAACAGGATTACCCTACTTCACAGCCATTAAGTGGTGTTAATCACCCATTACCTGCAGCTCGTTGGAGACTGTTTGCTCCAAACGAGCTTAAGAGGGTGAATGGAAGGAGAGAAGAGTCTCAGCACCTGGGGGAGGAGAGCAAATCGTCAGCACCACCTCCAGTTAGCATTTGTTCAGAGCCCACGGGCAGGTACACGGACAGACGGACAGACAGACAGACGGCGGGCGGACGGTGGGCTAACCGCCCCGGCCCCGAGCCTACAGCAAAGCCAAGAGCAGCGGACCCCCTCTAGAGCGCCCCCGGCGCATGCGACCCCTGCAAACCGGGGGCGGAACTGCACAGGCACCCTTACACGCGCACATTCGACGGCACAGGCTGGAGGTTTTCTCCACTCACTTTACCGCAAGAACACAGGACACAATCTGACGGATTTCAACTGCGGGGAGGGTTGGCGCCCCAACCCCCCTGCGTTGTTCAAGGGTCGACTATGCACACGAGTGTGCTTTCCAGAGTCGGGCAAAGGCGACTATTGGAGGGACTGTGCCACGCTTTACCAGGAATTTGACTGTACAAGCTAACATTCTGGGGGAAAAGCAATATAATATTGCAACTTTTGCTTTCAGGAAGGGCTGGAGGGGCGGTGTCCCGGTGAAAACAGTTTTAGATTAGGGAGCAAGAGACCCGGGCTCCAGACCTGCCTGTCGAGCGCCAGATGCGCTGCGTAATCCCAATGGGCTCAGTTTCTTCATCTCGAAAATGGGGATATGATGACATCCACCTCACGGGACTGTAATGAGTGTTGAGTTAATACGTGAGAAGCTCTTAAAATCATGTCTGGCTCATAGTGAGACCGCACAGATGACATCTGAGCCGCGTGCTCCGATGGTCCCTGCCCTTGTCGGCTCACGTACTGTGGGAAAAGCAGCACTTAAGCTCTCTTGAGAGTTAAACTGATGTATCTTCCCTTTCCCTTCTCCAGTCTATTTCTAGCACTTGCGAATTTTCAAAGTCCCCTCCCACCCTTCACTTCTGTCCCCAGAAATGCCATGTGCTCTGGGGTGTCCGAGCCCTTCGCGTCAACGCTAACCGCGGGAGCTCCCACGTTCCTCCTGAGCCATGCACGCGTCTGCACCGTCCGTTTGTCCGTGTGTCTTTGTGGGTCTCTCTCCATACAGCGCCTACAAGTGTGAGCGAACCCGCCGTTTATTCACGCGCAGAGCCTCCCGTGAGGCGCCAGATGCCGTGACGGGCCCTGGAGGTGCCGATGCGTGGGCACCGTGCCGCTGCTGCCCCCCAGGCGGCGGGAGGGACCCTGGCTGAACAGGCAGTGGGGAAACCGAGGCAGGCGCGCCCCCCAGCAGGCAGCCACGGGAAACACCGTGACCGGCGCTGGCCTCCGTCACCCGTCACGGGAATGATGGCAGCCTCCTGACCACGGGCCCTCTCCCGCCCCAGCCCTGCTCCTGGCCTGCCTTCACCAGCAGCCACAGAGAACATGTCTCTGCCCTACCCTGCACCGCCTCCCTGTGGCTTCTAGAACAAGACCCGACTCCTTACAATGACCTCCAGGCCCTCCCGACCCTGCACCCCAGGTCGCTCCCACTCAGCCACTGCTGTTCCTCAACCGCGGCCTGTCTGTCGCCACCTCGGGGCCTTGGCACGTGCCGTCACCCCTGACCGGGGAGCCCCTCCCCAGACTCCCTCACGTTCCCTTCTATTTGCTCGAAGTGGACACTTATCATCATGACCTGAAAACATCACACATCTGTTTGCTCATTTACAGCCTGTGTCCCACACCCACAACGAATGCTCACAGCTGCACCCGCGGGGCCCGGAACAGTGGCCGGAACGCGGTGCCACCTTGCGTCGTGTGTGCCCGTAAATGTCACAATCACCATCCCAGAGCGAATTCCCCGGTATGAGAAACGCAAACGGCCGTCGCGGGCTAAAGCAGGGTGCGGAGTCAGCAATAAAAGCTGGTGAGCCCGGGGTCGCTGGTCTGGCCCCCCACCCACGGATGGGAGCCCCAGCCCCGGCCGGGTCCCTCGCGACGTCCGCCACTGCTCCCCAAGGGCTTGAGTAAAGGAGGCTCAACGACCTGAGCTCGGAGCGTCCAGGGCAGCGGGTCGGCAAGGAGGCACAGCGAGAGACCAGGAGAGGTGAGCGGGGCACATTGGGGACCATTAATCCCACACGGGGAGAACAGGAGTGCGAGCCCAGCGGGCAGGAAGGAGGAAGGAGGCCGCTTAGCCATCACTGCCCCTCGCTAACACGTGCGGTGCTATGGACGGGACGTCTGTGTCTCCCAGAGTCACACACTGAAGCGAGGTCGCCAGCCCGGTGGTGTTTGGAGGTGCGGCCCCTGGGTGGTCAGGTCACGAGGCTGGAGCCCCATGATGGGATGAGTGCCCTCAGAAGGACACGGGACAATGGCCTCTCTGCCCGGCTGCCAAGGTCACTCAGCACCTGCACGGCTGGCGAGGGCCCAGGGAGAGGAGAGTGCTGGAAGAGGGGGCCTTCTGGGGAGACAGCAGTGTCTGTAGGATGGCTGGGGGCAGGGTCAGTCCTCACAAGAGGGACCGGGGGCGGGGGGGGGCCAGGAAACAAATGGTGAACAAAATTCAGACAGACCGCCTGGCGGGAGGGTGCGAGCAGACAAGATGTACAAAGTCGAGTACCAGGTCCTGGGTCCCCAACACGCCGGGACGAGGAGAGAAGGAAGGGCCCAGGACGCTGAGAAAGGGCACGCGAGGCAGGAGGCGGCGGAGGCTGGTGTCGGGACAGGCACGTTAAAGACGGGAGAGACGGCAGCGGCACGCAGAAGAGGGAGGCGACGTCGTGGGGAGGAACCGCCGCTGGCCTGGGGCACTGACATCCCTGCCACGTCCCACCACGTCCCGCCATGTCCCCGGCTGCTGAGACAGTGTGTCTGTGATGGGCAGACCTTGGAAGGCGCAGGGACAAGGGTCTCTTCTCCAGGTTTTGTGAGGCGCAGGCCGACGCGGTGACAGACTGGTTCTGCGGCCACGGTGACCCTGCCACCCCCCACACCAGGTGACGTGACTCTGGACTGGCGGGACTGGGCGCCAGCCGTGGCCTTCCGGCTGGATCTTCAGAATGCAGACGACCCGTGCTCTCGGGGGGCGGTGTGTCAGGTGACCCTGAGTCGGCACGGATGGTAAACTAGTCCCCCCAGTGTGGGCGAGATGCCCCGAGGTCGGGTCATCACCTCCCCACGGCCAGCGCCCCTCTCTATCCACATGTCCAGGGGACACGGTTCGCGGCCCTCCCCCAGTAGCACAGTGCGGCTACTCCCCCGGGACCGTGGGGGCCCAAGTGGCCCGGGGGTGCGGCCCCCTCGCTCCATCACGCCACCGTCACCCTCCCGCGAGGCGAGGGTGCTTGGAGAACGGGACGCCAGCGGCACACGCCTCCTGCCCCAGAACCTTCCTGTTATCCCCGGGGGCCCATGGGAGTCTGCCACACAAGGCGACTCGGGAGTGGGGGTCAGAGGTACACGCTCTCGTGGAGCGCTTGTGATGGAACGTCCCGGAAGAGCTCGACAGAACGGCAAGGCTCCCGGCGCCGTCCCGCCTGCCCCCCAAGCTGGTTTCCGGACACGGCCGTGACTTCGAGGAGCCCAGCCTCGCAGACGCTGCTGAGAAGCTACACGACGTGAACGCTGTGTGCTGCAGACCAACTAAAGTCGTGCTGGAAGGGGAGGTGCAAGCTCGGGTCAGACCCCACACAGCAGATTTCATCGTGGGAGCAAACTTCACCCCTTCCTTCCGGAAGGCCCGGCCGCACACGTCCACGTGGGATGACGGGAATTTCTGCCGAGGAGGAGGTGAAGGTCAGAGAGGCACCAGTGACCGGCCCCCGGCTCCAAACAGCCCCTCGGAGAGTCAGGGGGCTGCAGCCCTGCCCTCTGACCCCAGCAGCTGCGACCCTCCCCGCCCACCCCCAGAACTGCGCCCGGCGCCAGCAGGACGAGGCGGGAGCCGGGACCTCAGTGGCACCGCGGATCCGGCCCAAGACTGGCCTGTGATCAGCAGGAGCACACGTGCCTCCCGCAGCGACGCGGTCCGTCCTGTGTTTGGCTTTTCGGTAAACGCAGAGACACGTTCTGGAAGCCACCGCGCAGTGACTAGGTTCCTCGTAAGCTCCCGGCTGCAGAGGAAGGCGTGTGTCTCGCTGGCCCACAGGCTGCTGGAGACGCGGCTCGGGCTGGAGCGCGGCGCCGCGGATGGTGCTGGAAGGCGGCGCCCTGCAGGCAAGCAGGAGAGCTCGGCGCTCACTGAGGACCCGTCGGCGGTCGCCTCTCCGCCAAGGTCCGGCCACGAAGCGGGGCGGCAGCCGGAAATCGCAAGGAGTCTGGAGACGGGACGAAGTTTTCCGGAGTTTTCAAGGTTGTTGCCAGGGCAACCACATTCTGGAAGAGCTGAAACGTTCTATTTTAAAAATACCCAGTTGATCATCAGAACGCCAGAAGGGAAACAACCAAATAATAAGGTACACGTCGGAAAGCCTGATAAAGGGGAGCTTTTCTCGCGCCTGGAAATAATTCACTCTAGGAGGAATATTTTGACCCTGGAAGGAAACAGATTTCAAAGTGACTCCCCAGAGGCCTGATCACCGCCTGCGTTTTGCACAGAATAGTGAAATCTCTCTCACCCGGGTCTTCTCTCAAGTCCTGGGTACGTCACACGTTCCCCCCACCCCTCACCCCCTTGAAGAACCCCCCCCCCCCCACACCCGCGTGCATGCAACACGCTCTGGTGCAGTGACTGTCGCATAAACGTGAGCCGTGTCCTGCCCAGTGCTCCGAAGGCTGGACGACTTGAGGACGCTGCTCTGCCTTCGGGAGGAGAATGATCCAGAAGGAAGACAGATACACACTCGCAACCCAAGGCAGTGGGAGATCCCATCCTGACCGGAGGGTCCCCAAAGTCGCTTGTTCCCAAAACTGCTGTGCATCAGAATCCTTGGGTAGATCTTTAGTGACATGCAGATTTGGGGGCGCCTGGGTGGCTCAGTCGGTTAACCTCCTACTCTTGATTTTGGCTCAGGTCACGATCTCATGGTTCATGAGATCAAGCCCAACGCCGGACTCTGTGCTGACAGTACAGAGCCTGCTTGGGATTCTCTCTCTCTCCTTCTCTCTCTGCTCCCCCCATCACTCTCAAAATAAACTTTAAAATAAGTAAATAAATAAAATGTAAATTTCCAAGCACCACGTCAGAATTTCCAGAGGGCGGGGGCCCATGATCTCTAGTTCAAATGCTGCGCTCATGATTCTGACGACGAACCGGGTGAGGGAGGAAGAGCTGGCCCCGGGTGACGGGACAGGTACAAGTGTCAGAGGCGGCTGCGTGGAGCCCGTGCAGTCTGGGGAAATCGTGGCTCCAAAATGTTGGGAGCGCTACCTGGCTGTCCTGGGAGAAGCAGGACTCACACACCTGGGACAGGCCCCTGGGGGTGGGGGGTGGCCGGGAAGGCGGGCAGAGGACGTGAGACCTGGCGCCCCAGGCGACAGGACACGGGTCCCGGGATGCACAGCGGCGTCAGCAGAAATGGCTCAGTGGGGTCACGATGCTGGGTCGGCATCCGGTTTCAGAGCGATCGCTAAGCACGCCTCTGGTCCTCAAGAGGAAAGACATAAAACCCTAAGTCACAGCGGGAAGGAAAAGCAAGAGGTGAAGAGACGCTATTTAACATTTTTATACGCGGCTTTATTTCAGAATGGATTGTGGGCGGCTCACAAATGTGTTAATTAATCGCGACATGTTTGTTTCCGCACGGCTATATTTAGCAATACCTAGGATCATGTGTAACTTATTCGTGGTTTTAAACACTTTCCTCTGGCTTTGTTCCATTTCCTACTTTGGAGAAAAAGCCATTTTCTAACCACTCATCAGCAGAGTGCCCCGTGTACGAGGACGGCACAGCGGGACACGCGGGTCCCAAGACCAGCCGGGTCCGGAAGTCAAGTGCGTGCACCAGGCTTCACCATCGGGCCACCTGAGAACCCAGCAGGACAGGGAAGGCACAGAGTATTTCTCGTCTTGTGGACGAGACAGAGAAATCTTCGCGGAAGGCACAACATCTGAACTGGGACTACAGGATAATAGTTTAGCCGAAAGAGAACATTCCAGGCAAATAAAATAGCGTACGAAAAGGCACAAAGAAAGGAAATCACAGAGCAGCCTCACACACCTCTGTTAACAGTAATTGGCACAGTCCTGGCACACAGTAGGCACTCCATAAGTGCTGGGAGAGCAAATAAGTGTTTGGAAGGAAGCAGATTCTAATAGGGTGGTGAGAAATCAGAGAGAGCCTTAGAAGCTACATGGAATATTTAGTCATTTGTGCTGCAAATCTGGGACCCAGTTTGCTCTGGGGTAAGGCAGTTTTATAAGATCAAGGTCTGCTTCAGTCACTCCAACAGTGTCACGCAGGGTGAACCCGGGAGGACTGGAAAACAGACCAAAGGCCAGGAGGAGCCCGGCTAGTAAGCTACTGCAATAGTCCAGGCAAAAGAAGAGAGCCTGAGCTCTGACAGAAGTGACTTGGGGGAGGAGGGCTGCAATTCACGAGGCACGTGGGAAACGGAACCCACAGACCAAGGACGGACGTGGTGTTAGACCTGAGTGAGGTGGGGGGGGTGCCTGGGTGGCTCAGTCGGTTGGGCGTCCGACTTCGACTCGGGTCGCGATCTCACTGCTCCTGAGTTCGAGCCCCGCCTCGGGCTCTGTGCTGACAGCTCGGAGCCCGGAGCCTGCTTCCGATTCTGGGTCTCCCTCTCTCTCTGCCCCTCCCCCGCCCCCGCTCGTGCTGTTTCTCTCTCCAAAATAAATAAACATTAAAAAAAATTAAATGAAACCTGAGTGACGCGGAAGACGGTGACCCGAGGAACCGAGACGGGTCACCTGAAAGAGCAGGTGTGAGTAAGCGACGTGTCTGCGGTGGGCCGAAGGGAGACCTCCGAGCCCCACCAGGTCGCGCTCTGTGCTCCTGCTTCAACCGATAAAACGGGAATCCCCACCAGCCACTTCCACACCGTGGGGAAGCGTTAGGGAGGAGGCCTGCGGCCTGGCTTCTCGTGCTCTGGGACCTGCCTGTCCCTGAACTGCGTGCAGTCTCTCCCCGCTCCTGCAAGCTCGCGGCAGGTGCCCAGGTCAGGGTCTAAAGCCTGCCTCCGCGGCAGCACAAGCCCGCAGCCCTCCCCTCTCTGGCACCTGCTGTGTGTCTGTCTGTCCCTGTGTCTCTGTCTCTGTATGTCTCTGTCTCTCTCTCTCTCTCTTTGTGCCTGTGTCTGTCCATCTGTGTGTGTGTGCGTGTCTGTCTCTCCATTTCTGTGTCTCTCTGTGAGTGTCTCTGTCTCTGTGTCTGTCTCTCTCTCTGTCTCTGTGTGTATCTATCTCTGTGTCTGTCTCACTGACTGTGTGTGTCTGTCTCTATCTCTGCGTGTGTGTCTGTCTCTGTGTGCGTCTATATGTCTCTGTCTCCAATTCTCTGTCTCTGTGTGTCTGTGTCTGTCTGTCTCTCTCTCTCAGACTTGGAGGTACCGGAGTCCCACCACGACTGTCCACGCAGCTGGCCGGACCAGACACTGCATTTTAATCCTCATCTAGACTCTTGCGTCTGTTCTCAACGGGCTGAGACCCAGAGAAGTGGCCGAGTGCGGGTGTTCGGCACGTCTGACCCCAATTCTGAGCTTGAGGTACGACAAGAACAGGGAAAGGTGCAACCGCTTGCCTGGAATTCGAGAGAGCGAGCAGGAGACCAGGGACGGTTCGGGGGCCGCTGTGAGGGCAGTGAAGACAGCAGCCCCTGCGCTAAGGGGAGGTGAGCCGCGCGGGGCGAGAGGAGGTCTCGGGCTGTCTCAGGACAGAGACAGGAGGGCGCCGGGCAGAGCAGGACAAAGACAGGGAGCCCAGCGCCCCACTTACTCATGAGCACACGGGGTCACCGCTGGCAAACTGCGCAGGAAGTGGGGGGGGGCGAGCGATGGGGCCGCGGGGGCTGCAGGGCCGTCAGAGGCCAGTGCTAGACGTACGCAGGACGGGGCAGCCCGGCCCGCTTCCCGTCTGCACAGAAACATTCACACGGGAAACAGGACGTGAGGTCCTCGGGCCTGTTCTTCACACGCGTGGGGACACTGAAAAACCACCCAAATCAGGGATTCCGCAGAAAGGCCAGTGTCCTGAGCAAAGCGCTAACGAAGACTGTACTAGACTGAAAGAGATCGTGCGAAACACGACAACTGAATAGAATGCGTCAACCTTGGCTGGATCCCGAATTCTTTTCCCAAAGAACAAAACAAAACCAACCCATAAAGCACTTTAACAGGGAGAAGGGAGATGACCGTGAAGGTGTCGTCGTCATGACAGCGTCCTTGGTGCGGCCGCGCGTTGCGGTCATGCTGGCGAATGCATTTGGGGTGAAGGACCGTAACGTGTGCGACCAAACGGTCCCACAAAACAAGCGTGTGCTCCCGGCGCCGGGGACGGAGGGGCAGACGAGGCCACGAGGAGTCATTCAGCACGCTGAGCTCTGACGTCCTTCCCTGCCAAGAAACTCAGAGGGTGGGGCCAGAGCCGCAGCGTTTCAGGAACCCGCCGCCGGGGCCCCACCGTGCAGGTAGGAGAGAAGACCACTTCCTGTCCCTCGACCTCTGGCTCTGAAACGCCACCTGTCCTGGGGGGCCGGCAAAAGCTTCTTCTGCCTGCTGGAGGTGCCAGGAGATTCAGAGAGCTAACGATGGGGTCCCTCGCGCCCCACGCAGTCCCGCCCTGGGCAGGAAGGGCAGGGCCACGGTGGACCGGCCACCAGACCAGCCGAGCCCCGGCAGCCGGGCCACCAAGGCGGCTGAAACGCGTCAGAGAACCTGAATGACGGAGCCTGCTTAGCAAAGGGTCTCCAACCAGGCTGCACGTCAGAATTACCCCGGGGAAGTTTTAAAAGTCCTGATGCCCAGGATTTATTCCAAACCAATTAAGTCAGAATCTCTGGGGATCGAACGATAGTTCCTAAAACCTCCCAAGGGATTCCGACGTGCAGCTGAGTGTGAAAAACAGTGCCCCAGGAGCACTCTGCACACGTTAGTTATCACAGTCAGTAACTATGTGGGCCGGGCGAGGACCGTGGCCAGCTACTGATTTCTGCTGTCGTTGGGGTCTTCACCTGCCCAGATACCTCTTTCAAGTTCTTGAGCTAAAAATAAAGGTTCTTTTTTTTTCATGTTTATTTTTGGGAAACAGAGACAGCATGAGTAGGGGGGCAGGGGGCAGAGAGAGAGGGAGACACGGAATCCGAAGCAGGCTCCAGGCTCCGAGCTGTCAGCGCAGAGCCCGACGCGGGGCTCGGACCCACACACCGTGAGATCATGACCTGAGCGGAAGTCGGACGCTTAACCGACTGAGTCCCCGAGGCGGCCCGAGAATAGAGGTTCTGATGCGATTTGTTTCTTGAAAGACAGGAGCTCATCTACTCCCACGAAGCATAAACGTTCCTGTATTTTTCTGCACCTGCAACACCTCCTGATTCCGCAGGACTCTGCGAGGAGCCACCGGCTGGGGCAGCGCGGCACACGGCAGTATTCAGGCGGAATGTGGGAGCACCTGCATACCTCCTCCACCCCAACACACGCACACGCACACACGCGCAGGCACACTCACACAGGCGCACACACTCACACACACCTGCTGCAAAGAACAACACCTGCATTGCTGCTGGTCCGTAGGCTTCCTGCCGCTCTGACGGGTGCGGCTGGATGGCAATGAACCGCAGGGCACCCACGGTGTCACGAAGGAGACCAGGACTTGACCCTTTGGCGCCCTGGACTCCCCGTACCGTTGAGAGGGCTGCCATTCGAGGCAGCTGTGTGCATCACACGAGCGCACGCTGCAGGGACGGGGCGGGGTGGGGCTGGGGGACACCAACCGGAAGATCTAAGCGGCATCGCCCGTGCAGCAGCAGGAACCCGCTGGAACTTCCACGCGTTCCTGGTCGTGAAATAGGGCCTGCGTGCACACCCTCTTCTCCCCTGGAAAGCGTGCTGCCAACGGGCTGGGAGAGAAGGTTCTCTCAAGGGCAGCGGGGTCCTGCAGGGTCCTCAAGGCTCTGAAAGCCAGCCAGGGGCCTTGTGCAAAGGCTGGCGTGGGGTCTGACCAGCCAAGTGCTTCTGCAGAACCCGGCCAGGGAGCTGAGGCTGCCGGCTGAGGGAAAACACCCCGAGCTGTCAGCACATTCCCCGCTGCCCGCCCGGGAGCGGCTCTCCTGCAGGCCAAGCCGTCCCCGACAGCGTCTTGACGCTGAGAAGATGCCCTTGGTCCAAAGCGCCCAGACTGCACTTGACGTGGAGGCCGAGAACGAGCTGAGAAGGGCCATCAGACCAGAGGAGCCCCGAGCGCGGGGGTGGATGTCATGGCTGCCCCCCCACCCCGAGCGCAGGGGTGAATGTCACGCAAAGGGCCCCCGAGAGCAGGGGTGAATGTCACGGCTGGCCTCCGGGCATCTCTGCTAACCACAAAGGCACGGGGCTGTCCTGGGAAACGTGGATGCGGAAACACGAGGACTTCTGGAGGGCAGGAGGCTGGGAGTCAGAGATGGGTGTGACCCCACACCGGCCGCCCCAGGGACAGGGACAGGGACAGAGGAGGGGCCCCGAGGCCGCCAGCAAAGCGCTCCGGGCTGCGCACCACTCCAGGGAGAACTGGGCACCCAGACCCGCCCGCATCCCCCCCAGCAGCTCAGGGAAGAAAGCCCACACTTCGGGAAGCACCTCACCTCTGACTGTCCCTGTCCCCCCACGCAGCCTTCCTCTTAAAGTCCCGACTGTCTGCGCTTGAAATACTTGATCGATAACGTCAAACAAACCAACGTCCACGCGGCAGTGGGCATCACCACTATCACAAAGCATGATGGCGCGGTGTGGCGTGTGTGACAGTCTAGCTCACCCGGGGAGGGGGACACGGCCCCTCTGTCATCGTGGGTCCCACCGAGGTAATCTGAGCACATCCCCCGAGGGCAGGAACCTTGCTAAGCGGCTCCTTTATCTGCTTCCTACCAGGACACCCGGGTCCCGGCGCCTTGAGCCGCGAGGGGCGGCGATGCCAGCGCTCAAAGGCCACGGTGCCAGAGCCGTTTCCACCGTGAGTCCCTGCCCACCTCCTGGGCTGTAATCGGTGGTCGTTGTCCTCCAGGATTTCATAATAGCCGCGACCCTTTGGCAGATCCAAAAAGGGAACAGGACGTCTCTCTGTCCCTTTACAACAAAGGCACTTTGCATTTGTATAGGGCACTTGCCGCATTCGCTGCGTTTCCTTGTCAACTGCCTCGTCTTATCCCGAGGAAACAAAACTCCGTGTGTTTCTAACTGTGCCATAGAGACCGCTCAGGGATCAGAGCCAGTGAGACGGTGCTGGACGAGGACCGGCGCCCCAAACCGCCTCAAGAGTAACAAATCCCACATAAGCAGCAAATGGAGCCGGCATGACAACGTGGCAGCTAACCGTGGGGAGAAGACGCATCCGGAGCGCGTGCGCGGGTCCAGCAGGGAACCCCGGGGAGGCCCAGCCGAGCCACGGGGGTCGGTACAGGCCGGTGCCGGAGGTGAACTTCAAGGAGGCAGAGAGACTAGGGAGCCCTACAGCCCTAACGAGAGGCATTAGAATTTGGCACATCTTGTGGCCTAGAAACACGACCCAGAAACGTTTCTTGCTTTTCGAGCAATGAGGAAAAGGGCAGGAATGGATATCTGGAAGGGTGGGCCCTGGAAGTGGGCCGGGGGGGGGGGGGGGGTGTTGAAAAACACAAGTCTTTACTCTTCATCACGTTGTGGAAAAGGGAGCTTCTGGAAGCAAAGCTGGACCAGGAAAAACAAGGTTTCTGCGGATTACGGGCAGAGTCCTCCCCCCGGGTCCACCCTGTCCTCAGAAATGGGAAGTCAGGCACTCACTCCTTCGGTCCGCTGGGGCGCCCACTGGCAAATTACTGCTTTTACCCTGGTGCCATTTAGGAAATGATGGCTCTCTAAATCTTCCCCCGGGGCTGAGACTGAGCCACCTCCCGCCTGCTCTGCCAAAGGCTGGCTCCTCCTGCAGCTCCGGGATCTGCACCCCGCCCGGGGGGAGGGGCGCTCCCCAAACCCCGACGTCCAGGCCACGTCCCGCAGGGACTCTGGGGTGGGACCCCCGGGGCAGCATGCTTTAGGCCCCCCGGGCAACGCCAACGTGCCGTGAGGTTGAGAACCAGCGCTCTAAGCCCGTCCGTGACCTCGCTCACCCGCCGGGCAGGGAGGGACGCTCTGATGAGACAAGACAAAGCACGTCGCGCCTGCCACTGGCCTCTCCTTGGTCACCTCCCTCGCCATAATCACTCGGCAGGAGAACTCTGCCACGCACAGCATGGAAATAACGGTGGCTGCCAGGCTCACGTTCCCTAGTCCATTTAGCTAATTAACGCGAAGCAGACACCTCGTCAGGCAGTGCGGTGGGTACAAAAATCAGGAGGGCAAGATCCCTTCAAAAATACCAACGTGTAAGGTATGTGTACGAGCGACTATAACATAAGGTGTCGTGTAGCGGGGGCTCTGAGAGACTGTGAGGCAGGAATTCAGGGGGAAAAAAACACGAGATCCCTCTTAGCTGGACTGAGCCCGTCTTCACAGCGCGCACACACACACACACACACGCTCACACACACATCCCCGTCAGCACCCGATACAGCACCACGTGCACAGCAAAATGAATTCCACTCAAATGACCGAATCAAGTCAGGCCGGTGCCCACCCGAACCCACCGAGGCCAGTGTCCAGGATGTCCTGGCTCCCCTGCCCAGCCCCACGATGCCCAGGCTTCTCCGGGTACCGCCAAGCCCCACCGCGACATCTGACGCCTGGTCTGCCCCCCACCACGCGGCCCGTGGAGTCCCAGGTGCACAGCCGTGGCCGTGTGCCCCGTGGGGCGGCCCTGAAGACCGATTCCTCCCTGAGGCCGCGATCTGCCCCATCCCCCAGTGTTCACTGCCCCCTTCTCTCCGGAATAAAATCCCTCATCTTTGGCTGAGCATACAGCCCCCAAAATAACACCAGCTGTGCCCATCTGCCTAAGATCCGGCCAATGAGTTAAGGGGAAGAGGTCTGTGCACCTTCGGGGACACGTCCCCGCAGAAGCCACCCTCTCCCTCTTCCCCCTCCCCCCTGGGCTTGAAGGGACATGGTGGTATGACACCCGTAGACTGTGGACCGGGCAGGAGTGTGTGCGGGTCCCCAGGTGGCCCCTGGGGGCACCGTCCTCCTGACCACACCCCATTCCGGATGGGCTCCCCGCGTCCGTCCCCGGCAGCGGAACCCACGCTCATCACCCCTTCCCGCCTCCCAAACCCGCAGCACCCGGAGTCTCTTTTCACACTCACGAGAGAAGAAAGGGTTACAGAAAAGATCATTTCTATGACAATGGCCAGTGGTCTGGGGACTTCCCACCGAGTCCACAAACCCACCTAGAAGGTCAGCTGTGAGAACGCGCTTTGCTGACGAACGCAGTGAGTCAACTGGCCTCCTTTTCTGGTCCACGCGCTCTGTGGAGACCACAGGGGAAACCAAGTGTCGTCACTCTCGGTTGGTGGCCTGCAGACACAGGCCCCTGGTGAACGGCATGGAAAGTCAGCATCTCGCACAGACGGAAGCACATGGAAACAGTAAGAAAGAGAGTGAGCGTGGGCTGCGGGGCCACAGACCCGGGAGCAGGTGACCTCGAGCAAGGGGTCTACCGTCCGCCGGAGGCCATCCCTTCGCCACCTCACGGGACGCTCAGCCACACCCCCGCCCCAGGGCCCCTCCACAAACCCCCCGGAGCCTGAACTTCCCAGGACGGGGGTGTCGGTGAGAGTTCTCCAGAGAAGCAGAGCCGACAGGGCGTGTGCATGCACGTGAGTGTGCGTGGTGTGTGTGAGGGGTGGTGTGTGTGCACACATGTGTATGTAAGAGCACATGGGTGCACGTGTGAACGTGCATGGTGTGCGAGCATGTGTGCGAGCCTAATCAGCTGCCCACTCCCTCATCGCAACGTGGCTTGGTCCCATGCACGTATATGGTACGTACAGAGAGAGAGAGAAAGATTTTGAGGGGCTGGCTCATGTACTTGCAGTGGTTCGGGAAGTCCCAATTCTGCAGCGTGGGCCGCCAGACTGGAGATCTGGGAAGGCCCGATGCTGCAGCTGAAGTCTGAAGGCGACTGCTGCAGAACCGCCTCTTACTTGGGGAGGTCAGTGTTCGTTCTCTGAGACCTTCAACTGATTGGATGAGGCCCACCCACATTAGGGAGGGCAATCTGCCTTATTCAAAGTCCACCAATCTCAATATTAATCTCACCCCAAAATACCCTCCCAGAGACATCGAGAGTAATGTCTGACCACATGTCTGGGCACCGCGGCCCAGCCATGTTGACCTATAAAATTAACCACCACAGGGGGTGGCCATTCAGGAATCCGTATCTTCAATAACCTCTCCAAGTGTGATGCGAGGCACAGCCGGCTTTGGGGACCACTCTCGGGGACCCACCCCAAGGTCACTGGTGGCTCCAGGGTTTCTCCCTCCATCTCCACGAGGGTTCCTGGACTTCCTTTGTGAGGGGGAACCGGTCTTCCTCAAGATATAGAGCGGGCAGGCGTTCCCTCGGCACGCAGTCGGGACACAGCAGACGACGGGCGCTCCTCAAGCCTGTGCTGCCCGCCTCCTGCCCCTCCCCCACCTCCCGCAGCCGAGACAACTCTCCAGACCCCGGGCAGCCACCGGGGAGCTGCCTGCGAATCACCAGGACACCCGCCAAACCACCGAATACCTCTCACTGGGTTCCTCCGTCGTGGCCGCCCGTGAGACGCACACAGGGCGTCTTCAAATACAGGTAACCGGACCTTCCCGAGCAGTGCGCCCGGCGGCCCCGCAGACCTGTCCCCTGCTTCGACAGTGTTGGGACAGAACGGACCCAGGGACACCCTTCCACCAGCCTCCGACCGCTTTTAACCGCTTTTCCAGCCATGACCTTTGGAGCCGTCTTCTCGGCCACCCTCTGCCTCCGGGACCGGACAACACCCTATTCTGAACTCAGCTCCTCGTCGCCGACCAACCATGAGCTCCCAGGTTCGTCAGAATTATCCCACCGAGGTGGAGGACGCCGTCAACGTCCTGGTCCACGCGCACCCGCGGGCCGCCTACCCCTCCCTCTCTCTGGGCTCCTATTTCCACCGGGAGGATGTGGCTCTGGAGGGTGTGGACCGCCTCTCCCACGAGTTGGCTAAGGAGAAGCGGGAGGGTGCTGAGCGTCTCTTGAAGGTGCAAAACCAGCACAGCAGCCGCGCCCTCTTCCCAGACGTGCAGAAGAGGTGCCGGGATGAGGGGGTGAAAGCCTGGATGCCATGGAAGCCGCCCTGGTCTGGACCAGGCCCGTTTGGATCTACACGCCCTGGGTCTGGCCCGCGCAGACCCCCAGCGCCGTGACTTCCAGGAGAAGCACTTCCTAGACGGAGGCGAAACTCATCAGGAAGATGGGCGACCCCCTGACTCACCTCCGCAGGCCGGCTGCCCCCCCTCCCCAGGCTGGGCGAGGCCGGCATCTCTTGGAAAGGCTCACCCCCAGCATGACTCGGGGTCTCTGGAGCCCAGCAGCCCGTGAGGGGCCCCTCCGGCAGCCCCCGGATGCCAGGGCTGGTGCCCGAGCCTCTCTCTGTGGCCCCCGGGCAGCTTTGCAACACCCTGGAGCCTGCTCCCACGCCACGCCACGGACCAAATGGAAACAGGAAAGCTTTTTGCAGCAGGAAAAGCAACAACAACAACAACAAAAGCCGGCCCCTCCCAAGATGCACGTTAGATCTCCAGGGGGGGATTCTGATCCGCAAAATGGTCAGGACCCACCAGCTCCACTAATGACAGACACAACAAAGCAGTGGACTCTACCATTTATCGCTTCCCCATACGGCACTCGCACACGATTTTGCACAACACGGGCAGCGAGGTTTCACGGCGAGTGCTAAGTGCCTCCTGCACGCACTTCTGAAATTCCCGGCTGTTGGATACCGAACGGAGAAGAGCAAAGCTGTGACGCAGCGCTGTGACGGTGCTGGGCACTGGCTGGGCTCATTCACTAGCTAAGTGACACGTTTGCGCCCCTGGCCTAGAAGGTGTAGGACTCAGATTTGTGCTTCGGATCTATTGCCCCAGCATCTATTGCCGATTCTGCACGTGGCTGACCTTCAGGGCTGCTCCCAAACAGAACGGGGAAGGAGAAGTCCTTGAACCCCCGTGGTTCTAACGAGGCCACCCCTTTGATGGAAGCGGGCTGAGATCTCCACACGGTCGTCACGACGGGAAGAATATGTAGACGCTTCTGTGCTGCTCTCCTTGCACCTGTGGGTCCCTGGATGTACACGGAAAGACCACTTTTCACCGGAGAAGAGCTTATTTTGAAATAACCAAGGGTCTTTTCCACGCCTTTTGCCAAGGATATAACAGCATGACGCTTCCTTCTTAGGCCTATCCGTGCCATGTTGGTGAGTGGTTGTACCCTCGGGGAAGACAAAATTCATGTACAGTAAACGCTACACACGGTGAAATGGCCACTGACACGGCGTAGGGATGCCAGACATTTCATCACTTACTGATTCCTGCGCTCTGAGCTCGGCTCTGGGGATGCCCCTGTGAGCAGGCAAGGTGTGGTCCCTGCCCCAGAGAGCTCACAGATCGGTCCGGTTCTGTCCAGCTTCAGTGACCTCAGACACTCCACGCGGCCGAGCGGCCCAGACACACTGGCTGTGATGTCATCTCACCACTGAGCCCTCAGGTCTCAGTTTCCCCATCTGAAAATGAGGGGTCCGATCAGATGACCCGTAAGGTCCAGATTTAGCATTTCATCTCCTGGTCACATGCTGACCATCAGGACTGGGTCCCACATCGTGCTAAAGTCTGGGGACTCAAGGAAGACCAAGACACCGGTGTCCACACCACATCTTCTTTGTCCACTCATCCACCGACGGACGCTTGGGTTGTCTCCACGTCTCGGTTACTATAAATAAGGCCACTGGGTACACGGGGGTGGCACGTCTCTTCGGCTTGGTGTTTTCATTTCCTCTGGATCGATAACCAGAGGCAGAGCTGCTGGGTCACAGAGTAGTTCTACTGTTAACTTTCGAGGCTCCGCCATACTGTTTTCAGTAGTGGCCGCACCAACTTGCGTTCTCACCGGCAGGGCACGAGGGTCGCTTTTCTCCACATGCTCACCGAACTTTGCTATCTCTTGTCTTCCTGATGCCTGTTCTAACAGGAGTAAGGTGGTGTCTCATTGTCCCGATCCCTGAATCTTAATCCCCTTCCTACTGACGTGGTAGATGGCCGGCACTTACGGTATCCGCAAATGGCCTCGCCACAGCCACACCTTTGCCTGTGACTCCGTAGTCCCTCCCAGTCCTACTCCGTGTTGGCGGAGGTCACCAAGAAGACGCGACCAATGGGTGACCGGTGAGGTGGACCCTGGTGCCCAGAGCTCCTCACCCACTCTCCTACCTTTGGGATGCGGGTTCCACCTGCCCTCCCCGCTCCCGGGACCTGCCCCCAGGACAGCCCTGAGATGGTGACGTGGTGTTGGGACCACGTGAACAGATGTGGCTGAACCCCACCACGAAGGCCTCTTTGTAAGCTTCTAAAACAGGTGGGGAGGGGTGCCGAAATCTACCCGCCCTGTGGTTGCCCGAGACAAGCCTCCTGCGTAGGTTCCCTGACTTACCCACCTGCCACCTGGCACGGCCTGCCCCCTGCACAAACCTGGGGAGCTTCTGAACCCACACCCTGGGCTCGGCCGTGTCACTCGCGTCAGCCCACAGGGCACTAGGAGGTCTGATGCAAACCAAAGCTTGAAAAAAGCGCCCGCGTGTTTCCGCTCGTTCTCCGGCTTCTCTGTGACGCGGTGAGCAGAGCCTGGGCGAGTCGCTGGAGGACGAGATGCGGAGCGGGTCCAACTGCCCCCGTGGAGGCCATCCTAGGCCAGCTAATGGCCTGTGTCCAGAGACATGCATGAGCCTCAGGCAGGAGCAAGTGGCACCCCTTCTCCCCGTAAGCCCAGCCAGGGTCAGGGGACCAACCAGTGACCCGCGGACCCGCGAGAAATAGACGTCTTAGCTGTTGTTGACTGGCCTGACCCTCTATGATGGTGGTGATGAGGAAGCAGGGAGGATCCGGCCAAGCAGCCACGGGCAATGGGGAGCCAGAGCTGTTGTAGGGTCCGCTGCCTGTCCTGCCGCGGCCTTGGGGGCGAGCGAGGTGAGGACAGAGCCCCCGCTGCCCCCACCACCCGGCTTCCGGTTCAGCAACCCTGGGACAGCACCGCTGCTCACACGGCGAGCAAACTGTGCCGTCCTTCCCTCTCACGAGGACTTTGCCGCAGAAAGCGATGGAAAATACATTATACATGAGACACAGTTTCTGAACTAGTTGCGAGCGTTGTTCTAGGATATTTTTACTTTTCTTCAAACATTCCCTCGCGGGGTGAACCATCCTACCAAGGAGTTAAACGGAAATAGAAAAGAGCCTTAAAGGAATCCACTCGGCCCCATCATGGTGAGCCAAGCATATTACAGGGTCCCTGTGGCTTTGGGGGTTCCTGCCTTCCCTTTAAATAGCTGGGCGATATTGCCGCCGTGGTGGTCCGTAAACAGCAGGTGTCAGAGAAGCAACAGCTTCCCCTATTTTGTGATTAAAAATGTTGACTTCAGATCCACCGACTTGAGAAACATGAGACCCCAGAACAGTAAATCTCTCTACGCCCCCGACTTCCTCCTCTATTAGTCATCAGTGCTTCACAGTGTCGTTACGAGGATTAAGAGTTAACTCTTCTAGGGGCGCCTGGGTGGCTCGGTCGATAAAGTGTCCAACTTGGGCTCAGGTCGCGATCTCGCGGTCCGTGGGTTCGAGCCCCGCGTCCGGCTCTGTGCCGTGACAGCTCGGAGCCCGGAGCCTGCTTCGGATTCGGCGTCTCCCCCTCTCTCTGTCCCTCCCCTGCTCACGCTCTGTGTCTCTCTGTCTCTCAATAATGAATAAATGTTAAAAAATTTTAAAAAAATGCAGAGTGAACCTGAGTTTTCTTCCTTAACTAAATTTGCTCATAGTTATCCTTTAGCTGCTTAAAAATTAAGTTGATGTGGGGCACTTGGGTGGCTCAGTCGGTTGAGTCTCCGACTTCGGCTCAGGTCATGATCTCACGGTTCGTGGGTTCGAGCCCCAGGTTGGGCTCTGTGTTGACAGCTCCGAGCCCGGAGCCTGCTTCGGATTCGGCGTCTCCCTCTCTCCCTGCCCCTCCCCCGCTCATGCTCTGTCTCTCAACAATGAATAAACATTAAAATATATATGTAAAAGAGCTAATTCTTTAAAAAAATTTTTTAATGTTTATTTATTTTTGAGAGAGAGAGAGAGAGAGACAGAGCACGAGTGGGGGAGGAGCAGACAGAGAGGGAGACGCAAAATCCGAAACAGGCTCCGGGCTCCGAGCTGTCAGCACAGAGCCCGACGTGGGGCTCGAACCCACGAACCGCGAGATCACGACCTGAGCCGAAGCCGGACGCTCAACCGACTGAGCCCCCCAGGCGCCCCAAAAGAGCCAGTTCTTTTAAAGGCGGGCAGTGGTCACTCTAAAAACAGAAACAGCTCCTGTCCCCAGCACATTTTAGAAATCCGCCAGCCAACACAGACTTCCATTCTGGAAAATTCCTGAGCCAAGGATGGTCTCTCTAAGGCATTCCACGCAACTGCCTCTGAGTTTATGTGTCCCTTTTCAACTGTATCGTGTCCCTCAATTAAACACACCGTTCTCTCCAGAGCCCGAAGGGAGAACAGTGCCAGCGGCTAAAAAGACGGGCGATCAAGTCAGTTCATTGTGGCAGGAGTGCCGGGAATTACGGAAAAGGCACCGTCTTCACTATTCTTCCAGGTAGCTAATGCCGGACAAGTAACGTGATCCAAAGTGATGTGGGTCTTTCTCTGGGCTCTGGTACATGAATGCATTTAGCAGCCTCCTCTGAGGTCAAAGAAATTGGGACAGAGTTTGAAACGGTCTATTTATAAATGTACAGAGTCAGCAAACAGCCGATGTGTGGCACAGGATACAATCGGGTTTTTAAAAAAAAGACTCCCCCTTACGTAAGCAGCACAAGCTTGCAGTATCGGTCAGTCATCGCTATAACAATGCTGCATAACAAATCATTCCAGCATTCAGCGCCTCGCAACAATAATCATTTATACTTGCTCGCACAGCTGAAGGTTGACTGGGGGGGGGGGGGGCGGTCGCTGGATCTAGCGGGCTTGGTTCTGAGCTACAGCTGGGCTGGGGTCTGCACCCCATGCCCCCGGGCTCCTTGCAGTGGGTTGGCCCCAGTGACGTCAGGTCAGGCGAGCAGGCACTCCCGGAACTCGGAAGACCTGGCAGAGCCCAGCGTGCGTGCAGAGGAGAGGGTCCCCACAATCCCTGGCTTCGGGGAGGTCATGGCTTCGGGGACGTGACCCCACGGATACGGCGGAGGGTGCGGAATCGGGAACAGCAGCGTGGTCTTCCTACTCCACCACTGCCCACCTCCGCCAGCTCCGCCTGCGGGATCACATCGTGGAGTGTCTGCGGCGGGTGCCGGTTTCACACCGTTCAGCTGTACTTCCCGCCTCGACCCCTCCCCCGAAGCAGGTGTGGCTCGGGTAAGCACGAAGGGGGAGGGGCACAGGCGGTCGGGGTGGTAACTCCTGTGGCCCTATCACCACCCCGTTCTTTCCAGAATAAAACCTGGTGCACCTGCCGCCTCCCACCTGGTTACACGGCCCCAAAGGACGCAACGCCCCCCGCCCGTCCTCCTCTTCCACAGCCCTGGAGGGAGGGAAAATCATCCATCCCCGGGGCTCTCTGCAGCCACAGAGGTCAGAAAACCGACACTGAGACTGGACACAAGCTCGCGGAAGTTGGGGAAAAAGGAGAACCGCAGCTCCGTCAAGCCACACGGCGCCCTGGGTCCTGCCACGCACGCAGGCTCCGGCGAACGCGAGACCATCAGTGACACACGACCAGCTTGGCCCAAGGGAAGTGACACTTGACACGCCCCAGGACAACCAAATCCAGGGTGTGACGACCACAGCTCGCCAGGAACGCTTCTCCCCGAGCTCATGCCGACCCTGGGCTCTCACTGAACTTCCTTTCCTGAACCTGGAGAGGCAGCAGGGGCCCCTCGTCAGACGAGGGCATTTTCCTGCTCCCACCCCGCCCTTCTCCGTGACCCACGGCGCCGACATCCTGCTCCAGTGGAGAGCGGCTCACAGAGTGGTCCTGCCCTAGAACGTGAATCATACGCACACGTCAACACGAGAACCCCGCAGTTCAGACGATTACCCAAAGAACACATTTCCTGATAATTACAGAGCTTGAAACGGATCCACTTGAAAATCCCTTCCTTCCTCCCGAGAAAGCTGAGGAGGTGGTTTAACAACAATCAGCTGCTGAAATGCATCACATCCCGGGTGTTAGGAGACAAGTTCCAAGGAATTTCTTGGAAGGTACAGTTCCCAGAAGGTGGTGGTGCTAACCAGACCCACTCAGCCTCCCCCTGTGCCCGGCACGGGCTCAGACTCCGGCAGGAGGACCAGAGCTGGAGCCTGGGGGAGGCCGCCGGCCATGGGCCACCGCACCTGCACCCGCCTCGGCACGGAAGGCACGCCCCGGGGGCGTTCACGGGGGTTTTGGCAGCCACCGAGGGTCAGGACGACAGCGGTAACGTGTGACGGTGTCAGCCGTTCTGAGCTGCGCACACCTGTGTCCTCCCCGCTAATTCCCCAGCAGCCTCCCAGGGGAGGCGTTATGCTCACTGCGCCCGGGGTTAGAGTCGCACTGAGGGCCTCGTGGATCACCGGGGCAGGGGGCAGGACGGGGAAGCAGCAGAGGCCTGCATACATTACCTCCTGTCCGCTAGGGGCCTTCTGTGTAGACGACGAGCACGACAGAGTTACATGTGATATGAAAATACACATCTGATGTAAGTAGTAAGTGTAGTAAGAGAGACACGTTCCCGGCTAGGTTCTCGCCCGGCCGGTGGCGGGGCCGAGGCCGTGAGGCTGCAGGATGAGTGATCAGTGATCGAGCACGGCTCACACCTGCAGACTTGAAGTCAGTGTGCCCTGTCCTCTGCTGTCTACTGGAACTCTCCTCCCTGTCCTCTACTGTCTACTAGAACTTTCCTCGCTGTCCTCTGCTGTCTACCGGAACTCTCCTCCCTGTCCTCTGCTGTCTACTGGAACTCTCCGCCTATCCTCTGTTGTCCACTGGAACTCTCTTCCCTGTCCTCTGCTGTCCACTGGAACTCTCCTTGCTGTCCCCTGTGTCTACTGGAACTTTCCCCCCTGGTGTCGCCTGCTAACATTGAACGAAACATGCCTTCACGGGAGCAGTGGAGGCTGCAGCAAGGTGGGGTTGGGGGGGGGGGGAGATGAGGGGACGGAGCCCATGAAAAGGAAAAAAACAGAAAAAGGCCCTTGGAATATGTTTCCTGGAGCAAAACGCCTCATCTACTGCATACAGTTCTAGAAACTCTATGCAAATTTGCAAATGGTAAAGCTAATTCTTGCTCAGCCCCTTTTCTTTCACACCCTTGGCTTTGACCTTCAGGCTGTAAGGCAGGACTCTGGCAGACACGGCCAGGCCACTGGTCCCTGTCCCACCAGAGTCAGTGGTCAAGCAGTCAGAAGGGTGAGCAAGCCTGATGTGAAGGATGTGGATTACTGCCTTGCCAGAGAGTCTGGGGTGGGGGGCTGGGGTACATTCAGGATGGGGGAAAGGGATGAGACAGACACTTAGCTGTCAGTCGTAAAGCACCAGCCAAAGACCAGAAGTCACAGCCGAAGGAATCACTGGTGCCCAAGATATTACCTGGGAAAGTAATTCACAGATTCATGAACTGCCCTTAATACCAAATGACATGTGCCGTTCTCTTAAATCCTTCTTTACTCTTGGATCACTAGTGTTTTCATATGCTTCTCATCATCTGACCATACTTCCCTGCTGCCTCATCCAAGACGTGAAACTCTAACACACTGAGTGTCTGAGAAAACATCAACGGGCAAGTAATCGGCAGGAAAAATAATTAACTTTTGATTAAGCTCGCTCTTCCAATGGAAGGCATCATTACTGAAATCTAGGAAAGTTTCAAAAGCTTGCACGATGATTTTCCTTCTGTCGATGCTGGCAAGGTATCTGTTTCTCTCCTACTCACAGGAGGCTCAAAAACTCCTTTCGGGGGGCGCCTGGGTGGCGCAGTCGGTTAAGCGTCCGACTTCAGCCAGGTCACGATCTCGCGGTCCGGGAGTTCGAGCCCCGCGTCAGGCCCTGGGCTGATGGCTCGGAGCCTGGAGCCTGTTTCCGATTCTGTGTCTCCCTCTCTCTCTGCCCCTGCCCCGTTCATGCTCTGTCTCTCTCTGTCCCAAAAATAAATAAACGTTGAAAAAAAAAAACTCCTTTCGGGTTGACAGGTGGCTTTACGGTGTCCTGTAGCCCATCCGCTCTGAACAGAGATGGGGATGTCTTCTGGCTCTCGGCTGTGGGTACCGCTTCCTCTACCTGCAAGTTGCTGGTCTCTACACTTTGCTGCTCTCTGCACACACTTTCCTGCTGGACGGTGACGTCCCTCTGCCATCGGGCTTCCCCAGCTATGTCTCGGAGAGCACGCGCACCCCTGAATGTGCATGCACACGTGTGTTCCGGAGGCGCCCGGCGGCTGTGACCTCTGCCCATCCATTCAGAACAACTCTCCGAACGCGGGCTCCCCTTCATCACGCGTCCTGTCCCAGCCCTGACACGCTCCCCGTGACGCTGTCAATCAATCTGCGAGGCTGAATGGCAGCTGAAACCTCAAAGGAAAGCCAGCAGCTAGTTAAAAGCTTCCTGGAGCCGGGCAGGTGCATCCCCAGCGCCAGCCAGGAACAAAGGCCGCAGGGGCAGCATCAGGTGCAAATGCCATCCATCATCACGCAAAGATAGAGGACCTCCCGATCCAACCAGAGGCACCCGCAAGGATCCAGCGCCACCACTCTGGCGATGGCCACCACTCTAATCAGCTCCTTTCATCTCTGGAGGTTTCCACGCGCTCCCACCTCCCCCGCCCCTGCCATTTGCCTTCGGGGGAGACGGGGCTGGAGCAGGCATGAGCCTCGCTGGCCCCTTTTACCGTGTGACCGGCCACGACCCCGTGGCCGTCCACCCTCGGTGTGGCGTTCCTGCACTGACCTTTCTCAGGAGGAAGCAGATGCGTTCAATGTTCCTCAGCCGTTCCCTCTTCAGGACGCAAAAGAGAGGAAAAGAGGGGAGGTTGGAGGTTAGATGTTCTGCTGCGAGAACCTGAGGAGCCCCACATTCAGCCCCCAGTACAGGAGGCAGAACCCACCAGAGACCCCTCCCGGCCACGTGGCCTGCATGCTCCCACCCAGCGCCTCCTAACGAGAGTTTCTGCTCATAGAACTCACTAGCAAAAAACCAAATCATCCAATTGTAAATGGGCAGAGGATCCGAATAGGTGTTTTCCCAAAGAAGACATACAGACGGCCAATGGGTATGCGAAAAGGTGCTCATCACCCATCATCAGGGAAATGCAAATCAAAGCCACGGTGGGGTACCGCCTCACACCTGTCAGGATGGCCCAAATCAACAACACAGGAAACCACAGTGTCAGCGAGGATGATGCGGAGAGAGGAGAACCCTCGTGCACTGCTGGTGGGAATGCAAACTGGTGCAGACACTGTGGAGAACAGTATGGGGGGGTCCTCAAAAAGTCAAAAATAGAACTATCCTACAATCCAATAATTCTACTTCTGAATATCTGCCTGGAAGAAAGGAAATCACTGCCTGGAAAAGATATCTGCACCTCTGTCCTCACTGCAGCGTCAGTAGTATTTCCAATAGCCACAACACAGAGTCTACCTAAGTGTCCCTGGATAGATGAGTGGAAGAAGAAAATGTCATACATACACACACACACACACACACAGTATATACGTACTATTACGTACTATATACGTACTATATACGTACTATGATATACACACATATACATACACAGAATGCATATAGTATATTATATAGTATGAGATACGTACACACATACAGCATATATACAGCATACTATTACATAGTATGATACATGCACACACGTGCACACAACACACACAAACACTGGAATATTACTCAGCCATAAAAAAGAAGGAACCCCCTGCCGTTTGTAACAACGTGGACGGAGGAGAGGGCATTATGCCGAGTGAAGTAAACCAGACAGAGAAAGACAAATCCCGTGCGATCTCACTTATGTTTGTGGTATCTACAAACGTACAATAACAACAAAGCAAACTCCTAGAAAAGGAGATCAGAAGTGTGGTCATCAGAGACAGGGAGTGGGGGAGGGGTGAAAAGGCACAAACTTGTGGTTATAAGACAAGTACCAGGGACATCCTTCCTGGCACCCACAATCAGCCCTCCTGGGAAGACCGCTTGGGCCCACTTGGGTCCCTGGAGCACGGGTGCCCTGATTTGTGTCCAAGGTAGGGTGGATCCCTGCCATTGATTTTATTTGTCTAAAGTGAGTATATTTAGGGGAAGTCATCATCCCACTATGGCCCCAGGCTAAGACTTCTGCAAATGTCGAGGTCCCTGTCTGGAGCCTGGCTCACGGCTGGGGACAGGTGCCTAATGGCTGGGCAGGTGATGACGGTCATGTCACACACCGTGTGTTGCCTCCCCTTTCCCGCAATGACTTTCTTGTTTTCTGGAGCCACTGTGAGCACGGCTGCGGCATCCGCCGGCGCTCTGTTACCGAGGCAATGTGGTGGCCGTGGATGTGACGGTAATGAAATTCCTCGCGGATCTGGAGGAGACAGGTGGCTGGGACGCTTCTATTTCCCTAACTGACTCATACAGTGATTCCTGGGCGCCCTTTAAGACCCCACATCAGGACAGATTAGCGCCCACGTGCAAGGAAGGCAGACCATGCGTGTGCGCGCCCACACACGCACGTGTGCGCCCACACAAACCCCCATGCAGCTGGGCATCGAGGCTGCCTACGTGCAGAATAAGGAAAGGTGTGCAGAACCAGGCACAGAGACACACGGGCTGGTCCTCAGGGGACAACAGCTCCCTCGCTCCGTGGCGACAGTGAAGGCCCCACCGGGAAAAGGAAGGGAAGGGCTAAATGAGATGCTAGAGTAACACGGGGGCCCCCTCCTCCTCCTGGAAGGGGGTCTGCCCCGAGGGCCCAGCAAGTCTGTGCTTTAGGGGATCTTCCTAGAGCAACTGCTTATAAGCTGAGTCCCCCCGGGGCTGGCGTCACGGCCCAGGGAGGCAACTGTTCCGAGCCTCCTGAGGCTGAGCTGCCTCCACGGAGGCCGAGATCGCTCCAACACAGTTAAGGAGGCATCTAAAGC
The DNA here is from genome assembly GCF_007474595.2 of Lynx canadensis. Classification (NCBI taxonomy): domain Eukaryota; kingdom Metazoa; phylum Chordata; class Mammalia; order Carnivora; family Felidae; genus Lynx; species Lynx canadensis. The sequence continues at coordinate 1,200,742 of NC_044319.2, read as the reverse complement.
GCTTAACTTCCTGCCAGGGAGTAAATCCTAAGGACCAAGAAAATGTGCCTAATATTCTTCCATGTAGGGTTTTAACAGATTTTTTTTTAAATCCCAGATAAGAGGGACGCCTGGGGGGCTCAGTCGGTTGAGCATCCGAGTTCGGCTCAGGTCATGATCTCATAGTTCGTGACTTTGAGCCCCGAGTCAGGCTCTGTGCTGACAGCTCGGAGCCTGAAGCCTGCTTCCGATTCTGTCTCCCTTGCTCTCTGCCCCTCCCCCACTCATGCTCGCTCACGCGCTCGCTCGCTCTTTCTCTCTGCTCCTCCCCCATGTCCTTCCCATGCTCGCTCCCTCTTTCTCAAAATAAATAAACTTTCAAAATCCCAGACAAGACTCCTTTCCCTGGGCCTTCAGTCTGTCTACAGGTTTGGCCAGCAGGGTCCAGGCTCCTTAATTACATCACAACCTGTTGGAAGCGTGGCTCTAATGACAGGAGTAAAGAGCTGAGACCCAGCCTCCAGGCTCACCTCACCCTGCAGGATTCACTTGCATCAACAACAGTTGAGCTCCTACTGTATGCAGGCTCCCTTCTTGCTCCGACCCTCAGCAGAGGCCGCCTCGGCCCCCGTGTGGGTCCTGTGTCCTCCGTCCCATCTGAACTAAGAAAACTGCCTGCTCCGTGACGTTTGTCTGTGGGTCGGATTTGCAGGACGGAGCTGAATGGAGGACACATTTCTGCACTCGCGTGACCCTGGGGTCATTTCAGAAAGCCCTGGGTGTTCTAAGTGAGCTGTGTCCTGATTTGAGCCCAGACAGCTAGGAGGACGCAGTGTAGGCAGCTGACCCCCCGGGACGCGCCCTCTCGAGCTGAGCAGCTCTGTGCCCTGTGGCGGGCACCTGTGGCGGGTGCAGACGGGCCACTGCCAAACAAACGAAACATCCAGAAAGAAGTGAGGCCTTTCAGGCCCTGTGGAGCCAGGTTAGCCGGGCGGGGGGGACACCGGCCGATGGAAACAAGATGGATTTTAATGCAGGTTTCATAAAACTAAGGAGTTTCCAAGTGCCTCTGAGGGAGTCTTTCAACTTGTAACAAAATTCTGCTTCCCACAGTCAACTTTGAAAGGGTTTGGCTCTACGCCATGGAACCAAAGCATGGGTGCCAAAGGGATTCTGAAATCAGGCTTTAGAAAATCAGATCTCCGAAAGAGACAACACAGAGGAGGAGGTAAGAACACAGACGGCACACCTCGAATCCTGACCTCGCCGCCTGCGAGCCGTGGGCCCCTGCGCAGGTCTGTACTCGCGGTAAACGATGCCGGCGTGGGAGAGGATCCTACGTTACACACACGAGGTTCCCGCAGGCGGAAAAGACTACCAAAACCTGGCGACTCCAGTAAAAACCCTGCACTTCACGGAGGCCACCCTGAAGCCTAGTCCCCTGGTCTTGTGGTTCCTCCAGGGAGCTTAACTTTCTCCAAGAAAGTGTCCCTGTCACTAGAGAGTGATGCCGTGAGCCTTCCGGGTTAAGACAGCGTCACACTAGTAAATCCTGCTGTTCAGTCTACAGCCTCTAAATAAAAATATCATCAGGGCACCTGACTGGCTCAGTCGGTTGAGCGTCTGACTCCTGAGTTGAGCTCAGGTCATGAGATCGTGGTTTGCGTGATCGAGCCCCACGTCGGGCTCTGTCCTGACAGCCCGGAGCCTGAAGCCTGCTTCAGGTTCTGTGTCTCCCTCTCTCTCTGCCCCTCCCCTGCTTGCATTCTCTCTCTGTCCCCCCCCCCCCCAAAAATAAACATTAAAAAATTTTTTTAAAACAAGTATCAACAGAACTACTCAAACCAACACTTGCTTCCATGCTGGAAGGGCCTGGGAGGACCTTCATCGGTGCTGGGGCCCCGTGAGTTCAGATGGAGAGATGCCCCCTGAGTGACCCGTGTGCACCCCATCCTCTGAGCCCAGGAGTGCTGGTCTGGAATGAGTGTGGACAAGGCCCTGTCCGCGTGCGTGGCCGGTCCCCGGCTCCGGGAAGTAGGCTGCACTGACCAGAGAAGCAGAGACCCCACCCACCCCTCCCCTACGAGCGCCCCTATCCCTCTCCTGCACCAAGGCCGCCCTCCACGCCCACCTCCATATGGGAGCAGCTGACAACTGAGAGGCAGTGGTCAGACCTGGAGCAGTGACCTGGGGCAGAGGGGCTGTCACCGCACCGACGACCAGACTGCGTCGGGTTCCCCAGCGGGAAGCGAGTTGGCCTGGGACCACGGAGCCTCTCGAGGTGGGCGTCTCCTGGGCGGCGGTGTGGGGTCAGGGGCCCCGACACCCACTCTGCACGTGTCCCACTGAGACGCTGGCCAGCGCCGAGCACGAACGACCACTAAGGAGGCTCCCGTCCCCCACAACATGCTGGTTCAAGGACGAATAACCACAAGACAGCACGGGGCCCCCACCTGGGTGACTGGGGTGCACGTACTTGTGAGTTAAGTGGAGACGTCCGACCTCGGGCGCGAGATGTGTCCTCAACAGCCCGGAGCCAGGCACTCAGGGCTGGTATGTCCTTCACCCGCCCCACCCGTATCAGAACCTCCCTCCTCCACAGGCCCGTCACCACCCTGCCCTCCGCCACCCTGCCCACTGCCCCCCTGCCCTCTGCCACCCTACCCACCACCCCCCTGCCCTCTGCCCCCCGGCCCCCCCTCACCCTGCCCTCCACCACGCCCCTGCCCTCCACCCCCCTGCCCTCCACCCCCCTGCCCTCCTGAACCCTGCCCGCCACCAGCTCCCACCACTTACCGCGTGAACAGGGTTGCACTGGTCTATGGGGCTCTTAAAATCTGTCCTTAACTCATCGAAGGCAATTATCTGAAACGAATACGCAGAATCGAGATGTTAGTGCAAACGTGAGCCAATGCACCAGGTCACAGGCTCCCTGTAGATCTGCTGCGAATGATACAGGGGGCGGGGAGGTCAAGGACAGGAGGCTGGCTGGAGTCGGTGGCTGTCAGAGCTGGCGACAGACACCTGGGGCTGACTGGGCTCCTGTGTCATCTTCTGCGTCCGCTTAAAAGTCCCCCAATTAGGAACAGGCCAGGTGCTGCATAAGGCCTCATCCTTGTGACCGGTAGACAAATAAGGCCCACAGACCTCGTACGCAGCCTGGTGAGGACAGACGACAGAACCGTCCTCTCAAAGCTAAACTCACTCACAAACTAGCCCTAGAGGAGGTCAGAGGCCAGGGCCTCAGGTGCACGGAGCTGGCGGGTCAGGAGAGGCAGGGCCAGGCCAGGGGGGTCTGCAGAGAAGTCAGGAAGGAAGAAGAACTCAGTGGGAAGCTGTTTCTTTTTTCAAATTTATTTATTTATTTTGAGAGAGAAGCAAGAGAGAGTGAGCACACTAGCAGGGGAGGGGCAAAGAGATGTGGACAGAGGATCCAGAGAGGTCTCTGTGCTGACAGCACAGAGCCTGACGTGGGGCTTGATCTCACGAACTGCGAGGTCATGACCTGAGCAGAAGTCGGACGCTTAACCAACTAAGCCATCCAGAAGCCCCACGTCAAAGTACTTTTCAAGGTTCCCCCCTTTTATATGAGCCAGCAACACTTTTTTTTTAAAGTCTGTTTATTTTGAGAGAGGAGAGAGAGAGCGTGCACAAGCAGGAGAAGGGCAGACAGAGAGAGGGACAGAGAGACCCTCAAGCAGGCTCCACACCGTCAGCACAGAGCCCTACACGGGGCTTCCTTTCACGAACCACGAGATCATGACCTGAGCCAAGATCAAGAGTCGGACGCTTGACCGACAGAGCCCCCCGGGAGCCCCCATGTGTGAAGCTGTGTCTGTGAACTTGAGCCCTGTCTGTGCCACCGCTAAGCCGAAGCTAACTCATCACAGAGGTCCTGCCCCAGACTCTCCAGCCTCTCCCCGGCCCCAACCGCCACAGGGTCACAGAGCAACGACTCACTGGCCAAATGGAGTCCCCACGAGGGGCCCCACCAGGGCTAGCGATGGCCCCTCCCCACAGCAACATCAGCAGACTCTCAGGCGGCCTGGACCCACCTCAAGAAGCAGGGAGTTGTATCTCAAGGAGCTCTCCTTCTTTAGGCCAACAGCATTTATAATCAGGGGATTAAAAATCACCTTGCTTGTCTACAACAGTTATCTTGCTAAAAATAATAGCGCTGCGCTGCGGCAAACCCTTCCTGGAAGAGTGGGAAGTGGCTGAAATCTCAACCCGCTATAGGTAATGAGTCCCCGGGGCTGCCCCACTGAGGGCTGAGCGTTTAGGAGACGCCTCTTTTCTCTGGAATGTTCTCTCCCGGCAGTGCCCTCTGGCTTCCGCAAGCGCCTCTCTGGGTGAGCCCTCACGATCTCGAGTCTGCATCGCGTGATCTTACTGCTCGCGCACTGGGCGCACTGGGTGGGGCGCCTGCCTGGCGTCCGGTTCGGGGAGCCGAGCCCCAGGCACCGTGCTCGGATGACGGGGTCTCCGGGCTCGGACAGCGAGCGCCGTGCCCCAGGTCTGGAATCCAGGATCAGCGGTGTGCCTTGCCACACAGTGTCGCTTCTCTGGGCTCGAAAGGGCAGAAAGAAAGTGCGGAGTTACTAAAGACGCCGGAAGACTCCTCGCCCTGTTCGTAGCTTCGGGACACAACGGTGAGCGGGAAGACACGGCCCTGTCGTCACAGAGCTTACCACAGGGACTGGGTGGGGGTGATATGAAGAAACAGAATTGGGGGGAGGTCCGAGAGGTCTCTGGGGAGGTGCCCCCTCACCTGAGAGACCTGAATGACCAGGAGCCAGACATGGAAAGTTCCAGAAGGAAGTTAGGCTGCAGAGGCCCCGAAGGGGAAGCAAGGTCTGAAGGAGGGAGATGCAGAAGGGCCACAGAGGCCGAAGCCCCCCGATGGAGACACCACGGGAGACGAGGCCGGGAGCAGGGACCGGCCAGAACCCCACCCGTGCAGGGCTCCCGTGGCCACGCTCCCCCAGCTAGGCCTCTGTGGTCCCGGGCGCTGTGGCCTCCGGGGGGCTTGCAGAGCTGAGCACATCGGCTGCTCGCAATCTGACAAAGGGAACCAACCGCCTGGACGTGACCGAGTGGCCATCGGCGACACACCGGTGCTGGTGACCCCGGCGCCGACCGCGCACGCCGGGGAGGTGCTGGCGAGCAGATCAGGTCTTTCAGCGAGGCCGCGAGTTCACCCAGCGGAAAATCAGTGCCCAGAGAGTGGGGGACAGAAGGAGGGGCATCCTGGCGCATCAGACCGGGGAAGCCAGGTGGCAGCTGGGCGTTGGGAAAAGCAGTCCGTCGTTTTCTAAGGGGGGGGGCTCGTGGCCCGAGCCCGGAATCTCTGCCTCCGGGCCCACCTGGAGAGGGACGGCTCCCTCACCCGGGTCTGTGCTCAGACTCCCACACGGAGTCCAGCGGGGCCAACCCCTCTCCTTGTTTCTCCGTGTCGTGGGCCGAATAACGTCGCCGGGTTCTCATCCTCCCGGAACCTCAGAACGTGACCCTATTTGGAAGTAGGGTCTCTGCAGACATAATCACTCAAAATGACACTACAGACCCGAAATCCAGCGACAGCGTCCCCGTAGAGAAAAGGACACGGGAGACTGCGGTGCTGTGGCTACAAACCAGGAGAACCACGGATCGTCAGCGGCCACCGCAAGCCAGGAGCCTCCCCAGAGCCTCCCGAGGGAGCAGTCTCGACTGCGGACTTCGGCCTACAGACGTGGGAGGGAAAAACACCTGTGATTTCAAGCCACCTAGTCAGCGGTGGCCTGTGAAGGCAGTCATGGGAAAACCAATACACTCCATTCACAGAGTGTCTGAAATTGCCACTGCTGGGACCTGAGACATCTGCGGGAAGACATGGCTCTGGTGACAAACAGGAGCATTTCTGGCCCAAAATAAATACCCCCCACCCCCGGGGAAGCAGGCTTTTGCCTGCACCCTGAGCCTTCCCGTAAGTCCTCCAAAGCCACACTCAGGATGCACTTGTAGGGGCGCCTGGGCGGCTCAGTTCAGCGTCCGACTTCGGCTCAGGTCATGATCTCACAGTTCTTGAGTTCGAGCCCCGCATCAGGCTCTGCGCTGACGGCCTGTCAGTGCAGAGTCCGCTTCAGATCCTCTGTCCCTCTCTCTCTGCCCTCCCCCGCTCGCGCTCTTCCCAAAATAAATAAATATTAAAAAAATAATAAGGCACTTGTAATTTAGAAAGAAGGGGGTTCTTATGACCTCACCGTGTCTTTTCCCTATTCCCTATCACACCATTCCCACACGACACGCAGCCCAAGCCCGCTCTGGGACGGGAGAGGGACGGCTGATGGGAAACGTTTACTGCTGGGGACCCACGTGTGGCGTGACATTTGGTCCCGGTTCTATGTCTGACCCTGGCGCGGCCATGGGTCCTAACATCTCTGTTCCCTGACCCTAACCCGCTCCAGGCCAGGGTTTGCTAAACCACCTCTCAGCCCCTCGGAAGAAAGCTCCACACTCACGGACACCAGCCGCTCCTTCGGGTCCTGCCTCAGCTCCTGTCACCGCACCGCATGCAGAGACCCAGGGTCTCTGACACGCAATTTACTGCCCACCTCCTTTCCTAAAACCGTGCAAGGCCCACAGGTCACGGGTACTTTAAACTTCCCTAAGTATTTTCACGTGTTTTATTTTGTGTTCGTTTTCCGTAACATCCCAAATTGGGGTGCCGTCTGCTTTCCCAGTGAACAATCGAGGAGAATGACGGGTCATCAGGAATGCCCGAGGTCACCCAGCAGAAGGGGGACTAAAACCGTCCCTCCCTCCGATGCTCCTCCTTGTACTGTTTGCACGGGGCCGCACAGCCTCACCGCTCTTCCTGGGGGAGTGAGAGATGTTTACTAAGCCCCCACCGGTACAGGGTGCCATACTGGGCAGGACACAACGGGCTTAGCACCGACAGCCCTGTCTTCTAAGGACTCCCGATCAAGGAAATTGCTTAACCCTACCCGGCCAAGAGCTTAGAAAAGAAAACCATTTCAGACCGGCACAGGGCGTCTGAGTCTCCCCCTAACCTCACCCCGATTTCACCTCCGTATCAGTCAGCGTTCTGGAGAGAACTGGCTCATGCAGTTCCAAAGGCTGGCAAAGTCCCAAACCTGCGGGGCGGGCCGGCAGCCCGGAGACACAGGCGAGGTCGATGCTGCAGGAGCAGTCCGAAAGCCACCTGCTGCAGAATTCCCTCTGGCTCGCGGGAGGCCAGTCTTCTCTTCTATTCGGGGCTTTGGCTGATTAGATGAGGCCCACCCACATTAGGAAGGACAATCTGCTTGTGCTCAAAGTCACTGATTCGTTTCCATTTTATTTTTTAGTTATCTTTTTAAAATCCGGTACAGTTAACGTACAGTGTTACGTCGAACACTTCTGTGCACGACTCAGTGCTCATCATGAGAAGTGTAGTCTTAATCCCTTTCACCTAGTTCACCCATCACTCCCCCACCCTCCGCTCTGGGGACCATCAGCTTGCTCTCCAGAGTTGAGAGTCTGTTTCTTGGTTAGTCTGTCTGTTTCTTTGTTTTGTTTTGTTTTGTTTTTTTTTTTAAATTTTTTTTCAACGTTTATTTATTTTTGGGACAGAGAGAGACAGAGCATGAACGGGGGAGGGGCAGAGAGAGAGGGAGACACAGAATCGGAAACAGGCTCCAGGCTCCGAGCCATCAGCCCAGAGCCCGACGCGGGGCTCGAACTCCCGGACCGCGAGATCGTGACCTGGCTGAAGTCGGACGCTTAACCGACTGCGCCACCCAGGCGCCCCTTTTGTTTTGTTTTTTAAATTCCTCATATGGGTGAGATCGTACGGTCTTTGTCTTTCTCGGACTTATTTCACTTAACATTGTACCCTCTACGAGCAATCCACGTTATCGCAAATGGCAAGATTTCATTCCTTTTTATGGCTAATATTCCGTTCTTTTTCATCATCAGTCCATGGACTCTCGGGCTGCTTCCACAACTTGGCGATTGTAAATAATGCTGCTGTAAACACAGGGGTGCATGTATGCTTTCGAGTCGGTGTTTTCATATTCTTTGGGTAAGTACTCAGCAGAGGAATTATTGATCATATGGTAATTTTAATTTCCTGAGGAACCCCCCACACTGTTTCCCACAGTGGCTGTACCAGTTTGCATTCCCGCCAACAGTGCACGAGGGGTCCCTTTTCTCCACATCCTCCCCAGCACCTGTCGTTTCCTGTGTTGTTGATTCTGGCCATTCTGACTGGTGTGAGGTGATATCTCGTTGTGGTTTTGATTTGTATTTCTCTGACGATCAAGTGATGTTGAACATCTTTTCATGTGTCTGTTTACCATCTGGATGTCTTCTTTGGACTATGTCTTCTATTTTTTAATCGGATTATTTGTGGTTTTTTTTGGATGTTGAGTTGTGTAAGTTCTTCATATATTTTGGATACTAGCCCTTTACATCATGTGCAAATATCTTCTCTCATTTCATAGGTTCCCTTTTAGTTTTGTTAATTGTTCCTTCACTGTGCAGAAGCATTTTGATATAATCACATTTTTTTTTTTTTTTGCATTTATTTCCCTTAGGAGACATATCTAGAAAACTTGCTATGGCTGATGTCAGAGAGACTGTGCTCTCTTCTAGGATTTCTACGGTTTCAGGTCTCACATTTGTCTTCAATCCAATTTTTTTTTCTTTCTTTTTAAGTTTATTTATTTTCGACAGAGACAGAGTGCGAGCATGAGCTGGGGAGGAGCAGAGAGAGAGGGAGACACAGAATCTGAAGCAGGCTCCAGGCTCCAAGCTGTTAGCACAGAGCCCGACGCGGGACTCAAACTCACAAACTGTGAGATCATGACTTGGGCCGAAGTCAGACGCTTAACCGACTGAGCCACCCAGGCACCCCTGTCTTCAATCCAACTTGAGTTTAGTTTTGTATGTGGTGTGAGAAAGTGGTCAAGGTTCATTCTTTTGCATGTAGCTGCCCAGTTTTACTAGCATCATTTCTTGAAGAGACTGTCTTTCCCCCATTGTATATTCTTGCCTCATTCTTGAAGGTCAATTGACCATATCACCGTGTATTTACTTCTGGGCTCTGTATACTTTTATATTGACCTATGTGTCTATTTCCGTGCCAGTCCCATAGTATTTTAATTACTACAGCTTTGTACTATAACTTGAAATCTGTTATTGTGATGCCTCACAAAGAAGCTTTGCTCTTCTTTTTCAAGATTGCTTTGGGTACTCAGGGCCTTTTGTGGTTCCATACAAATTTTAGGATTGTGTTTTCTAGTTCTGTGAAAAATACTGTAGGTATTTTGATAGGGATTGCATTTAAAGTGTGGATTGCTTCGGGAAGTACAGAAATTTTAACAATACTTGTTCTTCCAACCCAGAAGCATGGAATGTTTCTCTATTTCTTTGTGTCATCTTCACTTTCTTTCCTCAGTGTTTTACAGTTTTCAGAGTACAGGTCTTTCATCTTTTTGGTTAGGTTTATTCCTAGGTATTTTGTTATTTTTGGTGCAATTTTTGGTGACGTTACTGAATTCATTTATCAGTTCTAGTAACTTTTTGGTGGAGTCTTTAGGGTTTTATATATATAGTATCATGTCATCTGCAAGTAGTGAAAGTTTTACTTCTTACTTACCAATTTGGATGCCTTTTATTCCTTTTTCTTATCTGATTGCTGTGTCTAGTTCTTCTAGTACCTTGTTGAATAAAAGTGGTGAGAGTGGAGGGGTGCCTCAGTGGCTTAGTTGGTTAAGTGTCTGACTTTGGCTAAGGTTATGATCTTGCAGTTCATGAGTTTGAGCCCCACATCAGGCTCTGTGCTGACAGCTCAGAGCCTGGAGCCTGCTTCAGATTTTGTGTCTCCCTCTCTCTCTGCCCCTCTCCCACTCATGCTCTCTCTCTCAAAAATAAATAAAAATTGAAAAAAAAATTAAAAATAAAAGTGGTGAGAGTGGACATCCTTGTCTTGTTCCTGACCTTAGGAGAAAAGTTCTGTTTTCCCCATTAGAAATGATGTTTACCGTGGGTGTTTCATATGTGGCCCTTATGTTGAGATATGTTCCCTCTAAACCTACTTTATTGACGGTTTTTATCATGAATGAATGTTATACTTTGTCAAATGCTTTTCCTGCATCTACTGAAAGGATCATTATGGTTTTTATCCTTTCTCTTGTTGATGTGATGTATCATGTTGACTGATTTGCAAGCATTGAACCTTCCTTGCATCCCAGGAATGAATCCCACTTGATCATGGTGAATAATTTTTTAAATATATTGCTGGATTCCATTTGCTAATATTTTCTTGAGAATTTTTGCACCTGTGTTCATCAGGGATATTGGCCTGTAGTTCTCTTTTCTCTCTTTTTTTGTTTTGTGATGTCTTTATCTTTTTGGTATCAGGGTAATGCTAGCTTCATAGAATGAATTTGGAAGCTTTTCTTCCTCTTCTATTCTTTTGAATAGTTTGAGAAGAATAGGTATCAACTCTTATGTGTTTGGTAGAATTTCCCTATGAAGGCATCTGGTCCTGGACTTTTGTTTGCTGGGAGGTTTTTGTTTTGTTTTTTTTTTTACTGATTCAATTTCATTGCTGGCATCCAGTCTGCTCAAATTTTCTATTTCTTCCTGGTTCAGTTTTGGGAGGTTGTATGTTTCTAGGAATGTATCCATTTCTTCTAGGTTGTCCAATTTGTTGGCACATAATTTTTTCATAATATTCTCTTATAATCCTTTGTATTTCTGTGGTGTTTATTTCTGATTTTGAGTCACCCCTCCTTTTTTTGTGAGTCTGGCTAAAGGTTTATCAATTTTGTTGATCTTTTCAAAGAACCAGCTCCTGGTTTCATTGATCTGTTCGTTCTTTCTTTCTTTCTTTCTTTCTTTCTTTCTTTCTTTCTTTCTTTCACTTCTGTTTTGTTTATTTCTGATCTGATCTTTATTATTTCCTTCACTCTACTGGTGTTGGGTTTTGTTTTACTTTAGCTCCTTTACATGTCAGATTAGATTGTTTATTTGAGATTATTCTTGCTCTTTGAGGTAGGCCTGCATTGCTATAAACTTCCCTCCTAGAACCACTTTTGCTGCATCCCAAAGATTTTGGATCATTGTGTTTTCACTTTTCATTTGTCTCCATGTATTTTTTAATTGCCTCTTCAATTTCCTGGTTGACCCATTCATTGTTTAATAGCATGTATTTAACCTCCATGTATTTGTGTTCTTTTCAGATTTTTCTTCTTCTGGTTGCATAGAGTTGTGGTCAGAAAAGATGCATGGAGGGGCGCCTGGGTGGCTCAGTCAAACATCTGATTTTGGCTCAGGTCATGATCTCACAGTTCATGAGTTTGAGCCCCATGTTGGGCTCTGTGGTGCCTGCTTCCAAGCCTCTGTCTTCCTCTCTCTCTGCTCCTCCCCCACTCATGTGCACTCTCTCAAAAATAAATATTTAAAAAGAAAAAGAAAAAGAAAAGGTGCATGGTATGACTTTGGTCTTTTTCAATTTGTTGGGACTTCTTTTGTGGCCTAATACATGATCTATTCTGGAGAATGTTCCATGTGCACTTGAAAGTGTGCTTTCTGCTGTTTTAGGATGGAATGTTCTGAATATATCTGTTAGATCCATCTGGTCCAATGAGTCATTCAAAGCCACTGTTTCCTTGTTGATTTTCAATCTATCTATTTAAGTAAGTGGGGTGTTAAAATCCCCCAGTATTGTTGTGTTATTATCAATTACTTCCTTTATTGTCATTAGCTGCTTTATGTGTTTGGGTGTTTCCATGTTGGGTGAATAAATATTTACAATTGTTAAGTCTTTTTGTTTGTTACCTTTATGATTATATAGTGTCCTTCTTTGTCTCTCATTACAGTCTTTGTTTTAAAATCTATTTTGTCCAATACACATATTGCTACTCCAGCTTTCTTTTGACATCCATTTGCATGATAGATGGTTCTCCATCCCCTCACTTTCAATCTGCACGTGTCTTTAGATCTGAAATGAGTCTCCTGTAGGCAGCATATAGATGGGTCTGGGTTTTTTTTCATCCGCTCCATCAACCTATGTCTTTTGATTGGAATGTTTTGTCCATTTACATTCAAAGTAATCACGGATAGGTATGTACCTATCACCATTTGCTTTATTGGTTGTTTTTTGTAGTTCTTCTCTGTTCCTTTCTTCTTTTGCTCTCTTCTCTCATGGCTTGCTGGCTTTCTTTAGTTACATTCTTGGATTCCTTTCTCCTTATTTTTTGCATATGCATTACCAGTTTGTCATTTGTGGCTTAGGTTTGTACATAACATGTTATGCATCTGGCAGTCTATAGTACGCTGACGACAGTTTATGTTTGAACTCACTCTTTACTCCTTTTCCCCATCTGCCCCCCACCCACACTTTAGGTATATGGTATCGGACTTCACATCCTTTTATTTTGTGAATCCCTTGACTGACTTTTATAGATATACTTATTTATACTGCTTTATGCTTCCTCCTGCTCTAACTCCTACCAAGAGTCCTTCCTTTCCACTCAAAGAGTCCCCTTTAACATTTATTGCAGGGTTATTTCAGTAGTGATGAATTCCTTTATCTTTGGTTTGTCTGGAAACCTCTTTATCGCTTCCTCTGTTGTGAATGACAGCTTTGCTGGATAGAGTGTTCTTGGTTGCAGGAATTTCCCTTTCAGCACTTTGAATATATCATGCCCCTCCCTCTGGCCTGCAAAGTTGCTGCTGAAAAATCAGACGATAGCCTTATGGGGTTTCCCTTGTATGTAACTGTTTTCTTTCCTCTGGCTGTTTTTAAAACTCTCTCTTGATCCATGCTTCTTACCATTTAAATTCCTTATGTGCCTTGGTGTGGACCTCCTTGGGTGATTTTGTTGGGGTCTCTCTGTGTCTCCTGGGTCTGGATTTCCATTTCCTTCCTCAGATTCAGGAAGTTTTCACCTATTATTTCTTCAAATAAATGTTCTGTCCCCTTTTCTCTCTCTTCTCCTTCTGGGACTCCTATAATGCGATTGTTATACTTGATAGTTTTGCTGAGCTCCCTATATGTAGTCTCATTTTGCATAATTTCTTTTCTCTCTCCTGTTCAGCTTGATTGCTTTCCATTACTCTGTCCTCCAGGTCACTGATCCATTCTTCTGCTTCCTCCAGTCTACTATTTATTCCCTCCTGCATTTCTAATTTCGGTTATTGTGTTCTTCACCACTGATTGGTTCTTTTTTATGTTCTCCGCCTCTTTGTTGAGGGTCTCACTGAAGTCCTCCGCTCCTTTCTCAAGTCCACTGGTCATCTTTATAACCATTACTTTAAATTCTCTAACAGGCATATTATTTATCTTCATTTCATTCAGGTCTCCTGCTGTGATCTTGTTCTATTCTTTCATTTGGGACATATTTCTCCGTCTCCTTATTTTGTCTAACTCTCTGTGTCTGTTTCTCTGTTAGCAGCATCTCCTGCCCTTGAAAGTTATGGCCTTATGAAGAAGAGGTCCAATAGTGCCCTGTGGTGCAGTGTCCCCTGTTCACCGGAATGTGGCTCTTCAGGGGTGTCTCCTGTGTATGATGCATGTGCCCTGTTGTGGCTGAGCTCTGTTTGCCTTCCGTCCAGTCATCTGCAGTGGCTCTCTTTGCCTGTTGTGGGCAGGGTCTGGTCTCTGTTAGTGTCAGGGTCAGGTGTTGTTAGTGGGTCAGTCTGGGGTCTCCCTGGGCTTGAGTTGGATCAGACCAGGAGTTTGCCAGAGATGTGGTAGCTCCAAATTGCAGGGCATTTTCCCTGTGCTGTCCTCTGAGAAGCTTTCATTGGTGGGCAGGCTACAGTCAGACCTGATGTCTGTCCCCAGCCCACTGCTGGGGCCATAGTCAGACTGCTGTGTACGGTTATCCTCCTCTCTCCCCAGGGCAGGACTCACTTCTTGCACTCTGCCAGGCTTCGGGCACTGCTCTGGATGGACCCCACAGAGGTGTATTGGAGCAGGGAAGGTCCACAGGAGAATGCAGGGGCAGGGCACAAGGTGCCAGCAAGGCCTGTGCTGGTCTGCTGTGGGAGGGACAGTGCAGCCACCCAGGAAAACTCCTGCCGAGGCTGGAGCAAAAGGGGCAGGTTCTGCCGCAAGCAAGCTGGGTGGAGTGTTGGGGGTGGCCTGGTTCCCACAGGTGTCCTGTGTCCAGGCTGCAGGCGGGAGAGAGAAATGGCACCTGCCAGCTCTTTTGTTCTTGGAGAAGCCTCCCGAAGACCCCTGCCCTTCCAGCACCCATTCTCAGATTGGTAAATCAACCTCCCTCCCCTGTTCCACAGGAGTTTTTCAAACTGCTGCTTCTGTACTGAAGCTCTGTGGGGCTGTTTGCTGTTCGGTCTCTTTAAGGACAGGGACTCAGTTTCCTCCCGCCCTCCTGGCTCTCCCAGAGCCGAACTGATGACTTTTAAGGCTCCAGGTGTTAAGCCTCACTGATTGTTAAGAATGGCGAAGTTAGGCGCCTCTGGTTTTCAAAGCCAAATACTATGGGGATTCGTCTTCCCCGTGAGGGTCCCCGTGCCTGGGGTGGGGTCTGCTCCTCTTCCCTCTCCACGCCTCGGGTCCCTCCCTCCTTGGACAGTCTCAGTTGGTTTGGTTCCCAACTACATCTCTGCCCTTCCTACACCCTTCACTATGGCCTCTTATCTCTATTTAGCTGTGGAGAGTCTGTCCTGCCGGTCTTTGGGTCATTTACGCTGATGTGAGTTGGCTCGTTGCATCCGTGGGACGAGATGAGCCCATCCTACTCGGCCATCTTCCCTATGGAAGCCCCTCAAAGTCCCTGATTCAAATGTTAATCTCATCCACAAACACCCTCACAGGAACACTCAGAAAAATGCTGACCACATATCTGGGCACCACGGCCCCATCAAGCTGATGTAAAATTAACCACCCAAACCTCCAGTAGCTGGGGCTGTCGCAGGCTCTGGGCAGTGCTGGGCCTGGCCAGTGGGCTTGGCTAGACCAGCAGGACAGAGTCACGGCCCCCGTAGATCCTTTGTGAAATTTGGTATCTGTCAGTGAGCTCATTTTAGGAAGGAGCCTGCCCTAATGTAACTTGGGAACCGTGTGTGATCCGTTTAGGGATGGGGACCCTAACGACCAGAAAAGAAAAAAGGACCTGCAGGTCACCCTGCCCCCACAGCACACGCAGGGGTCTCATCACATCCCAGGAGCGGCGGCAGGCCCTCATTATGAGTGGGGAGTCCCTGAGCCGTGGGGGCCCCACAGAAGGATGCCCAGGCCATGGGTTCCCGGAGCAGGGCCCAGGTGGATGGACGATCTCATGGCAAGTGCGCGTCACCAGCCCGCCTCACGCTCCTCACCACCTGTATGCTCACAAACGGTGCGGCGCCTGCACTCACGGAAAGGGCATCATGTGCCAGTCAGGAACTTGAGTCTGGGTCCTGGCTTTGCTCTCGACCGTGCGCCGTTGCCCCCTGTGCCTCAGTTTCCTCATGTGCAAAATTAGCCCACTGGCTTACATCAGCATTGCTGAACACCATTTCTGGACGGTAAGCACTTCAGATTTCTTGGGGAAGTTGTCAAACCACAAGGGGGCACGGGCCCCGCCCTGGATCTGCTAAATCAAAACTGGAGAGCATCGCCAGGGCCGGTGAGAACGACCCTCCATCCAGCTCTAGAAGCATCTCGGAGGATGTGATCACGCCAAGCCACCTGCAGCAACCCTCACACAATAAAAGCCCACATACCAGCCTCTTGGGGAACTACAGACCCAAGTCACAGGTTTACGCTCAGTCTCTGACTCCTACCTATGGATACCATTTCATGGAGATACTATTTTAAACCTTTGCAAATACAGGGGTGCTCGGGTGGCTTGGTCCGTTTCGGCTCAGGTCGTGATCTCATGGATTATGGGTTCGAGCCCTGCATCAGGCTCTGTGCTCATGGCGCAGAGCCTGCTTGGGATTCTCTCCCCTCTTTCTCTGCCCCTCCCCTACTTGCTCTGTCTGTCTCTTAAAAATAAATAAGTGCTGGGGCGCCCGGGTGGCTCAGTCGGTTAAGCGTCCGACTTCAGCTCAGGTCACGATCTCGCGGTCCATGAGTTCGAGCCCCGCGTCGGGCTCTGGGCTGATGGCTCAGAGCCTGGAGCCTGTTTCCGATTCTGTGTCTCCCTCTCTCTCTGCCCCTCCCCCGTTCATGCTCTGTCTCTCTCTGTCCCAAAAATGAATAAACGTTGAAAAAAAATTTTTTTTAATAAATAAGTGAACTTAAAAATAATAATAATAAATAAGTGAATAAATAAAACCTCTGCAAACACAAACGTCTTTAACCTAGTTGCCTACGTCTATAAACCCTAATTCGAAAACAGCTTTGATCTGAAAAGTGAGTCCCGGCACAGGCCACGTATGCGAAGAACACGGAGGACACAGGTACAGAGTCCCACTGGGGTACAAGTGCCTCAGGACTATGGGACCCGGTGCGCTGAGAGGGGACGCGGCTTCGTTCCTCGCTGCTGTGAGACAAGAAAAGATGCAGACACTGGCCTGTGCCCCCGTCGGCAGCACGGGGCTTCTAAAATCCTCGTTTCCTTAGTGGTAAGAGCTGTGAGCATCTTGGGTCTAACGGTGCATCTTTTTGTTCTGGGTGGTTTTCTGGATGGGGGCCGGTTGCCAGACGGACCCAGCCACGATTAGGAGCTTGGCATTGTCAACCCCACCCCACCCTCCAGAAAGGGATCAGGGTGGGAGTCAGTGAGTAGTTGGCCATGTCTCTGTGGGGAGCCTCCGTAAAACCCCGGCAGCACAGGGTTCCGGAAGCTTCCAGGTTGGGGAGCACATCCACACCGAGAGGATGACGCACCCCAGCATCACGGGGACGGAAGCACCCGTGGCCGGGAGCCCCCAGACCTCGCCCTGTGTGTCTCTGCACCTGGGTGCTCACCTGTACCTTTTATCGCCTCCTTTAATGAACCGGGAAATGTAGCCGAGCATCTCCCTGAGCTCCGTGAGCTGTTCTAGCAGATCAGTCAGATTCAAGAGGTGCCCAACAAACCTCCGGCTTGTAGCCAAGTTGGGCAGAGGTCGTGGGTCACCTGGGGAGTTACTACCTGCCGTTGGCATCTGGCGTGGGGGGCAGTCTCGTGGGACTGAGCCCTTAACCAGCGGGTTCCGTGCTGTCTCCAGGTAAACAGGGTCAGGACCGAGTTAAGTTGTAGGACACGCAGCCCATGTCACAGAGAACTGCTCAGTGCAGGGAAACCCCCTCCCGTCAGGTGACCGGAGTGAAGTGTTCTGTATGAGCAGGAGGACACCCAACGGGGGGAAGAAATGAGGCTTTTCCTCATACGGCCGGATGCCCCACACCCAGATCGGGGCCAGGCGCACAGCAGGTGCTCGGTAAGCGCCCACGGAGAGAACGAACGAATGGGTTTACCCACCTTTGTATCCTTGGCCTCGTGTTTGCAATAACTGGCGAATCGGTGCAGGGACAAACGCGAGGGGTTTTTACACCTCCCCAAATACCTTCATAAATACTTCATTAGCACATTGCACCCACCCACCCCGTTCTTGCAGACAAACGAGGGGATGCCCCGCTACCCCGCACCATCTCCCCAGGTGGGTATGTACATGCTGGAGGACAAGTTTCCTCTGCACCCAAACTGGAGCCCAGGGGAAATCCTATGTCCGGGAGGGCTGTCCGCTGGGGACTGTCCCCTGTCCATCCCCCAGGAGACGGGGCCCGGGATTCAGAGCCTCTGTGCAGACCCACCGATGACCCAGTGATCCTCCCACAGTCAGAACTGTGTAAGGACACGCCACCTTATAAAATAATTATGTCAGGTGGCTCATCAGAACTATACAAGAGAGTGAAAAATAATTGAGAATAAAAGTCAGGTCCAGAAACGACTTCAAACCTGAATAGCACGTAAAAGCTGAGAGGGGGAAACACATACAGACGCACGAAGACCCTGGGACCCCACAACGCCGGACACCTGTACCTCAGCTTCCCACACGTACTTTAACGACAGCGGAGGACACGCACGACAGCCACAGGCACCGGACTTTTTACCGCGGGCGTCAGTGACGGTTGCGAACAGCACAGCCGTGTGGCACAGCGGGAGCATTTATGGGGGAGGCAAGACAACGCGGCCCGGGTGTCCACGTGCCTCAAATAATCCTCCCCGCCACCCCCCCCCCCCCGCCACCTCCCAGGCGGGCGCTGGCACAGCCAGGGCCAAAGGGGAAGAGGTCGGGGTCCCCAGCAGAGATCTGCCTGCAGGTGACCTGTGTGGCCCCACACACTGACAGCGACTTGGGAGAACGGAGGGGTCGAACAGGCTTCTCTCTCCCGCCTGGACCCATTCTCCTTCCACTCAAAGCGGAGTCTCCAGATGCCTCTCTGCCCTCCTCCACCTGCTCTCCAGAGTGCGCCTCCCGGCCCTCCTCACCTGCTGGCTTCTCTCACCTTAGGCCAGTAGGAGGCGCCCGTGGGAGGTGGCAGGGTCCTGGGGGGCAGGGGGGGTGGTTCCTACTCCCTGTTCCCTTCCTGCAGGACAGTGGCTTGGGGTCTCTGTTCCTCCTGTCGGGGACACCCCACAACTCTCATGAGTGAGGGCCCACTCCCCTCGCCCCTTCAGACCTGGGGTGGCAGCCGTTCCCCACGTCTGGGCCACACCTGCTGTGTGAACCCTGCCCCGCTCTGTAAATGAGCTCTCCTCAATCACCCCGCTCCGGGGTAATTTTCTGTCTTTTTCTGGGGCCCTAATTGAGGCAGGAGCCCAGAGCCCTGAAGGGCAGGCCAACTTGCCTTTCCTAAAAACCGAGTAACTCTGGATACCTTCCAGCACGTGAACACACGACTGATCACAGCCTCTGTGTCTCTGAAGGGAGGATGGGATTATTTTAGCCAAAAGCTTCCAAAGCGAGTACTGCTGGTGACTGGCCGCTCTATAGTTGCTCAGCAGACGGTTCTGTTGTTTGTTTAAATCTCAGGCGTGCTGCTGTGAACAAGTCGGCTGCCCAGTGAATTCTCCAGGCTGAATTATTTATAAAGCGTGTCCCTAAATAGCTGGAATTATTGGCTATATACAATTAAATATTGTAGGACGTCAGCTGAGTCTGGGTTTAGAATGAGGCTCTAGACAATGGTTGAAATCAGTGTTTATTCAGGTCACTCCTCGCTTATGACCAAGGAGGAAAAGAAGAAACCTGTGCTCTTTATTTGAAACCACAAAAGGGGCGCCTGGGGGGCTCAGTTCAGCATCCGACTATGGCTCAGGTCACGATCTCATGGTTTGTGGGTTCGAGCCCCGCATCGGGCTCTGTACTGTCAGCTCTGTGCTGACAGCCTGCTTCAGATTCTGTGTCTCCCTCGCTTTCTGCCCCTCCCCTGCTCATGCTCTCTCTCTCTCTCAAAAATAAACACACACATAGGGGCGCCTGGGTGGCGCAGTCGGTTAAGCGTCCGACTTCAGCCAGGTCACGATCTCACGGTCCGTGAGTTCGAGCCCCGCGTCAGGCTCTGGGCTGATGGCTCGGAGCCTGGAGCCTGTTTCCGATTCTGTGTCTCCCTCTCTCTCTGCCCCTCCCCCGTTCATGCTCTGTCTCTCTCTGTCCCAAAAATAAATAAAAAACGTTGAAAAAAAAATTTTTTTAAATAAACACACACATAAAAAAAAGGAGGAGAAGGAGGAGGGGGAGGAGAAAGGGTGTTTGGTAAGTTTCACTGCCCACATGGCAAATGGTTGATAGTTACCCTCCTTACGGGAAGATTTTTACATTTAGATAATCTCTCTGAAGGGCGTCTGGGTGGCTCAGTCGGTTATGCATCCGACTTCAGCTCACGATCTTGCGGTTCATGGATTCGAGCCCCGCATTGGGCTCTGTGCTGACAGCTCAGAGCCTGGAGCCTGCTTCGGATTCTGTGTCTCCCTCTCTCTCTGCCCCCTCCCTCTTCAAACTCTGTATCTCTCTCTCTCTCTCTCTCTCTCTCTCTCTCTCTCTCTCAAAAATAAAAACATTAAACAACAACAACAGGGACGCCTGGGTGGTTCAGTCGGTTGAATGACTTCCACTCAGGTCATGAGCTCACGGTTCATGGGTTCGAGCCCCACATTGGGCTCTGTGCTGACAGCATAGAGCCCACTTCAGATCCTCTGTCCCCCTCTCTCTGCCCCTCCCCTACTCTCTCTCTCTCAAAAATATACAAACATTAAAAAAAAAACACATAAAAACAACAACAGGGGCGCCTGGGTGGCTCAGTCGGTTAAGTGTCCGAGCCTTGGTCTTGGCTCAGGTCTTGATCTCAGAGTCATGAGTTCAAGCCCTGCATTGGGCTCCATGCCGGGCACAAAGCCTACTTAAAGAGTGAATGAAGAAATGATAAAGAAAACTGAAAAATAAAAATAAAAACAACAACAAACTCCAGAGCAAGGAGGCAGGCATCGAGATTATCCAAAAGGAGCTCAGCCTTTGAGCTTAGGTTAAAAACGGAAGAGGGGCTGGCACACAGCTGCCTTACTCTGTTCAAGCTGGACACAAGGCCTGCAGGAGGCCACCCTCGTGCACAGCAAAAAGCAACAGTACCTGAGAGTTCACACGGGGCTCATGTGGCCTCCCGTCCAAAGGGGAGGATACAGAGGGATCGCGACAGGGGCCCCCAATGAGACGTGTGTACACGTGACCTGTAAAGATGTAGGAATACGTACACTCCACCTGCTCCCACATAAAATACTGACCTGAGAACGGCAGGCCCACCAACGTAAGGAAGAAAACCACAGAATGCCCTGGAAATGTCTAATCAAGTACAATCTGTTTAATGGTGGGCTCTTCCGTTTGAAACGCAACTGACCACACAGTGCTTTAGGCGCGAATTGTAACCTGATCGGTAATTCTTTTAGCGGCCAACGCGTGGCTGATGGCCCGGCTGCTGACACGGAAGGGCTTCCCTTCCCGAGAGCCAGCCTTCCCCCTGCAAGAGTGAGGAAATCTCTGGGGAGTCCCGCTTCTGCCCCTCGCGCACCGCCTCTGCCCTGTCAGCCCCGCAGGGGTAGACCCGGGAGGCCCTGCCCAGTGGGCCTGGGAGGACGGGGGCCCAGGAGTCCTGCAGCCCCCAGCAGGGACAGGACATTAGTGTCCCGACCCCACCAGCAGGTGCAGGCTGGGCTCATCCTTCTTCCCTGGGTTTGGATTCTGGAAGTCCTGAGAGGATCCCCCGTGGGGAGCCCTCCGTCCTGCTCCCTCTGCGTCGACGTGGTTTGTATGACCAGGATCCCTCCTCAGCTCCCCTGCCCCATAGAAGACCTGCTCGCTGTGAGCAGAAGTAGCTGTCAGGCAACACAGCTCAGCCCTCGTCTACCGTCACCCCTGGGCCCTGAGCCCGTGCCTCCCACACCCTTCCCCTCCCGCACCAGACAACGGGCCGGAACCCCGCTGACCGCGAAGGGCCAACCTCCCTGCTAAGTTATCAAGCCTGCCGGGGCCTGTGCACAGCCGGCCAGCAGCCCTCGGGGCCTGGAGCCACACCACCTCCCGCCGCCCGACGGCCAGTCTGTACCAAAGCTGTCCCCAGACTTGCCGGTCTGCATGAGTACAGACCCCGTCTGCTCAAGCCTCTGGCCTTCGGCGGCAGACTGGGAAAGAATGTCCGGGGAAGGTCACAGGCCCGGTATCTGCTACTTCCCAAACCCAGAAATTACAGGTCAGACCTCCGGGCCACAACACTCCTGCTTCGCCAGAACGGCCAAGGGATCAGTGATCTCACGAACGCTGCTCGACCTCACTGATAGGCTGAGAGCACAGACCTAGGTAACAACGAGATATTACTTCATACCCACGGATCGAAAGAGAAACTTAACTGCGCTAAGTAAAGTGCTGTTGGGGAGGCAGGGGCAAAGGAACGCCACCCGATGCCGGTGAAAACATGAACCGATTCGGCCTTTAGATGATACCTATCGTTGGTGAAAACACACGCCTGCGTCCCGCAACCCCCCTTCTGGGGATCCGGCTCATTGAAATAAAGGCACCGGTGTGTAAGAAGAGACGTCTGAGCGAAAAGTGGGCAAAACACCGGAGACACGGCAAATAAGTGCCCATCGTAGGAGGAGGGCAGAACGGGCAGCGGCTCGGCGGTTCCTTGGGTCGGAGTTACCGGCGATCCCGACCCGGAGGGGCCTCCTGGCGCTGCTCCGTGAGAAAAGCAAAACGCAGGAAAACGCAAAACCAGCATCAAGAAACACCCTAGAAAGTGTTCGCGTATGTATGTGAGCGCGAGGAAATCTATGAAGGACAGACACCAGACTGTTACCACGGGTGCCCTGGGTATGAGAGGGGACTGTGGCGGGCGTTGCGGGTGGAGGGGACGGTGAGGCGGGAACAGCAACAAAAGCCACAACTTAAGTCGTGGTGAAAAAAACAAAACAAAACCCCGGAACGCATGACGTACTTCCTACAACTTCCTTCTCACGTGTGATTGTGCACACGTGCGTCCGCTGAAAGATACGTGACAGTGCGGTCACCGGAACGCTGACGGGGTGATCGCCGGGCGGTCCCCTCACCATTCTGTGACGTTTGCATTTTTACGATAAGCATAAATTATTCACGCAATTGGGAAAGTACCCAGTAAAGCTGTCTCACCAGGTTTTATCGTTCCCCTGCTTTTCCACCAACCCTATTGTCACTTCGAACACACTGCTTCCAACCAAATAAACCACAGTCAGCAGCTGCCAACTGCACTGGGCTCACCGTTCATTAGTTTTGAGTTGTGTGCAACCATGTGCTCGTGCGTGTGTGTGTGCACGTGTGTGTGCCTGCGTGCGCGTGTCTGACGTCTCCCTCTCCTCTCTCCCTCTCGCTCCAGCCCACCACCATCTGCACAAGCACATGGAAAAGTGAGGACCAGAAGACCCCATCAAGCCAGCATCTATACTGAACGCGTGGGCTCCACACCCACTGCCTTGCTTTGCCCCAGGAGCCCAGACCCTGAGCTGGCTCGCGGTGGGGAGGCCACGCTGAGTCCCGGCGGCAGCCGTGTGGCCCCACCCCACAGAGCCAAGGAGTCTCCTCAATCGTGACCTCGGGAGTCGGGTTCTGACCAATGTTTTCCTCGGATTCCCCGGACGATAGCTTACGGGAATGGAAAACCGTCTAGGAGCCGGCGCCGACTTGCTCTACGACGTTTGCCATGTGGAAGCTTCCGCTGGGACGGTCCTCCCGCCCGCCCGCCCCACGCTGTGCCCACCCAACCGGGGGTCTCAGAGCCCACCACGTGCAGAGGCAGCGGGGTCGGAGGGAGCGGGGCGGGGCCGCCGGGCTCCGGGCTCACCTGCAGGTGGTTTTACACAAATTCACATGAGAGCCTCGGGAGGCCGAATTCCGAGTGCTTAGAACCAGACTGGTTGTTCTGCGGAACTTCTCAGAAGCACGTGGCCGGTCAGCACCCCCTGCACAGTCCCGGGTCCAGGGTCACTTCCGGCTGCGGAAAAGCACCGCTCGGGCGGGGGGAGCCCCGGCCGCCCCCGAGACACGGCGTCCTTGACAGATGGTCCCGTACGGCCCACAAGGGCTCCTCCGGCCTCAGGAGCTGCTGCAGGTGCGTCCGGTGTGGCCGCCGCCTGGGGCAGAGGATGCTTCTCGGTCCGGACACTCGCCTCGGCGGTCTCCCTGCATGCGGCTCCCTGCACCGCCACAGAGCGTTTCTGCATGTGCTGACCCATTCTGACCCGTTCTGCTGCGCTGACCCGTTCTTCTTGGGACGACCGTTCTGTTCGTGCTGCCCCGTTATGCCTGCAGCCTGTGTGAACGACTCCGGCGCAGGGGCCACACCGCTTACTGGAAATTTCCACCAAGGCAAAGACCTCTAGGAGTCCGTCGAGCACGGCGTGCGCAGACCTGCCAGGAGCCCCCCCTACGTGAATTCGCAGTGATAGAGAACAAAGGCGGGGAGGAGGACGACTCGGCTGGCACCGCCGCAGACCCTACCCAGCAGACCTGCACCTGCGCTCTGCACCCGGGAGTTGACGGAGGGGCCCTGGGGATTTCCTCCCCCGGACCAAGTTCCCCCCGAGCGTCTATGTATCCAAATGGAGCCAGGCAGATCTCAAACGGCGCCAGAGAGAACGCGGCTTCGAGTGGCGGCAAACGTGGGACTCGTTGTTCAGCCATGAAGTGACACCGGGCGTCTTCTTATGTACCAAGATTCCAGGTACACGCGGAAACAGGGAGAGGAGGGCGTGTTCGTTTCCTACAGCTGCCGTATCAAATTGCCACAATCCTAACGGCTCACAACGGAGGTCAGAATTCTGAAACGGGTCCCCTAGGGGCTGAAATCAAGTACCGACCAGGCCGTGTCCCTTCTGGAGGCTCGGGCGAGAATCTGCATCCTTACCACATCACTCTGGCCCTCCCGCCCCTTTGCCAAAGGACCTTTGCGGTCACGTCGGGCCCAGCAGACAACCCCTTCCCCATCTGGGCATCCTTAATTTAACCACAAACGTAAAGCCCCTTTTGGCTACATCAGGTATCGCAGCAGCGGGTCCCAGGGACTGGGGTGGGGGCATCGCTGGGGGCCCTCATCCTGCTTCCTACACCTGGGGAGCACAGTACCCCAGGAGGCCGCACCACTAAGGGCTGGCTGTGCAGGCCGGGGACTCAGGAAGGACGAAACTCAAGGAACAAGGGACGGCGGACGGTTCACACGCGGGACAAACGACAGCCACCGGGCCGGGCCTGCCCTGCCCCTCGCTCACACAGCAGCTGAGCACCTCCCGCTCCTCCCACCCCGGGACGTGGTCCTGCCAGTAGGCAGCAGGGCCGTGCACTGGACATTCAGGAAGCCCTGCACGCCACCCCTCTGCCGAGCCGAGTGCTGCCACCTTCCTCGGCTCTGTGACACCCCTGCAGCGTGGGGGCAAGCCCGTCCCAAAGTCTGCACCTGAGCTTAGAGGACGCAGAGACTCCCGTGCGGGCTGACCGCGAGCCCCGGGCTCCGGCGCAGCGGAGTGAGTCCTGACCGCGTGCCGCTCCGACCCTTCCGTCTGTGTCTCCTGCAGACCATCCCAGGGTGAGGGGACGGGAAATGCATCACTAGCTCGAACCCCCGTACAACGAGCAAACCTCTCCCCCACCCCAATAGCGCTCTTCGCCCCAAAATGGCTCCGGAGGACGAGGATCGCCTGTGCCGGGACCCGGTGCCAACAGACACGTGACGAACGCGTCGCTGAGGGGAAGACCGTCTCTACCACCTTTCCTTTGCTGAGGTCACCCCTCCCCTCGGTTCCACCAGCACCTCTAGACTCCCACCTCCCGCCGCACAGCCTCGCTCGCTCCCCTGCTCCAGGCACAAGGCTCCCCCCATCTTCCTCCACACCTCAAGGTCAGCACGTCCACACGAGGGCTCATCCACATCGTTCCCCACACCCCCTGCCCGCGGGCACCTCCCAGAGGGGCTCAGACTTCAGTGATCTTTCCCTCTTTTCTTAGCCACCGGCCGCTGATGCCCTGAGCCAGCCCGAGCCGCCCAGACCCCGCACCTGCTGGTCGTGCCGATCCCGGAGCAGCGGCTGGCACTCCGACCATCTCCCCGCCGCTGGCTGGCTTCCCACCCGCTTTCTCTTCCGCCACTCTGCCACCAGCCCAGGGGTCTCGGCCCCACGCCAGCCTCGGTATTCTCCAGGATTGAGGTCAGGCCACATTCCCCCAAGTTGTTTCTTAAACAGAACGTGTTTTTTAGCGCATTTGCAGGTTCACGGCAACTGAGTGGAGAACACAGGTTTTTCAGAGTCCCCGTGCCCACACACACACGGCCTCCCCGTCACCGGCATCCCACACCAGGCGGGACGTTTGTTCAACCGACACGTCGCGGCCACCCGAAGCCCAGCGCTGACATCAGGGTGACTCCTGGTGGCGTGCGTGCTGTGGGTCTGGACACGCGGACAGTGACAGGGGTCCGCCGGGACAGTAGCACTCAGAGTATTCTCTCTGCCCTCGAAATGCTCTGCGCTCTGCCTGTTCACGCCTCCCTCCCCCAGCACCTGGCCCCTCCTGATCTTTCACTGTCCCCAGAGCTTTGCCCTTTCCAGAACGTCCTGGAGTTGGGATCGCACGGGACGGAGCCTCTTCAGACCGGCGTCTTGCACCGAGCAACCGGCGATCCGAGGTGCTGTGTGTTTCGGGGGCTTCGTAGCCTGTTTGTTCTACGTTCTGCCCAGTGTCTGAGCACCGCCTTCTCCTGGGGGCTCCGAGCCAGCTCACTGGGTCCCGTCCTGACCCTCAACCTGGGTGGGAACTTCCTGCCACGGCCCTGGCCACACAGAACCAGGTCCCCACCAGCCACCATGCGGCCACCTTCTGTGTTCCCCCAGTTCCTGGCCCGCACAAGGGGGCGTCACGCACTCCCGTTCGCCTCAGCAGTCCCAACTCAGAGATCACGCTCCACGGATAAGCCAAGCCAGACTCCTCTCGAGTTCTTCCGGATGCATCCGGACCCTCGGGACCGACCCCTCCACCCTTCTGTGCACCTGTCACGACGCTCAGGCCCATATAAATGCCACCTCTCTGCGACGTCCCCAGACGAGACTTGACGTGAGCCTCCGTCCCAGACCCGTTAGGTTATACTCACTACCCGAGAGGCAGGACCCCTGTGCCCTGTAAGTCCAAACACAGCGACTGACAAACAGGGACTGACTAAAGAATAACCTTAAACACACGGGTTTGCCTAAGGACTCCCTGCTCAGGGCTGAAAACACCCTGTGCGTTGCCAAGGGCAGGAGATTATCTGATTTATGAATTAAACATGGCCCTCTGCTTCTGGCCACTTGGCCATTTCGGTCCTTATTAACTCCTGCAGGGACAGGTGGCCGGGAAAAGAGAGCTCACTGCAACGTGGATTCCTCCATTCGGGGTCGGGGGCGGCGGGAGGGGTGAACGTGAGCGGGTTTGGGTACGCTTGTCCTCCTCAGATGTCTGGGCGGTGACAGGCCACAAGGGGTGCAGTCCTCCTTCCAGGCTGGGCCGGCCCGGGTGTCAGGACCCTCCATGGGGCCTCACTGCCCACCACACTTTGCAAAGAGGCGCGTCAGGAGCACAGAGGCCGTGTCACATGGCCCAGACTTGAGAGCAGGCTGGAAGTGCTCCACATCTCCACCCCCCATGGCAAGCTCTGGAACAGACGTGCCCAGCGCAGAGCTGAGGAAGGGGCAAGGGGACAAGGCCACACCAAGTGTCCTTGTCCCTTCTTCCTGGATTTCCGTCCTGGAGCCGGGCCGGCTGTCTGCGGGGGCCTGGCACCCACGGGAGCATCGAGCACCGGGCAGCCCAGGGACGCAGCAGAAAGAGGAGCAGGGGAGCAAGAGGCAGAGGAGAGGCGGGCGGGCAGGGGGCCAGGGGACACGGGGAGCCGCGAGCTTTCCCTGGTGTAGACCACACCCTTCTGAGCAAGTCTGCTCCTCCAAAGCAAGGAAGGCCAGCGCTGGAGAGCGGAGAGCACAGGTCTGCCCACGAGGTGCTGCACCACCGCCACCCTCCCCGCTGCCCTCCTCCCCGCCACCCTCCCTGCCCATGCCCACACAGGCCGGCTGGCCACCCTCCCCACGCCCCCCTCCCTGCCCCCTCCCCACGGCCCCGTCTCCCCTGTCCCCGAAGCCTCCACCCTCTAGCGGTGGCAGGCGACACTGCGGCCTGGCAGGAAAACACCAGGTCCCAAGCTGACCACGAGGCTGCTGAGGAGGGTCAGGCATCCACAGGACAGTGGCCTGCCCTCGTGCAGCCAGACAAACCTCACAGAGAGTGGACAGAGCAAAGACAGATGGGCAGGGCATCAGGATGCCTTCCCCCCGCAAGATCTGTAGCTTGCCTGAATCCAACAAATGCGTCCAGGCAGGTGTCGGGGCCGCGAGGCCCTTGGACATCGTGTGCCGCGTGCGCCCTCTCCAAGGTCCTCGGGTCCAGCTCCACAGCCCCCGTGCAGGACCGAGATCATCCGGGAGGCGTATTCAGTCTCCTCCACGGGGTCGGAGCCGCGTGCAGCTTGGGAGCTGGGGCAACGGGCAAATCAAGGCACACCCGGGTCCCGCCTCGCTGGGGCTTTCCATCAAAGAGGTCCCCGGGGTCACGGGCTCTGCCACAACTCACACACCGCACTAGGTGCCCATGGCTGGACCTACACCGCCCGCCAGGCTTGACCGCGCCCCGTCCACGCTCTGACCAGCTCTTGACCACGGGCCCTGAGCCTCCAGCCCCAGTGGGGAGGCTGCCCTCCCCTCCCCCACCGCACCTACCTCCCCCCCCCCCCGCCACCCCATCTTGCTTCCACGACCCACCGTCCTGCCAGGGTCACTCCAGTCCAGATGACCGGCCCGCAGGGCTCAGGCAGGACCAGGTATGCTTAACATCTTGCCGCGTTTTTTCCGGTTTGCTCGCTGCAAACGAGCCTCCACGCGGATGCGGTAGAACCAAGGTCCTAAAGGCAGCGCACCTAAGACGGTCTGCAGACGCAGCAAGCACGTGCGCCGACCGCGTGCATTTTCTCCCGCACGCGGCTGCCTGCTCCAGGGCGGGCCCTGCTCTGTTCCTTGGAACGCGTGCGATAATTGTGCGCGAAGATTGTGTAATGAGGAAACGCATCTGAGGACAGGAACGTAAGAGCCAAAACCAAAGCGCACGCTCGGCAAACGCGCTCTCCAGCTACCGGCGAGACCACAGGCGGCCCGCAGACGCGTCTGGGGACCCACACCCGGGACCGTGCGGGAGGCTGTGGAAGAGACCGTGTCCCGATTTTCACGTTCGGCGGCACTGACACGTGTCCCTTCGGGGCCCTCGGGGTTCACAGCCCAGAGCAGCACCCGTTCCCGGCGCCCCACCCTTCCCCCACCCGACCCGGAGCCTCTCCCGGAGGGTCAGGCCTTCCGTGCCGGGATGACGGGCTCACCACCAGACCCGCTCACATCCGTGCAATTTTAAGACGCGTGGAATCGAGAAGACCGATCGTTCTCTTTACAAACAAACAAATCTCTACAGGGCACAGAGAGCTTGAAACGGTTCCCAAAAGGCGTCACACAGCAGACACGTGTGGTGGCGCGGAGGCCGGGAGCCGCGCGGGGGCCGGGCGGCCGGGGAGCGGTCCTGGCTCGGCCGCACGCCACCTGCGCCCACGGCCACACCTCTGTGCCTCCGCTGCTCACCTGAGACGGACACTCGTAGGCTCTTCGCGACAGAATGTCGTCCCCACGGACACGCCAGCGCCCGGAGGAGCGGGCACACGGCACCAGCGACTTTACCACGATGCCCACCCCCCCACGCCCCCGCACAAAACAGGAGGGCAGGTAAATATCGCTAACACACCCGTGTGTCCGAACACACGCCCAGCCCTCGCACATCCCCACGAGCAGGAACTGCCGCAATTTTCAACAGTCCCACTGCCTCGCACGCACCCCGAAGTGTGAGGCCCGCCGTACTCTAAGCGCCCTGAAAGGAACAGACACCTCCGGCGGCCAAGTGTGTGGGAGCTTCCGTGCCTGCAGCCTCACGAACAGGCCCGCGTCCTACCTCCCGTCAAGTGCGCCGTCAGGGAAGAGGGCAGAGCGGGGGGCAGAGCCGTGGCAGGCAGACGGCGGCCACGGGCCTCACTGGTGGTGGTGTAGACGGGACTCGCTTTAGCTCTCCTGACCAATCAGACAACCCTGCCCGGGGGTACCACAGCCGACAACCCATCTGTCCTCCATGAACTACTGACGGAAAAGGAAAGTGGGGACGGGCCTGTGTCCCGTGAGTCCCTGGGGGTGGGTACAGGCCAGCGTCCCAGGAATCCTTGGGGGTGGGGAGGGGCCAGTGTCCAGGGAGTCCCTGAGAGTGGGGACAGTGTCCCCGGAATCCCCCAGGGTGGGGGGAACAGCCAGTGTCCCAGGAGTCCCTGGAGGGGTGGGGAGAGGCCAGTGTCCTGGGAGTCCCCAGGGATGGGGACCGGCTAGTATCCCGGGAATCCCTGGGCGTGGGGACGGGCCAGTATCCCGGGAGTCCCCAGGGGTGGAGACAGGCCAGTGTCCCATTCTGTGAGAGATGCTAGAACATGGCAGAGAAGAAGAGAGGTGCACTATGGGCAGAGGTCCGTAGGTCCGTAACCTCTGACAGTCAGCCTGCTTCCCGGGAGAAATGCGCCAGTGCCCAAAATAGGTCCGGGAGTCCAGCAGAGGCCCCGCCCAACAGGGTGGGCCTGGAAAGGATTTCCATTTCACCTGCCCCTCTGGCCACTGCCCGCCTGAGCAGGGACACCAGTGAGCAGGGAGTAGCTCGAGAGGCAGCGGTGATGGTGGGGGGTAAATAAATTATTCAGAGCATCAGTGGATGGGCCCCGAGAGTCTGAACCACCGAGGGCACAGGTGGCTTCCCCAAAGTGGACACCAACACCCTTTGCAAAGACAGGGCCTTTTTTTTTTTTTTCATTATTATTGAGGCAGGGAGAGAGGGGGAGAGAGAGAGAGAGAGAGGAAGAGAGAGAACACGTGGGGGAGGGGCAGAGAGAAAGAGGGGCAGAAGATCCAAAGCAGGCTCCGCGCAGACAGCACAGAACCCGATGCGGGGCTCGAACCCACAAATGCTGAGATCATGACCTGAGCCAAAATCAAGAGTCGGACACAGCCAACTGAACCCCCCAGGAGCCCAAGAAAGAACCTTTCTTTTTTTTTTTTTAATTTTTTAACATTATCATTTTTGAGAAAGGCCTTCCCGCCCTTCCCGGCTCCTGGCGGGAACACAGAGGGGGCACCTTCCTTGGGACAGACGGGGCCTCCTGCCCTCAGCTGTGCGTGAAGCAGGGAACTGAGGCTCAGCACTGTCACACGTGCGCCGACAGGGAGAGGGGGCGTTTCCCAGGCAGAAGTCGGAATCTGGGCCAGGGGGTTGCTCTTCCAAGAGGAGAGGGAGGAGCCGGGGTTCAGTTTCCCATTTATCCTCCAGAATCTGGGGCTAAGCAGTGTGGGAGACTGCGAGCTCGCAAGACGCGTTTTTCTTATTCCTGATTCGCACGCCTGCTGCTCAGTCCTTCCTGGTGAGCAAGTGCTCCTCTAAATTCCTGCAAAGTTCTCCACCAAGCGGACCGGGTAGAAGCTGTGGGCTCAGAAGGCAAGATGTGTGCCGTGCCACGGAAGCGCGTCGCGTGGCCCCCGTGGACCACTTTAAGGAAGAGAAGGTGGGGCCTCTACTCTGGGGCAGCGGACGGTCATCACTCGAACGGGCGAGTCCAGCACATCCAGCCTCCTGGCCAGGGCACAGCAGCCCTGCGCGAGGCTGCCTGAACTTCTAGCAGCTTCCCTGGGTAACCCGGCACACGGTCTGGGCACCAGGAAGCTCTCTCTCTGAACACCGGGGAGGTGATGGCTAAGCTGCAGAGCTCGGGTCCTGAACACCTGTTGTGTCTTGGTCCCCAGCATCTACGGCCCCTTCCACACTGGTCCGACTTTGTCCGGAGAACCGCCTCCCCCCTCTGAGTGCAGTTCCCCGTGGGATGGTGAATCCAGGTGCCTGGAGACCCCACGACACTTCTACTCACCCCTCAGTGCAACACGTGCCAACAGGGGCACAAGCCTAGAAGATTCTCCATCCTCAGAAGCAGCGATTCAAGGACAGGAGGAAGAAGACCAGTGACCTAACCCACGTTATTCCGTGTGTCAGGTCTGTGTCCCAGAGCTGCCACGCATCGTATGTGCACTCCACCCCCCTTCCCCAAAACCCCCTTGAGTAAGGTGGCCAGAATCGACCCCGAAGAACCTCAGCTGATACAGCCCTGCTCGGGAATCTGACCCCAAGTGCCCGGCAAGGCCGTGGGAAAGAAAGCCACACACGGAGAACAGGAAGAGAACGAGATGCATGTAGGGAGCACAGAAGAACCACAGGATTCCAGAGCTGGATGGGGACCTCGGAGACCGCTTTGTCCAGGCCTTCACTTCACACACACGCACGCACACACATGCACACCTACACACACAGGCACGCACACACGCACCTGCACACATTCACACTCACCTGCACACATGCTCACACACCCACACAGTGCTCATACACACTCACAGGCACCTGCAGTCACCTGCACACATGCTCACATACACACACACATGCACCTGTACACATGCTCACACACATGCACACACATGCACCTGCGCTCACTCACCTGCACACATGCTCATACACACATGCACCTGCACACCTGCTCATATGCACTTACACGCACCCGCACACATGCTCACATGAACCTGCACACTCACACACACCTGCACACATGCTCACACATACACACACCCGCACACATGCACGCTCACATGCACCTGCAAACATGCTCACACATGCACATGCACCTGCATACATCTGCACACATGCTTACACATACACACACACACCTGCACACATGCTCACACCCACGCACACGGGAACATGTGCGCTTACACCTGCACACATGCTCACACATATACATGCACCTGCACACATGCCCACACATACACACATCTGCACACTCACCTTCACACATGCTCACATGCACCTGAACACATGCTCACACACATGCACATGGGCACATGTGCGCTCACATGCACGCACGTGCACACGCACCAGGAGGTTCAGGGACTGCACATCTACACAGCGGGTGTGGGAGAACACCGTTCGGCATCAGCACCTGCCCAGGTAGCTGCCAGCCCCTTGCCAGGGCATGACTTTTGGTTCTAAAACTGCCAATGCCAGCCAATGAGGGAAAAGGGTGTCGAGACCAAACACGTTTCTCTCCATTCGTTTCTCTGCACTCAGCACATATGCTCTGTTGGCCTCGGCTCAATTCCCTCATCGCCCTCAGAACCTCCAAGAAAAACCATCCCGGGATGAGTCACGCTCCAGGAACGAGGGAGGGGCTTGATGCTCTGCGCATCTGGCTCGATCCCCAGCTCCAGATGACGATCCCGCGTCTCTGCCCGCCGCCTCTACCCACTTCCGCCCCGGGCGGTCACCCACCCCTCCCTGCTCACAAAGCGGCCAGCGACAGCTTGACGCCCCCGATCGTCCGAGGATCCCCATGCAACGGCCTGCCCAGGACACGCGGCAACCGGGCCTGCGCCGTTTCCAGCGAGAAGGGGAGGGGAGCGGGATCGTCCGCCTCTCTGTTCAGTGTGGGATCTGGAAACGGTTGGCACAAACGTGTTCTCTTTGGCCCTGCTCTCCCCACAGCTGCTGTGAACCCACCCCAGCTGGCAGCCCCTCCACGTCCACGTGCACACAGGTCTGGTCCCCACGCCCCGTGCCCGCGGCCCGCCCCACGGTGGGTTACGTGGAGCTCCGTGTCTGTGTGCACACACGTCCCAGCCCCCGTGCCCGTGGCCCGCCCCACGGTGGGTTACGTGGAGCTCCGTGTCTGTGTGCGCACACGTCCCAGCCCCCGTGCCCGCGGCCCGCCCCACGGTGGGTTACGTGGAGCTCCGTGTCTGTGTGCGCACACGTCCCAGCCCCCGTGCCCGCGGCCCTTCCCACGGTGGGTTACGTGGAGCTCCGTGTCTGTGTGCACACACGTCCCAGCCCCCGTGCCCGCGGCCCGCCCCACGATGGGTTACGTCCGGCCTGCAGGCCGGGGGGTAGGATGGGGGGCACCCTGGAGCCATCTCTCCCACAGGGCCCCCCTCGCATCCGCCCTCTCTACCGCCAATTCCCACTTCCTAATCTTCGCACTCTGGGGGCTGGAATCACTGGGCTTCTTCCATGCCCACAAGCCCTGCACTTGCTGATTCCTTTTCTCAATCAGCTCACAGAACACATTTAAATATTTTTTTATCCAAGAGACAAATGTCTCTATTATATAGAGGACCATCTGGGCTGCTATGGCTAGCTGGCTGTGTTGCCATCAACTCTTTTTTTAGGGTTCATGAATCAGTTGCCAATAAGAAAAAAACAAGGAAGTCGGCTCCAAGATTCTGCGTTCCTCCCCTGCATTTTTCCCCAGCAGGAGAGCCGTATCCCAGCGCCAAAATGGACCGTGTGAAGGCGAAACCAGCAAAGACGCCCAAGGCTGCTCTGGAAATGTCAGCCCAGAGCTCTCCTCGCTCTGGGGGAGGGGGCGCCGCCAGCCACCCACCTGGCCCCGGGGCCCCCCCGGCCGGGCTCAGTAATACTGTGCAGCCCCTGACAGGTCCAGGATCTACGCCAGCGAGAAGGAGCAAAAGGAGGTCAAAGCAAGAGAGGACGGAGGAGGGAGACAGAGAGTGGTTGAGGCCCCGGCACCCCTGACTCCAGGCCTCCCCACCCGCCGCAGACTCCCAGCAGCTGGTCAGCGGGAGGAGCCGCAGGGGGCGGCGGGGCGCCGTGCGGCCACATCCTGAGAAATCTGGGCATGGGAAGCCAAGGGACGGAGAGGGGACATCATGTGGGTTCGCGGTGTCCTGGCCTGCGGTTCCTTACGTGGTAGACGGAAAAGAGATCAGGGCGTCATTCAGTCCGAAACGTGTCCTGAGCGCATCTAGGGTTTTTACAGACACTGCAAAGGACCACTTACAACTCCATTCTGGCCAGAGGGCGTCAAGCCAACCCCCAAAACGGGCAGTTCCAGGTTCTGACCACCCCCAGGCAGACCAGGGCTGGGTGAATGTGTCTGGTCAACTGCCCCCACGGAGGGATTCAGCCCAAACCATGGGCACGCGGGCACTCCCTGCCTCCCACACCGGCCCGCCAACCCTCACCCAGGGGTGGGGGGACAGAGGAAAGCAAAGGCATCCTCCCAAAACGTGCGGCCAGGAAAGGGTGGGGTTTTCACTGTTACGGAGTATTTTGTAGTGCTGGTAACTGTGTGTGAGAGACGGGGACAGACAAACTGAGGGAAATTACATTTTTACAAACCTACTTGGTTTTTTTAAGCCACTTTCGTGACTCAAGGCAACTTAAAGGGACTAGAAAATGAAGCCATCCTCCTAATGGGCCCCATGAGCTGACAGCCGCCTTCTCCCAGCTCCTCCCTGCCCAGGTGAGCTGCCTGGTCCTCCCCCTGGCGGCCGCCTCCGCCTCCGCAGAGCTGGGCCTCCGGGCCTCCTCCTCCACCTTGAGAGCAGAAATGCAAATAAGGCTTTAACGAACAACAACATTTTCACAAGATCCCTGAGTTCTCCGTTCCTCACTCAGGTGCGTTCCTCAGTTCTCAGGCCTAAAATCGGGGAGAAAACGCTGTTCTCTGCCAGAGGAAATCCCTAGGAAGAAATGACTGCGCCGAGGGGCGTTTTCCCCGGCAAAGCCAAGAGCTGCATCCCATAAAACCTGTACACCCAGGACCCAAAGCGGAAACTTGACAAAATGTTCTGTAGCTACTCTGTTCTCCCACAAGACCTGAGGACTCCCGAGGAACGCAGCAACACGGACCAGATACCCAAGCCCACGAGCGGACGCAGGGCGAGTGCTGCTGTGCCGTTGGTCCGCCCCGTCCAGGAGGAAGGCGGAGAGAGGCCAGCCCCAGGGGTCAGACGTCCAGACGGATCTGGCGCAGCACAGACAGGACCAGAGTCTCTGCCTGGAAAGAACACAGAATTTCCACTCCATCCTGTGTTTCCACTTTGGGGCACCAGAGATATGTGCACGCCCATGTTCCCAGCAGCACGGGCACATGACCGCCCCCCCTCCCGAGGTGGCCCCAGCAGAGGACGGATATTCACACCACGGAACACACACAACACATGTAATCTGACATGTGCCTCAACACGGAGGAATCTCCAGGGCATCCTGCTCGGACACAGGCTTGCACACGCACACAGAACTTGTGCATGGACAGAGGCTTACACACGCACACGGATGTGCTCGGACAGACGCTTGCACACGCACATAGAACAAGTTCTATGTGCTCAGGCGCAGGCTTACACACACACACACACACACACAGAACTTGTACCCAGACACAGGCTTACACACACACATGGAACTTGTGCTCAGACACAGGCTTACACATGCATACAGATACGTTCAACCACATGCTTACACACACACACACAAAGAACTTGTACCCAGACGCAGGCTTACACACGCACAAGGAACTTGCACCCGGACACAGGCTCGCGCATGCACATGGAACTCACACCCGGATGCAGGCTTGCACACGCACAGGGAACTTGTGCATGGACAGAGGCTTACACACGCACACAGAGATGGGAAGCAGGAGGTAGGAGGGCAGTGGTACCAGGGCTGGGTGGGCAGTGAGGGTCGGCGTTTGGTGGGGACAGAGTTTCAGTTTGGGAGGAGAAGGTTCTGGGGGGGGCGGGGGGGGCTGCACGGCAGTGGGAATGTGCTCGATGCCACTGAAGCGAGCACTTAAAACTGGGTGAAAACAGTGAGTTTTATGTTACGTGTATTTCACTACCGTAAAAAAAATAAATAAAAGAGATCAGGGGAGCCAGACAGAGCCCAAGGTAGAAACCGCCAGGCCGCGTGAGGTCCCCGTCCCAGGCAGGTAGCCAGGCAGACTCAGAGAAAGGCCAGCCAAGGCCAGAAGCAGACAAACCCGGGGTCTTGACGAGGCTGCCCGAGTCTGGACCTGGACCAGACGCTGAAATGAGGGGCACCGGATAGGAGTGCCCGTCCGGCTCCACAGCCCTGATCGGCTCCAGCTGGGCTAAGAAGGCGGCGAGAGCAGGCCCGCTCCTCTGCCTGCCCGTCACAGAGGCGCCCACAAACCCTTCAGCGAGAGGCCAGCGTGGGGGCCAGGTGGTGACGGGAGGTCCGTTCTCAGAGCCCCGTCACACAGGGGTGCCGAGGCCCGCGGCGCCGAGTCCTGGGGGGCGAGCCGGTCCTCTGACAGTCCCCTTGGGACCGCTGCGTCCACTCGTCTCGGAGCAGACGGGCTCGGCCCGGGTGCAAGGCACCCAAGCGCTCGCTGGACAGCCGGGCACTCCCCGGGGGTGGCCATCACTGTCCCCAAAGCCACTGGCTCCCTCTTCTTCAAGGAGGCTTCTGGATTCACAACACAAACCAGGCTACAAAGAGGTGACTGCCATTCCCCTCACAACCAGTCAGAGCCACCAACCACAGCCACACTCCGCACCTGTTCATCGTGGCCACGAATGCATAACAGGGACGGCAGAGCCTGCCCTCCATCAATTCTATCTCACAGACAGCAGACATGCAGCCTGAGGCACGCGCTAACCCCAGGTCACGTGTGCGTGCTAACCCCAGGTCACATGTGTGCTACACTAACTAAGGTCGCGTGTGCACACTAACCCCAGGTCGTGTGCGTGCACTAACCAACCCTGG
The DNA here is from genome assembly GCF_007474595.2 of Lynx canadensis. Taxonomy (NCBI): domain Eukaryota; kingdom Metazoa; phylum Chordata; class Mammalia; order Carnivora; family Felidae; genus Lynx; species Lynx canadensis. Next base: position 1,163,542 of record NC_044319.2, on the reverse strand, counting down.
TCACGTGCACACTAACATCGAGTCATGCGTGCGCACTAACCCCAGGTCACCTGTGTGCACTAACCCCGGGTCACACGCATACACTGACCCCGGGTCACGTGTGTGCACCAACCCTGGGTCGTGTGTGTGTGCACTAAACCCAGGTCCTGTGTGTGCACTAACCCCGGGTCACTTGCACGTTGACCCTGGGTCGCCTGTGGACAGGGGTCAACAATCTGCAGCTTTCCCAGGGGTCGCTGCTGAGCCCAAGCAGGCTTGACCACGGCAAGACACGTGGTCACACGTGGAAGAACGTGCAGAACTTAGGTCCAAGAGGGAGGAGTAAACACAAACCTGGGCGTGCTGTGGCGCCAGGGCGTGAGACGGATGCGGACCCGCAGAGGCAGGCACACGACACTGTAACAGCCTCCAGCGGCCGAGCCACGCGGCCGCCATGCCGGGAGCATGCCCGTGGCAGGGAGCCCCCAGCCAAGGCTGTGCCGTCCTCACACCCCGGACGCTGAGCACGCGGGCATGTCGGTGGCTCCGTGACAGCCTCGCAGCTTACTCGTGGTTTCTGTACCTTCTTCAGTGTTTTGTGTTTGGGCTTTATTTCAGCGTGTGTGAGAACGTCTCAGGCCTGCCTCTCCTTCTATGTCAAATGAAAAATATCTGCCAGCCTCATCGCTGGGTTCTGGGTTGGTACTCAGAGACCAGTTCAGGATTTAATTGTGCACTTGGGATTTTCGGTAACCTTTACAGGAATTAATCACATTCCAAGAGGCATTAAAAGAAGTCACCTGTGTTGACACACAGAGGTCCCGGCTACGAAAGATCCCGCCTCCACCTCCAGCCCCACGGATCTGGGTGTGTACCTCGTGTGCCCAGCCACCGTGCCATGCCAGGACGTGGTGACTCTCTTCTCTAAGCTAACACAGTCCGCAGCCTTTTTCTAAGGGTCCTCCCTCTCCCAGAAGAGGAAGCAAGTCAGAAGAAATCCAAATGGCAAAGACGTCAGGCTGGCACTTAGTATCTGCCTTATCTGAGCCACAAGGGGACTGTCCACACCCAGCCCTCAAGGGACAGAAGAATGGTGTATAGCACGATCACCCACGGTCAAACACAGGTGCCGCGGGACGCCGTGCGCCCGCCATCGCAAAGCATTAATCGGCGCGGCCCCAACATCATCCTGTCAGACCGTGTGACGGCGACTCGTCCCGACATCTGCCGTTCGGAACCACAGACCAGCGTGGCCCTCCTCTCCAGCACCCAGGCTGACACGCCGCATCGAGCGTCTCCCCCAACTCGGGGATTCTGGGCTCCCACCTCCCGGGCGGGCCTCCAGTGGGGCCCAGGAACGTGCATTTTTAACAAGCACCTGGATTGCTGCTGTAACCAGGAGGGTCTGGGAGACCGTCCGCTGAGCGGGAGTTTGTCAGCCTGGGTTGGGGCAGTAAGTTACCCAGATCCGACCACAGGGACGTTTGCAGAGGACGCAGGTTACAAATGAGGGGGGCAGCTCCCGCCCCAGAAGAGCTTACAGTCCACGTGCAGAGACAAAAGGGACCGCTGATTCGGCGGCAGCGCTCAGACCAGGGAGCCGAGGACAGAGGCTGGGGCGGAGCGCAGGTGAACACAGGTGTGGGCAGAGTGCCCCGGGGGGACAGCCTGAGCAGGTACCTACAGGAAGGTGAGAACGTCCAGAACACGGAAGACCAGGAATGAGCTCGAACTGTTAACTGGGCCGCCACGAAAGTGGTAGGAAGGTAACACGGACAGGTCCTATTAGCGGGAACGATGGTCACTCCCGGCGGCTGGGGCTGGGGGGTGGGGGTCATCCCGGTGACATTTAACCAAGGGTGCTGGTCTGGAAGGGCACGCTCTGAGAGCGAGGGCCTGGGCCGAGGTTGCGGGGCGGGGGGGGGGGGGGGTCGGAGATACATGCTGACGGGGAGACCGGGCCACCGTGGGCGGTCACCGTGGGGACGGGGAGGGTACGGCCGAGGGTGTGGGGCAGGCGGCCCGACACACAGTCTGCAGGGTCGGGGGCCCCGGCACACGGGCACTGGGCAGCCACAGGTCAGTGGAGGCGGGAGAGGAAGTGGAGACGAGGAGGAACACAGAGGCCACGAGAGCAGCCACGAGGAGGATGCGGGCCGGAGCATCAAGGCCACAGATAGGCCACAGCCACCGGAGAAGAGGTGGGCGCGAGGCCGTGGCCACCGGAGAAGAGGCGGGCGCAAGGCAGCGGCCAGAGGAGATAAATGCCTGAAATAGTGCGGACAAGAAATCAAAGCAACAAAGCGCTAACATCTGCTGATTCCAGATGACGCGACCAGGAGGCTTCTCGGCCTCTGCTTTTCTGTGCACTTGCTACAAGAACAGAAAGAGGGAGCGGGGAGGCAGGACGAGGGGAGGCGACTCCGGCCCCCGAGTCAGGAGGGCCCGGACGAATGGCTCATCCGCAGGCTCAGAGACTCCGGGGGATGGACCGGTGGTCGAGGATGTGGGAGCTGGGGACGGGACGCGGGCAACATCCCCGGGCGCCGGCAGGGGAAGACGGAGCCTCCGGCAGGAGAGGCTCCGAGTCTGGGAAGGAAGGAGAAATGCGGCAGCAGAGGCATTAGTTCAGGGACAGGCAGGCGTCCAGGTGTCCCTGTCAGTGACTGTGCCCTCTCCGTCAGCCCCAAGGGAGATCTTCTGCAAGGAGGGGGCTGGGCCTTCAGGGGCTCTGGAACAGCATCGCAGGAGCCGAAAGAACCAGCCAGGACCACCTGACCGGAGGGCCCGGAGGTGAAGGTGGGCCACACCTTCCACACGACCCCACTCCAGCGGCCCTGGGCATGGGCAGACGGCAGACGGGGAGTCCCTGGCGGGTCCCTCGGAGACCGTGAGCGCAAGGGGCCGAGAGCAGTGGTGAGGGCTGGCTGGAGGCGGGTGAGGGCCAGTGGCACAGGGTGGGCACAGGAAATGGTCCCAGTCACATGGAGGGTGGGGCACAGGAAATGGTCCCAGTCACATGGGGCCACGACCAGGGCAGCAGAGCGCATGCAAGAGAGCCCTGCCCAACCCCCCCCCCCAAGAAAAGCAGGGGCCGTGGAGAGGGCACGAGACTGTGACAGATGCAGGGTCCTGAGGGGACCCCTGGGGGCACGGCCGACAGGACACAGGAGACCGGACATCCACAGGGCAGCGGGCGTGGGGTGGGGAGGGAGCCAGTCTGCAGACCTGCCCGGAGGGAGAACAGCAGCGGAGAACCCCATGCAGGCCGTGGGCAGGGGTGGGGGTGCCGGACAGGAGTCAAGCCAGGTGAACGGGCCTCGCAGTGCAGGAGGGGACTGGGCCCAGCACGGCTGCAGGGCCAGGACAGGAGGATGCTCCGATCACAACCGTATCTGCCTTTGCTGCTTGTTCAGCAACTCGAACGTCACAGTCAGACGTCACGGTGGGCCCACAACATCCCACCCCAGCCGGGCCGGGAACCTCATCGAGCAGTCAGGCTGGGGGCCCATGCCCCTCCTTCCGCTCCTCCCTCCCCTCTGCCACCTGACGGTGGGGGACCCATCACGATGATGCTGTAGGCTGTCCCCTGCAGGGGCAGCCAGCCCAGTCGTCACACCCGACGGAAGGCGCTCTCTCTGGGAACAGCCAGCACCTGTCCCCCCCCCCCCCGGCCCGTGCCCCCCACACAAGCCCCGCCCCGCGCCCTGCACCGCCGGCGATGGCCAGTCTTCTTCTGGGACACAACAGGTTTCCAAGTTTCCAGGTGCTTGGACGGCAGAAAACACACGTGCCCAAACCACCCGGGGACAGAAGCCACGCGAGAAACGAGCTCCATCGGCCAGAAGCGTGTGGAGCCCAAGGAGAAGGAAAAGCTATCCTGCGGGTGTTCGCTGAGCCCTCGTACTTGCCGAGCACCATCCCGGCTCTGGAGAAACCCGGTGACCCAGAACAGGTGCTCACGGAGCTTCCTTCCTCCAGGCGGGGGCTGGAGAGGCGTCCACACCGCTGGCTAGGGACCTCGGCTGTGAGAGGGGATGAGCTGTCCCAGACGGAACAGGCACCCTTACCCAAGCAGACCAAAGCAGGGTCTCAAAAAGACAGGCTGTGTAGCCCCCGGCGCCCTACCATTTCACATAAGCCACTTCACGTTTCCAGATGGACGCCTGGAAACCCTGAGAGGCTTACTCGGTCCCCAGGGCTGGACCTGTGACAGGCTGGAACTGGCTGAAAGGCCCAGGTACAAGGACGTTCTGCCCGCAACGCCGCCTCTTGGTGAACACGTGTTGTGATCCTTTGTCGGGGTGTGAAACCTCTCCTGAGGCACACGCTGCCCGGAACCGGAGCAAGTATCATCGGGCGTTAATTTTATTCCTACGCTGTCAAAACTCAAGTGTTCTTAAAAGTGACTCTAGGTACTAAAAAATTTTAAGGGTGCCTGGGGGGCTCAGTCGGTTAAGTGTCCAACTTCGGCTCAGGTGGCGATCTCACAGCTTGTGGGTTCGAGCCCCGCGTCGGGCTCTGTGCTGACAGCTTGGAGCCCGGAGCCTGCTTCGGGGTCTGTGTTTCCATCTGTCTCTGCCCCTCCCCCACTCACTTGCTCACGCGCGCTCTCTCTCTCTCTCTCTCTCTCAAAAATAAATAAACATAAAAAAAAAAAACCTTTAAAAGCCAAAACCCTGAAAATGAAACTCTGATCTTTTCGAAGACTGATTTCATCTGTATTTATACAAACGTGACGGTCGGCAAAAGGCCCAACCAAGCTGGTGCTGAGAGGCCTGGTGCCAGTAAATGCTGCTCATTTCATCCTGGCTGGAAACGGACATCAGTCCACATCCGAAACCCTTCACAACACCTCTTCTCCCTTCTAAACATCCAGAGGCAATTTTTTAAAACACACAATGTTTGAAGGAAGAAACACCCAAATCTTTTCTGGAGAATAAGGTTAACGGTGATCTTGTTCTATAGATGTCCCTGTATTTTCGAAATTTTCCACAAGGAGCCTGTATCGTTTTATGAGCAGAAACACTGATTTTTTTTTTTTTTTTTTTTTTTTTTACAAAACGAAACAGAATCTCCTCCTCTTAAAAGGGACACGTTAGGTGTCTCTGTGATTATGATTCCAATCAGAAGTTCCAGCTCCAGATATCTTATTTATGCAGAGAAATGTAATCCTCTGGGTAAAAGCGTGATCCACTATTATCAAAGTTAAACACGCCCAAGATAATAACCACAGCTGGAAAAAAGACACGGGCACACCAGGCTCGGACTCAGCTGCAGTCCCAGTTCTGACACACAGCAGCTGTGCAAGTTTCATAACCTCTCTGATCCACAGTTTCCTGGCCCATAAGATGTCCGCTGTGAGGAGTAAAGGGCTTCCGGGGCAGAAAGAGCCCATGTGCCCACAGGCACGCAAAGCCACACACACACAAACACACCGGAAAACAAACCCTCACATTCTGTACATTCCAAATGTGGCAAATAGCGGCTGATGTAAAATTAACCGGTAATCCAAAATATTTTCATTTGAAAACAAATGCAAATAAATTTTCAAAGTGAAACATGAGACTTGAAAGCGATATGCTTATGGCTACAGCCACCCTTTCTCCCAGGCCTCCGGTGGGAAGTAAACAGTCGGTGCCTAGAACCGGCCTGCTGTCCACACTCAATGCCAGTAGCTACCATCATGACCCCTAAGCAGGTGTGTACCATTGACAAGAAGAAAGCGCCGTCTTCGTGACTTACGGCCTAGACCCGGCAACGGGGCGTGTCCCCAGCTGCGGTGTATGTTAAGTGCCCAATTCATTCCTGGGGATGTTCACACAGGCTAACCGATCGATACGCCTTATCAGATCAAAAAATATCTGAGGAAGAAGCCAGAAAGAAAGCAAACCACCGCCCAACCCAGAACTCGCTCTCCTAAATTTCCCTTGAGGTAATTACCACCATATAAGCAACACCCACACATACAACATGTGCATCGATTTCCCCTTTCAGTGTTCAGCAACCCGATCAATGAGGGGAGGCTCTGGGCTGTTTGATCCGGAGGAAGGAAGAAGGAACAGACGAAAGAAACAAGAGGCTAGAGACTCAGGAACGCTTCCTCTAATGTGGATTCAAACAGCACAGATTCCTTTCATTATTAGAAACTGGAATCTCAGCACTCCCACTGGGAATCTGGTCGGGACCTGACGGCATTCGACTACCCCTGGCCAAGGGGGTGGGCGCCGGGGACCCGGCTGGCGGGGCCGATGGGGGATCACGGCACGCCTGGCTTTGATTCACACATCTGTTAGTCAACGAGCGAGCGGCACCCACCATCCATTTAATTAACCTGCTCTTGAATTATTTATTATCTTCCCCTGAGTGACAGCAAATTATTCTTGCTGGTTACCCGCTCTGCTTCAGAGGCTTGTTCAGACAACTCCAATCCTGGCAGTTTGATGGAGTCCCTGGTTCCTGCCGCCCTCTGGCCAAGGCAAAGACACGAAGAAACAGCAAGTGAAGTGTCTGGAAAGAGGGAATCATGAGCCTTCTGAAATGCAAGGAAGCTCCCCAAATCCAAGGAAGCAGAGAAAACTCCCCTGAAGACATGAGCACGTATGTGCTGCCCTGTTGGGGCGTGATCTGCCCTGCACCCCTTTTCGTTCCAAACTAGGTAAAGTTTCATTCTCTCCTAATAACCGTCAACAACTTCTAGACTCAATGCTGTAGCGAGGATTAGACCTGGGATCCTGGGGCAGAGGAGAGGCCACAAAATGCCATCACTTCCCACCACAGGATGTTTGACCCGCCCTGAAATTCCTGTGTCTGAATTCCTTCTCCCCCCACCCCACCTCACCCCCAACTCCCCCTAGATTCCTAAACCGACTGATGCACAGACTTGACCATCCAGACGCAAGGGGAGGCCTGGGGACCACCCAGGTCAACTCTCACTTGGGGGCTGTGGAAGGAAGCCCAGCAAGCATCTTCCCTGCCGCCGGGTCTCTGTCCTCGCTCTCAGAGAGCCTGTACCAGGGGCTGCGCTAGCCTAGTCTCACGCTCTAGAAACCTCTCCTACGAAACACCAGCATCCCACCCACCCCGCAACCCTTCTGGTCTGCTTCCCCGGCACCTGCCCCTGCAGGCGCGCTCCGCAGGGCTCGCCCGAGACGCGCCTCCGGGAATCCATCCCAGGGTCCCTCCCCGCCTCCGGGCTCGCTGGGCCGGGAGGCTGCGCGCCGCGGGCTCCGTCCGGAACTGGCGACCTCACCACTCCCCTCCCCACCGGCCCCCCGCGGGGGAGGGCAGGGGGCCTTGAGGGCGGTGGGCTTGCCAAGCGAGGCTTGGTCTCCGCGCTGCGGCCTCCCCCGGCCCCCACGCAGAAGCGCTCCACGCCCGGGACCCACAGCGCGCCTGCAGACCCGCGGCCCACCTCCACGGCCACCAGCCCGCGTAGCCCGGGGAGGGCGGCGGGACGCCGGCGCCGACAGTCTGCCACCTGCTGGGGTCTTGCAGGGGCTGGTGGCAGCGGAGGCCGGGGAGACTCGCCGCGGGACAGGCGACCTCCACCTCCGGTCCCCTGCCCTCCGGGCCCGGCTCGCCGCGCGCCCTCTCCCACTTTGTCTCCAAACGTGCCTCGGCCAGACGCTGACACGCTCCGGGTTAGTTGTTATAGTTACTCGACTAACCGCCGGGCCCGCGACTGCGGGCAGGGAGGAGCCGGCTGGGCGGGGGGTTGCAGCCGCGCGCCCCGGGCCCCGCACCGGGGCTGGTGGGGGGCTCGCCCGGGAACCTGCGCTCCCCCCGCCAGCAGCCGGGCTCCGAGGGAGCGCGGGGCCGCCGGCTCGGGATGCCGCCACCTGTCCCCCGCCTCAGGTGCACTTCAGAGAAGCCGGGAAGAGGGGCGCACGGCAAGAGTTAGAAGCCGCGGCCGGTTACTCACGTGCCAGATGGCGAAGAAGATGAGCGCGGCGCACAGCACCAGGGACAGCATGTAGCAGAAAGCGGCGAAAGTGAAGGCCATGGCCGGCGGCGGGGCCTCGGAGGACCGCACTCCTTCCGGGGGTGTTGGGGGGCGCAGACGGGACCAGGTCCGCACCCCCGCGTCGAGGCCGGAGGCTGGGAGGAGGCAGGCCGGCGGGAGAGCCTCGAGGGTCGGGGGCGGCGAGCAGGGCCGGGACCCCGCAGCTCCGGCGGCCGGACCCTCCGGGGGCGCTCGGGCGTCGCCGGCGGGAAGTGTCCCCAAGCGGTCGGTGGAGAACTCCGGCGGACAAGGCTAGAGGGCCCCCGAGGCAAAGCCGGCGAGGGCCGCGCGAGGAGCGCCCGGAGTCCCGGGGAAGAGCCGCCGCTTCCCGCGCGCGAGCCGGAGGGGGAGGCGGGCGCGCCACCGGGGCCCCGCCCGCGCCGCCCGGCGAGCTCCCCCCCCGCGGACCCCGGAGCAGCCGGCGGCTCCCTTCCGGGAGCACAGGTCTTGGGGGGGGGGGGCGGAGGGGCCGGTGCCCCGCGCGGCGACCCGACCTCCCCGGAGCCCCGGGCCGGACCGGGAACCCGCTCCACCTGCTGCCGCCGCCGCCTCTGCCTCGGCGAGGACCGCGCGGCGCGGCGGGGACGCCCGGGACCCGGCCCCGCGAGCGCGCCCTCCCGGCCCGCCTCTCCCCGGACACCTGCGGCGGGGGCGGGAGCGGGGGCGGGGCCTCGGAACACGTGCGCGGGGAGAGGTGGGCGCTGCGCGAGGGGGCGGTGTGTGCGCGCGCGGCTGCCGCCCGCAGGTGCCCGCGGCGGCGCGGGGGTGGGGGGTGGGGGGTGGGCGGGCGTGCGGCCGCGGGGCGGGGCCGGGGCGGGGCCAGGGCTGCTAGGGTGGGCTTTCCCAAGCTGTCGTGCCCCTCACGCCCCAGCCCCTGCAAAAGCCCCCAGTGGCGTTTTTCCCTCGCAGCTTCCACCTCCCCCCCCCACCACCATCTGACTTTGGGGTCGGGGCAGCCAGACCCCGAGCGGGACTCTGTTGTTGGCGTTGGTCCAGTGCAGCTGTCAAGGGCACGTGCTTTTGCAGCCAGACCTCTTCGGGCGACTTTCTTAACCTTCTTAAACCTCGGTTTCCTGATCTGAAATAATTGCGGGGGTAAGAGCACTACCAATCCGTTTCAAGGGGTTACAGTAAGAGCCTAGCAGGGGCCGGGAAGTTGCTACACGTTCGGTAAACCGCAGGGTTGTCACGTGCACACTGGACGCCTCTGGCCCGGCGCCTGGGAAACTCACCGTGCCTCCCGTGTGGGGCTGTCTGACAGGGCAGTGAAAGAAATTCCAGAGAAGTCAGCGCGTCCAGTAAGCAAGCGCACACGTCCTGGAACGTGACCGGCAAATCCCGGTGGGGGCGCTGGAAGCGCATCGCGGTTTGGAGCAGATCTCAGAGCACCGGCTACCTTGCAGGGTGCGCGCGAAACAAATCCATCGGCGTTGATCCGCTCGGACCCTGGCGCGCTAACTGTGCCGCTCACGGTTGCGATTGCAACGGCTGGAGAGCTGGAAGGGATGGCTTACGGAGAGCTAGTCCTAGACTAGGACGGGCTCTGCACGCTCCTGGCCCTGGGGTCTTTGCTCCGTACCTCGGCACGTCCTGCAGCTGCCTGGCCACACCTGCAACTTGGAAACTGGACGCCTTTCAACGGCGAAGTGCACCTACTAGGGCGAGTCGTAGTGTTGACAGGGGGGTCATCGGATCAGCATTTGATTGCCTCTGGGTCAGGACCGGCTACGCAGGACTGGGGAGGCCAAGGACAAAATGCAAACAGGACTCCTTGTTAAAAAGTTATTAAGAATTTCAAGACAGGGGCGCCTGGGTGACTCCGTCGGTTGAGCGTCCGACTTTGGCTTGGGTCATCATCTAGGGGTTCACAGGTTCGAGCCCTAGCGTGGGGCTCTGTGCTGGGAGTCTGGAGCCTGCTTCAGATTCTGTGTCTCCCTCTCTCTGTGTCCCTCCTCCACTCTCTCTCTCTCTCAAAATAAATAAACATTAAAAACAACAACAACAACAACGAAGAATTTCAAGACCGAAGCAGCAAAGCATTAAACCAAGCACAAGGTCCTTCTGAGCCCAGGACCCTGGACAGCTGTGGAGGTTGTGCACTGTGAATCCAGCCGTGCTCTGGGTTATACATTTTATCACTTTCTCTTTCACTCGTGTGTCTCCCAGTATCAATTCTCATTAAAGAAAATTTGGAAAATATGGAAATGGAAAAGAGGAGACAAACACCAGAGTTGGCTGATCTCAGAAACCAGCAACAGAATAGTGGTGTGCTCCTTCCCAGCTCTGTTTTCTGCTTTCGATGTTATACCAATCATTTCTCCTTTTTAAGAAATGTTTTAATGTTTATTTATTTTCAAGAGAGAGAGAGAGAGAGAGAGAGGGAGAGAGAGTGTGTGATCAGGGGAGGGGCAGAGAGAGAGGGAGACACAGAATCCGAAGCAGGCTCCAGGCTCCGAGCTGTCAGCACAGAGCCCGACGCGGGGCTCGAACCCACAAGCTGTGAGATCATGACCTGAGCCGAAGTCGGACGCTTAACTGACTGAGCCACCCAAGTGCCCCACCAATCATTTCTTTTAACGGTGGTAATTATGCTATATAAATTCTGTGGCCCCAAAACAATAAGAAAATATCAAAGGGAAATGCCATCGTTCAAATATTTTGAGTTCCTTCCAGGTCTGATCTAGTGTCTTTTATTTCTGCTGGTTCTTGCTTATGGTGTCCTAGCTCCTCCTATGTCCAGTAAGTTTTCATTGTACGTCAAACTTTTTAGAAAAATTTCTTTGCAGATTGAATCACCCCACGTCCCAGCAATAGCACTGCTAGGAATTTACCCAAGGGATGCAGGAATGCTGATTCATAGGAGCACATGTACTCCAATGTTTATAGGAGCACTTTCAACAACAGCCAAATTATGGAAGGAGCCTAAATGCCCACCAACTGAGGGATGGATAAAGAAGATGTGGTTTATATATACAATGGAATACGACTCGGCGATGAAAAATGAAATCTTGTCATGTGCAACAACGTGGATAGAACTGGAGGGTAATTAGGCTAAGTGAAATTAGAGAAAGACAGATATCATATGATTTCACTCATATGTGGAAGTTGAGAAACTTAACGGAAGCCCATGGGGGGAGGGAAAGAAAAAAATATACAGTTACAGACAGGGAGGCAAACCGTAAAAGACTTTTAAATACAGAGAACTAACTGAGGGGGGATGGGGGATGGGGGAGAGGGGAAAGTGGGTGATGGGCACTGGGTGTTGTAAGTGTTGAATCATGGGCATCTACCAAGAGCACACTGTGCACAGTTAGGTTACTAACTTGACAATAAATTGTATTTTTTTAAAAAAAAAAAGTTATTTGCAGAAGTTCAAGGACTGAGATGATGTTATCTTTCTCCAAGGAGGATTTTCTACATCTTTTGCCGGGCGTCTGGGGGACGCGAGCACTCTAGAATTGCCCTACTCCAAATTCGCGGTTTGAGATTTTCGGGGGTAACCAGATGACCGTGGTCTGCCCGAGGCGGGTTTTTTCCGCTTCACCCTCATTCACAAGGAGCGGTCCTTTCGGATCCCGGGGCCGAAGCAGGTTTTTATCACGTCCTAAGCCCTGGTGGTCCTTGGACTCTGGCTTTTCCCCAAGCCCTACACAGCACTAAAAGCCCAACCCAGCCTCACCCCTCCTCCAGATCGGCAAATGCCCCAAAGGGCAAAACTGGCCCCCACTGCTGGGCTGACCTCTCCGGATCCTGACCCCTCTCCGCACTTGTCCCCAGAAGTCCTTGCTCTCAGGGCAAGTCTTTGATGCTTTTAAGAAGCTGTTTAGAGATTTTATTCAGCTCTTTAAACTGTGTGTGGTGGAAGGATTGGTCTGAATTATCCGGCCCAGCATTATCAGAATCAGGAGTGTCTACGTCGAAATCTGATGTCAAACAAAAATTGAATCCCGTATCCCACCACTCTGACTTCCAAGGCTCCATACATATCTCAGTCTCTATTTTTCTTGACCTTTCCCCAGCCCTGCTGCAGAATTGTCTACAGGACTAGAATTTCAGAAAGTGAGAGCTGCAGGCAGTTATAGTGTATTAATTCAACAAATGTTCTCTAGTGGTGGTGGGCGCGTGTCAGGGACCCACAGGATTCCCAGCCTAAGTGGTGAGGTTATAAATAACCCCTTCACATGGGAGTTAGAAGAAAGACAAGAAGGAAGAAGGAAGAATTGCCTGTAACACTTACTGCCTGAGGAAGGCAAGAGAGAAAGTAATGAGGAATGGATTTTGAGTGACCAACCTACATGGATTCATCTACCGGAGACATTGAAAGGGCAACTGTTTTATTTTTTTTCCGAGCCGCCATGCAGCCACAAATGGCCATGTGACAGTCTTGGAGCTTATGAGATATGTATTCCTTTGCGCTGGAATGCAGATGTGATTCCTGGAGGTACAGCAGCCATCTGGCAATAATGAGGAAGCAATCAACACATTAAGAACGGAAAGCTAAAAGATCGAGAACCGTTGACATCATAATAGAGCCACCAAACCAGGCCTGAACTTCCAATTCCCTGGCTTCTTATAGACTGAGACAATAAAACTTCTGACTTTCGGGGGTGGGGGGCACCTGGGTGGCTCCGTCAGTTGAACGTCCTGTAAGGGTTAAATTGTAGTGTAGGGCTAATGCTTAGCTTGAAAGATAACAACTTTGTTCTGACACTGAAGGTCAAAAGATAACAACCTTGCTTTTACTCTTGTAAATCATACTTCATACTCTTGTGAATCAGGCTTTACCAATGAAGGAAACAAAACCTCAAAAAGAGCATCAGAGACAAGGTCAAGGAGATCCACTGGTTGCAACTTAGCGGCAGAAAGTCTAAAATAATTACCTCATTCGATAACTGTTTCTGACTCATCTGGCAACTGTTTCTAACTCATCTGGGAACTGTTTATCTGTTCTGTTCCCAGATAATGATAAAACGATGTGATCGGCTTTAAAAACTCTGTACCCCGGCTGTTCGGGGCCGCACTCTTATCAAGAGTGTTGGTCCCGATCGGTCGGCCTTGCCTCTCATTGTAATAAACTTTGCTGTGACTGTCACTGGTGCCCGTAGCATTCTGTTTCAGGAGTCGTGTGGATGCAACAGTGCAACTCCTGGTTTCGGCTCAGGTCACAATCTCACAGTTCGTGGGATCGAGCCCCACGTCGGGCTGTGCGCTGACAGCTCAACCCCTTCTTGGGATTCTCTCTGTCTCTCTCTCTCTCTCTCTCTCCCTCTCTCTCTGCCCCTCCCTCCCTTGCACACGCACGCTCCTGGTTTTCCCAAATTGCATTTTGCAGCCGGTTGGTTCAAACCAGAATCTAAAGATGTTCCCTCCACACCTCTCGCCCCCAGGGCTTTTTAACCTTCTCCTCTTGGGTAATTTACCCAACGATAATTATTTTGGGGTTGAACGTCTGCTGCTGACGGCAGCGTGCCGAGCTCAGTGACCGTGCCCGGTGGGAGCCCGCGTGCGTGTGTGTCTAAGCTGGCGCTGTCTGACTCAGGACTGTGTTCACATAACTCGCGTGGCACATACACGCGCGTGGAGAAGCCAGCCGCGGATTACTGACTCGCGCCTGCTCGACGTACCTGCTCTTCATTTTCCCGAAAACAACTGAAATCTAACTCTGGGTCCCCTTCCCGCTTGACCGGCAGGAAACTCGGTATCAGCCTTGGCTGGGGCTGCCCAGGGGGTCTGGGGGCCTCACACGCACCAAACACCGGGCAGCTCCTCCCACTGCCATCGGTTGGTCATCTGCCCACGCTGGTTCCTGCCGACGTCCCAGCTGGACCGGTCCCGGGTGCCCGCACCTCTGGCCTTCTGCTCCCTCCCAGATGGAGTGCCGGGAGCCCCGATGCCTAGTTCTGCCCACCCCGGGCACCCACAGCCCCGTCTCTGAGGTCTCGCCTGCTCCAAGAGTCAGGGGCGTGAAACAGTGTAGGTATGGGTCCCCCTCCCGAACCCCAGCTTCAGCGTCTTTCCGGTCTGCAGGGGATCGCTTCCTGCCTCCGTCCAGCTGTTGGCAAAGCCAGTCTCCCCTTGGCTCTCTCCCCCAGAGGGACATCTCCCAGAATCTTCCAGAATCTCTCCAGAGCCGGAAGGAACCTTGGACTTCAAAGCTCTTTAACTTTCCACCTCCCGGTTTATCCAGCCAATATTCGTTAGCGTAACTGCCGTGATTACGGCAATATCGAAAAGTTTTCTGTTCTGACTGGTAAACATCACAATGGCTGTTGTAGCGATCGGGAAAATTAACACGTGGCTAAATTCTAAATTAAACCCATTCATTCCAGCTAATTGTCACGGGACGTCACAAGGACCGTTGATGAACGGGCCCCGACCTGCTCATCCGGCACAAGGCTCCCCATGCGATCGGCACCCTGGATTCTCACCGGACGGAAACCGCGTGGTGGCCCCGAACAGTCCTCGCTCTGGTCACATGGGCGCGTCGGAATTCTGTGTAAGCGGTAAACGCAGTGTTTCCGTGCTCATAGGTTTAAGAATTTGTATGGAAGGTATTAACAACGAGCTCACAAAAGAAAGGAAACTGAGCAAGGATCCATTTGTTAGCGTTCACCTATCATGCAGCTCAGTCTTCTGAGTCTGCGGGGAACCTTTCTGTCACTGCAGCGCGTCCCAGCCACCCGAACACCTTCCACACTCGAGAGAATTAGTACAAAGTAACACGATACTTCTCAATACTCCACTCTCCATCATAGTTCGATTATTTTTTTTTAATTTTTTTAATGTTTATTTATTTTTGACAGAGAGAGAGAGAGAGAGAGAGAGAGCATGAGCAGGGGAGGGGCAGAGAGAGAGGGAGACACAGAACCTGAAGCAGGCTCCAGGCTCTGAGCTGTCAGCACAGAGCCGACGCAGGGCTCGAACCCACAAACCGCGAGATCATGACCTGAGCCCAAGTCAGACATTCAACCGACTGAGCCACCCAGGCGCCCCTAAATTTAAATGTTTAAAATGTCGATAAAATGATTTAAAATATCGAGAAAATACCCTAAAAAATGCTAACAGTAGCCAGCATGTGCTTAAACATGCTCGAGCATTTCCAAACATGAAATATTCAGGAGCTTCTTAAACAAGAATAGTATCTATTTGAGCCCACATTGCATTCTAGATTCGTGGTCCCACTTGTTAGAAAACATACATCCAATGAAATGAGAAAACAATTTAATTGAAAAGTTATACATCAAGATAGTAAAATACTCATTTTCTATGACACATCTGTGTTTTGCATCAAAGAGTATCAACAATTTATTTTAAAATGAGAAAGTTAAGGGCGCCTGGGTGGCTCAGTCGGTTAAGCGGCCGACTTCGGCTCAGGTCACGATCTCGCGGTCCGTGAGTTGAAGCCCTGCGTCGGGCCCTGTGCTGACAGCTCGGAGCCTGGAGCCTGTTTCGGATTCTGGGTCTCCCTCTCTCTCTGCCCCTCCCCTGCTTGCGCTCTGTCTCTGCGCGCTCTCTCTCTCTCTCTCTCTCAAAAATAAATAAACATTAAAATGGAAAAAGAATTTAAAGAATAAGCCTTAGAAAACAACCCTCTGTTGTTTTTGCTCCGTGTGACTTTACAAGAAATAAGTGTTTCTGTTAAACCGACTTCATTCAACGCCACTCAGCAAAAGTAATTAAGCTAAGGATAAGTCAGAGAAACTACAGGGAGACAGAAATACGATGTACCACTTGAAAGAAAGCCAATTATGAATCCCAAGAAAGCTGTTCGATTATCTAGTAAATTACATAAAGCGATGACACAGGTATGAAGCAGAATGAATTTCCTTTCCTGTTAAATGCTGTGACTTCACCAAACGAGGTTTGCAAAGCTCCACGGAACGAGGGTGACCAAAAATTAACGAAAATCCATCCAGCTCATGAAATGCGTTCTTTGAGGACAGAGAGGCCCCGCGGGTCCCCGCTCCCCAGTCGGGAGGCTGAGGTGACGCCCTGGGGGAGGCCTTCCTGTCTATTCCTGCCCCAGGCCCTTTGTAAGTGCGGCCAGCACCACGCGGAACCCAGCCCAGAGCTGAGTCACCGGCAGATAAAGAAAAGCTGCTGTTTCAAGCCTTGGTGGTGTGGCGACCGCGGCCTGCAAACGTCCTTTATTCGCCAAGCGACCTTCCCGACGTGGAACCCACCGTGCACAGAGCTCGCAGCTTCCGGAAGGGGAAGCGTCCAGAAAGGAAGCTCTCCCGCAGCTCCGATGAGGCCTGCCTGCAGATCCCTTCACTCCGTTTGCTCTGATCCCCGCAGCCCCCCAAGTCCCCTCCTGACAAGCAGGGCACAAATCCTCTGGGGTCTGGGGCAGGTGACACGTCCAGGACACCCTGGCTAGGCGTGGGCTCCAGGGTCAGGTGTCCTCCAGAGGCCGAGTCCTTATTTCCACCTCATTTGGGGGGGGGGGGGTAGGGTGTGGTAACACATACATGAAACTTAGCTTTTTAACCGGTTTTTACACATTCCGTTCTGTGACATGAAGGACATTCCCAGAGTTGTGCAACCATCACCCCCACTCGAGGGTCTCCAGAAAACGTTCCCCTTCTCCAACGGAAACCGCAACTCTCCATTCTCCCCTCCCCCAGCCCCTGGCTCCCACCGTCTCACGTCCGACCTCTGCGCACCTGACCGTTCCTGGGTACCTCATATCCGCGGAACGCCGCCCTGACACGTCACCCCTCTACGTGCTGAATCTCCGTCTCCCTCTGTAAACCGGGGGGCACCCGACCCCCCAGCGCGTGCCACGCCCGGTCCCCCCCGATCCTCACGCACTGCCACGGGTGTCTCAGCATCTCCGAGGCACCCGTGTGAAAACGGAGATTCAGAGAGGGTCAGCGCCTGCGTCAGGTCACACGGGAGACTGCAGGCTCAGCCAGGATTCATGCGCGACGCGGGAGCCCGACCGCTAAGACGGCGAGGCCTAGGGACGCTGGCTTCCGGGACAGAGAGCCAAGAAACTTAGCAGCTACGTGTGTGCGCGCACGGAATGGGCCGTCGTGCAGCTCGCTATCCGGGACCCGCAAACCGAGGCCCGAGTACGTCCCGGTGTGCGGGGCAAGGGGCAGATGGCAAGACGGTTGGGCCCGATATGTCTGTGGTCTCTCCTGATCCTTTGAAATGGGCCTCCGGGAAACCCGTCTCCGCAGTGAGACCGAGCCCCTCCCCCCATGCCACTGGCGACGCCCAGCGGTACAGAGAAGTCAGGGAACTTTGCCAGGAACACACAGCCAGTAGGCGGAGGGGCCAGGGTTCAAACCCAGGCAATCTGCCCACACAGATCCCGAAACCCCGAGCCTCCCAGAGGGCCTGGGCTAACGGCCCCCGAGTCCTGTGTATTGTAAGTGACTTGGGATTCCAGGGGTACCTGTAGGGAGGACGTGACCGTTCAACCACACCCAGGAGCACAGGTAGGATCCAGGGAAGTAAAGGGGTGCAGGTGCCCTCGTCGACTACTAACAGGCCCGTCCGACTGAGTTAACAGGGAGAGACACAGCATCACCAGAAAAGTAGTTTGGCGGCCTCGAATGCCGACCCCGAGGAAATAAAAACAACTTCAAGTGAAGTCAAGGTCTGCCGCGTGCCAGGTACGGTGCTGCCATTAGAGGCAAATATGCTGGGTCACCTCGGGGGCTCAGTCGGTTAAATGTCCGACTCTTGGTTTCGGTTCAGGTCAAGATCTCAGGGTTCATGGGTTTGAGCCCCGAGTCGGCTCTGTGCTGACAGCTCAGAGCCAGCTTGGGATTCTGTCTCTCCCTTCCCCTTCCCCACTTGCTCTCTCTCTCTCTCAAAGTAAATTAACTTAAAAATAATTCTTCTCCTCCCCAAAACTCGAGTTTGGGGCAAAGTCTTACACTATACGGAGCAGCTATCAGAGCTACGTGTCCAAGTGTCAATGAACACTTTGTGCAAACAGCGGACCCCACCCAACCCTCCAAGAGTCTGCTCTGAAAAAGGGCCATGGTCTGCCCTCACCCGGCACAGAACCAGTTTCGCCCGTGCGTAGGAAGTAACGTCGCCTGTCATTTACCCTGGACGCTCCGTCTCACCAGAGAAGACCAAACCGTTCTTCTGGTTCGAATGTGGACTCACAAGAGTGAGGGCGGGTGGGAGCACGGGGTAGCCGGGCCCCCACGGTGCGAGCAGGTGCGCGGAGCTCGTGCCCACGAATATTCAACTGCTCGCTTGCTCTGACGTCCAGCAAAGGCCGGGCGACTGCAGACCCAGACAGGTTTTCTGAGCAGCAACGATTTCAGTCCAGCCTTTCATCTCAGAGCCCAGGTTACACTGTGGGAGTTTTAAATACGTTTCTTGTTAAAGCAGCTGCAAAGGTCCCACCGGAAACTATGCTGTTTCTGAAAAATCCCAGGGCCAGGACTCCTGTGCTAGCAGAGGTCCCAAGCAGGGACAGACATCCTACCTGGAGCCACCGCCGCCTCCTGGCCCCTCCCGGACCCTGAGCCTGCGCCCTGGTCCTCAGGCTCTTGCAGAGTGCAGGTCCAAGGCAAAGCCCCTGAGAAAGTTTGCACACTCTTTAAAACTTGAAAAGAGGGGAGCCTGGGTCGCTCAGTCAGATGAGCATCCGACTTCGGCTCAGGTCATAATCTCTCAGCGTGTGAGTTCGAGCCCCACGTCGGGCTCTGGGCTGACAGCTCGGAGACTGGAGCCCGCTTGGGGTTCTGTGTCTCCCTCTCTCTCTGCCCCTCCCCCGCACTCTCTCTCTCTCTCTCTCTCAAAAATGAATAAACATTAAAATTTTTTTTTTAAAAACTAGCAAAGAATGAGTGACAGGGGACGAAAGGTACAAACCTCCAGGTATAAGACGAGTGAGTCCTGGGGACACAAGCATAGGGACCACGGTGGGGAGCACGGTGCCCTACATTTGGAAGCTGCTAAGACATCTTGAAAGTTCTCATCCCAAGAAGAAAAATTGTAAAAGTGTGGCTCATTGTAAATATGACTGGCGTTCACTAACCTTCTCCTGGGGAGCATTTCACAATATGTACGCGTATAGCACCTTATGCTGTGCAGCTTGGGCTCGTATAGCTCTATATGACAGATCCCAATAAGACTGGAGAAAAATAAAAGTAAATACTAAATTAAAAAAAAAAACTTGAAAGAAAGCTATTGAGGAAAAATAAAAGAAAATGATACTTACACATTTTGAATATTGTCATTCATTCAAAGGATACTCAATGACACCATAGTATGTGTCTGGGTTGTCCCATTAAGTCTTGGGGACAGATATCCAAAGAGGCACAACATCATCTCTACCCACAGAGAGTTCACAGTTTAGTTTTGGAAGCAAACACAGGAGGGAAAAAACACAGCTTATGGTAAATATTTAGGGATGCCGGGGAATTTATATACTAAAACTCAAACATGCAAAAACTATAAATAGATTTGCTATAACTAGTCTTTCCTTGTGCTCAGTCCCCACTGACAACACACAGATTTTCCGATAAAAAAATAGCTCAGGCTCTTGTAGACCGCGAACATTTCTTGCCCGTATATGTGCACTGACTTTCCAAGTGCGAGTTCCCTATCAGATCTGCTTCCTGTTTCCAAAGGGGCGCTGGCCACATACCTGCTTCCTTCTCCGATGGCACCAGGTGCAGGAGGAATCTTCCTACCTTACGGCATCCCGCACAGGCCTGCGGTCCACCTGCTGTCCCCTGACCTCTCCTGGGTTGTGACCGGCGTCTCCCAGCATCCCAGGCTGAGGTCCTGGGTGTCTGGCCTCCTCTCCCTCAGCGGCTCCTCGGGCAGGTCCACACCCCCACCAGCCGAGCAGACTGCGGGGCCCATGGCAGCACGCTGGGCACGGGCAACAAGAACATGACCCAGAGCACCAGCACCACCCACCGGGGCACACGGTACCCTCTCCCGTGGCTTCCCGAACCAAGTCCTGCAACCTGGAGGGCTTACAGTACAGAAATTGATTTTCTCACGGTGCTGGGGGCCGGAAGTCTGAAGCCCAGATGTCAGCAGGGCCACGCCCCCCTATGGTCTCTCCAGGACCCTCGCACGCCTCTTCCAGCCTCTGGTGGCCCTTGGCGCTCCTGGACCCGTGGCCGCATCGCCCCGTCTCCGCCTGCGTCCTCCCCGTCTCTCCCCGGGTTCTGTCCTCACCCGCCTTATAAGGGCACCAGTCCAGTCGCTGGATGTAGGCCCCGCCGTAAATCGAGGAGGATTTCTTCTAGAGAGCCTTAACGGATCCCATCTGCAAACGATTTCCAAATCAGGTCTCATTCTGAGCCTCCAGGCGAACCCAGATTTGGGGGCTACCCATTCGACCCGCTCTACGCACCATGCCGCGACAGTCGCATCAAAGCCAGACTTCCTCTAAGGGGCTGGCGGTGTCCCAGGGAAGCAGAGAATTTGCCCTCATGTCCCCAGAGTCCCCAGGTCACCACGCGTCACCCCTGAGCGGTTCCAGATGCTGATGCCGCTGGGAGAACCAGATCGTTCACGAGTCAGCTTCCGTCCCCTGATGGGAGGACTCCCCCACATCACGCGATTCCTGACACCAGCTGGGTGACCCACCATTTCACCAGTTCAGACCCTGCCCACCCGGAGAGGGCGTCGGACCCCCGAGACCATCCCCTGCTTCAGAGGCCAAACGCAAGTGCAGGTCTCTACCGGGCTTCCGACCCATTGTTACAAATCAAAATTGGACCGAGTAAATGTGAAGATCTGATCCGCTTTATTAATCGACTCAGGAATCAGGCGGCACCCCGTCCAGCAAGTAGAGGGGAGCTCTGGGGAGTTTACAACATGGAAGGTTCTATAGGCTGGAGGGTGAGGCAAGCAAAGACAAGACTGCTTCAGGCCAGGTGGCCTTCCCTTGGGGGAAAAGGCAGGGATCTTATCAGGTGAATCACCTCACCTTCCTCGGACGGACAGGCCCTCAGGACAGAGTGCCTCACCGTGCCGACCAGAGCATTCCTGGCCCGCTCAGACGACATTTCTGGGGGGAGGTTGAAACTGCAGTCAGGTTAGGTGTTAAGCCCCGGTTCCGTGACGCGGCCTGGCCTGAGTGATTCCATTTGGGGCCCGTGGTTTGCTTCTAACACTGTAAATGGGCAGTTCCCATGTGGGTTCCATTCATTTGCCGGACCAGCAGCTCACAGAACTCGGGGCAGCCAGTGTCCTTGCGGGGTTACCAGCTTACGGTGAGGGCGCAGCTGGACGAAGAAGCGTGTAGGGTGAGTCCGGAAAGATCCCGAAGGCAGAAGTGTGGGGCGCACGTGGGTGTGCTCTGGGGCTTGAGCCTGTAAGCCCTCTGTAAGTCCTTTTCCTGTGCGGTGAGAACTTCCCCACGTCAGATCTGCACTTGTGCCTACGCTCAGGGAAGAGCCCATGACCTACCTGCACAGGCCCAGTCGGTTCTCGCCATGAGAGGGGACGACTTGTATCTCTAGAAAGCCCTTTTCTCTTTCAACAAAGTCTGCCTTTCGAGACAGTTGCCCGACTACAGATTCAAAAACAACTTCAAACACGAAACTGGGACCTGAATGTTTCCGTCTCACTCTCCGCGGAGACGCGGATTCATCACGTGCAGAGCTCAGGACGACCAGGGGCAGGGACTTTCGCGAATGAAAGAACCACACTTTGATTCAATCGCACCAGTACCTTGCACATCCCCTCGTAGGCTAAGGAGGCACATATGTGACCCCCTGGAGGGACCATCCCCACCTTTATTCACATCAGCACCGTGCCGGGCATAGGCAGGATGCTTGTTACATGCGTGTTGAATGACTGTGGGGGCTGGAAGGCTGCACGATGGAGGGGACGTTGAGTCAGGCCTTGAAAAATAAGTGAGTAGGATTTGGATCGAGGAAAACGGGCAGGAAAGGCATTATAATCAAAGGGCAAAAGACCAAAGTCGTGGAAGCATGATAGAGAGGGCATCTCCTGGCCCGGAGGATCCCAGGGTGCCCCGAGAGGCGAGAGATGGGGTTGGAGGGCTAAACCGTGGCCCACACCGCGGGACTCAGGCTCCAGGGGTGTGCCCCAGGCTTGGGATTTTCAAGGGAAGGAAACGGAGAGAAGCCGTGTAGGCTGAGAACAGAAGGCGTTTCCAGGGTCGTTCACATGCACGAATGTCTTACTGGCCTGTAACAGATTCCTGGGGAAGCCAGTGAAGGGGTTCAGAGCAAGTCTCCCCAGAACGTGCCCCTCTGGCACGAGGCCTATTTGAGGTGAAGGCCATGAAGGTGTAGCCGACTCAAGAGACACTTGTGCCCCTGCCTTAACGTCCTAGAATGAAAATTGGGGCTCCCACCCAGAATGAAGAGTTATGACCAGAGAGAGATTATATCCGGGTGGCCCGCCTGTGTGGCAGGGCAAACATCTCCTTACCCAACACTGTCCTCCGCTCTGAGGCCCCAGGCCCCCACCATGCCTTAGCGCCAGATGGCAAATGTCTCACCCTACCTTTTCTGTCTTTGAACCTCTCGTGTGTGGGGTTCCGGGAGGTACGAGATTAAATTCGATTTGTTCCTGTTAGTCTGTCTCATCGTGCCAATGTCGTTCTTAGACCAGCCGGGGGAGCTTTGAAGGGAAGAGGAAAAATTTTCCCCCTCAACACCAGCAGCAGCTGGGTCCTCCGCATTCCCAAACACACCCCTCGGTCCTAACGTCACAGACTTCACGCTGGCCAACTCGCATGGACATTTCTGAGACTCCCATGTCCTCGTCTCACACGAAGGCTCACAATGCTGAATCGTGGAGCCAAAATACCGTGTCAAATGATAACGATGCTTGTTCATCACATTCAAGTTCTGCCTTCCTGATGACGGCAAGGTGGATATTTTGACCGCCCTTTGCTCCGTGACCAAAGGAAGGGTCTACGTCGGCACTTTTTCTCTGCCTTTCCGTTGTCTGCTCTGGCACTAAGGGTTTGTGATAGAACCGGTTAATTTTCTTCTAGCGCACAGACCAGACTTACATCCAATTTGTTCAAGATCAAGCAGAACCTCGCTGTCTGATATAACGCCAGGTATAACGTTGTCTGTGAATCTCCCGTTATTCTGAGATTTAAGGACAAATTAGATGTGCGGTATTTATGGGGATTGCATGTGCCTCTCTGCAACAGAAACTTGAGAATGTTTTTCTAATGCCCTTGCTCTGTAAAGTGTCCGCTTGCCCAGCTCCAGCAACTCGAACGAGTCATGGTGGAATAGCCTGCCCGCACCTGGGGGCCACCCGCCCAGCGGACCTCTTCCATCCCCCTCAGGAAGGCGCCCTTGCCCCAAACGATGCATTCTTTGCTCATGATTTCCACCTGTAATAACTTTTCCTTCACTAAAGTCCAGTGGGGCGCCTTCCTATCCACGGGTGAGATGGGCTCCATTCGTGAACTGCTGAATAAAGCCAACGTCATGGCAGAATTTTCTCTGTTGCGATCTGGGTGTTTGACCCTTCTCGTCTATCTCCGTTGCCACTGCCCTGAATCCAAAGTATCAGGGAAGGAGCAGAGAGAGAGGGTGGGAGGGAGAGAGAGTCCCAAGCTGAGTTCTGCACTCAGCACTTAGCGCAGAGCCTGACTCAGGGCTCGAGTTCTGCCCTCAGCGCTTAGCGCAGAGCCTGACTCAGGGCTCGAGTTCACGAACCTTGAGGCCATGACCTGAGCTGAAATCAAGAGTCAGATGCTTGGCTGTCTGAACCACCCAAGGGTCCCTACCATGCCGGCAGTTTAAAACCAGGGAATGAACAAAAATGGTCGAAGAGCTTTTTCCTGATTCAGAGACTCCAGACCCCGACATCCTGGGAATTTCAACATGCTCCCAGGTGATTCTGAAGCATCTGTGATGAGGGATCACTGACCAAACCACCCGGTCTCTACACACCCTCACTGTTGCCTACCGCGCCCTCGTTGCCCTCCCTGAGGCATCTCTCGGATGCTGTCCAAAACCATCAGAGATTCCCAACAATGAGGAGGGTAGCTGACGGTTGGCTCCCACTCACTGGGCCCCACACGCAATTCAGATCTCGTCCCTCACCGTCCCACAGCTCCGCCGAGCTGGTCCCCTCTCTGGTTGGCATTTCCACCCTCGAGCAGGGACTCAACACCCCTGGCATTCCCCACCCACCCAACACAAACCCACCCATCTCTCCCTAGCAAAACTCTCGGTCCTTGGAGAATCGTCCCCGTGGTCACTCGGGACTGTCCCCGGCCAGAAATGCTCCCTCCGTCCTCTCAATTCTTACAGCGCCTGGTATGTGCCTGGGGCAGATGGAGTGGGACGGTCCAGGACCCCAAACTCACAGGACTCAGAGCAATGTCTTTAAAGGTTAATGTTTCTAAAAGTGTGAGTTCCGAATTCTCCACGGTCTGTTCATGGAGACCACCAACGCCCCGGGAAATGTGCGTGCGGGCCCCGGGCACATGCTGTGGACCTCAGCGACACGTCAGTTGAAGTCACAGGGCTGAGAAGTAAATTAAAGTCAAAATCTCCTCCCCTCTATCGTTTAGAGTAAAGCAGGCATACAGGAGCAGCTCACAGACCTGGCCGACTCGGCTTTCAGAACAGCACAGCCCGCGGGCTAGCGGGACTCCCCCTTCCTAGAGGCATCCGACGCCTTCTGATTCTGAGCATGTCCCGTGGGGTCCCCGGCCCTGCCCTCAACAGGCCCCTCCTACTATTCCCCAAAACACATACTCTCTCTCCAAGAGGAATCCAGGCAAGGAAAACCCCTTCCCTCCCATTACCTATATAGGTAAGAAGGGAATTCCGCGGGGATCCATCCGGGTACGTCACGCATAGGACAGCACCCCGGTTATTTCAATATCGATCACTATTCTGGACGAAAAACTAGTCAGTACTTACCTCGGGGAGAAAAGTGATAGACTTTGTTCTTTCCTGTCTTCACCCCAGATCCTGCTAAAGAAAATACTTCCCTCTAAAACTTCCTGCTAATACTCGGTCACACTCTGAGGCCTGGCCTTCGATGGCTGTGTGTCTACCACAAACCGCAGTTAAATAAATGAACGCAGGAAGAGCTGGAGGAGGGAGCACAAAGAGAGGGTAGAGGAAACCCCAGCCTCCCACATCTCCTCTGCTGATTTTTGTCATCGTAAGCACACCCGCGCTCTCATCTGTACGGACGGATGTCTGATGCTCCCACCTGCCACGTCCTGTCTGATTCCAGAGGTGCGGAAACGCATCAGGACACCCAGCCCCGGCTGTCTCCCCTCCAGCTTCCGAGAGTCCCTATCCTGCCCTAATTTGGGTATGACAACGTCTGTCTGTCTGTCTCTCTCCACTTCCAGGCTTATTTATGAGTGACTCAAATGTCATCCCTAAAGACCCTTAGCAAAGCAGATGAGCCAAATATGGCCTTAACGCATCATCTTCCAAGGAAAGAAAAATGAAGCCTGTCCCCTTGACAAAGCCAACCAGTCGATGTCGATAATGAAAGAAGGCGCTCAGGAGGACAATCCCTTCACCCCATGATGCATGCCGCACAGCACCGCGACTGACCACCTCTCTTACCTCCTCACGTTGGGAGATAATCAGCATGCCTCGGGCTCTTCATATTATCATCTCAAGAGCGATGAGCAACGTGTCGTGTGTCAGTCAAGATACACGGTCAGATGAACCAGCAGAGCGTGGAAGTGGACCCAAGAGCGAAGGCTTCTCAATGACGGACAGAAGGGAGCAGAAGAGCCAGTGTGGTGACTTCCAGGGCTTTCCCCACGACGATGCCTCTTTTATTTCCAGAAATCTTAGGGCTCCAGTTCAGGTCGCAGACTAAACACACTCACGAGTATGTGTTCCCTCAAAACCCACAGAAACACGAAGGAGACATGTGGTGAGGCCAAGCCCTGGAATAACGGTCAATTGATTTTCAACGAGGGTGCCAAGAGCATTCCATGGAGAGAAAACAATCTTGTCAACAGAAGGTTCTGGAAAAAGTGGATATCCACATGCAAAAGAAGGAATTTGGACCTTTACCTTACATCATATACAAAAATTAATCCAAAAAGATCAAAGAGCTAAATGTAAGTGTTAAAACTACAGAACTTAGGGGCACCTGGGTGGCTCAGTCGGTTGATCATCTGACTTCGGCCCAGGTCACCGTCTCACGGATCGCGAGTTTGAGCCCTGCGTCGGGCTCTGTGCTGACAGCTCGGAGCCTGGAGCCTGCTTCGGATTCTGTGTCTCCCTCTCTCTCTGCCCCACCCCCACTTGTGCTCTGTTTCTCAAAAATGAATAAATGTTAAAAAAAAATGTTTTCTAACTACAGAGCTGGAAGAAAATGCAGAGGACAGTCTTCATGACTACAGAGATTTCTTGGATATCACACCCAAGACACAGGCAACAAAAGTAAAAATAAACAGGACTTCATCGAAATTAAAGACTATTGCCCATCAACAGACACTACAGGAGAGTGAAACAAAACCCATTAAGTGGGAGAACATATTTGCAAATCACATATCTGATAAGGGATTAAAAATAGAACATGTAAAGAACCCTTCCAACTCAACAACAACAAAACAAACAGCCCAATTCAAAACTGGGCAGAGGACATGAGGCTCGGGGGCTGTGCTGAGAGAAGTCTAGAAGAAAAAAAAAAACAAAACACATGCCAATAGAAAATAGTTAGCAAAGGACTTGAACTAGCTCTCTGCATAAGAAGAAATACAGACAGCTATGTCCAAATGAAATACGTTCAACCCCAAGTATAATCGGCAAAAGCAAAATTAAGCCCAGCAAGACACCGTTTCACACCAAGGGACTGGTAAGAGGTAAAAGGTCTGACAAAATCAAGCGTTGGCCATGATGGAGAAAAACCACCGGACGCTTGCACGGTGCTGGCAGGAGTATAAATGGGACGAGCGCCTGGAGAACCACCTGGAATCACCCGTGCGTGTGGAGACGCGAGTGCCTGTGGTCCGGTGTCCAAGGTAACGCCCTGGACCTCCTGTCCATGTGCACGAAAGCAGTGGGAGGCAGTCCAGACGTCCAGCCGACAGCACGGATGGGTCTCACAATCGAACACTTCCGTGGAAAAGGAAAGTTGCAGAAAATACATACAGCACGATTCCGCGTCTACGAAGTCCAGAAACACGCAAAAACGACAAAGGAGATTGTTTGGGGATAGAAAGAAAAGGGAGAAGGTAAAAGTAAAAGAAAGCAAAAAAAAAAATCAATAAATAAAGGGAAAGCGAATCATAAACGCGTGCAGGAGAAGGGCTGTGTCTGGAAGGAGGCTCCCGGAGAAGCGGTAGGGGGAGGAGGGTTTCAACAGGAAGCCGCACACAGGTGCGCACTCCCACCATCCGTCATACACTGCACACACCTCACGAGTGTCCTTGGGAGGCTACTAGTATTTAATGAAAAGGTTAAGTGATGTGATAAGTGTGTGACGCGGAGCGCAGGGCTGGCGTGTGCTGGGCGCCTCGTCCTCCCGTTCTTCTCTCGCCGTACGTACTTGAGAACAAACTTGAGTTCACACCAAACGGTGGCTTCCTTACAACCCCAACCGGCTGGTAGATGGGGGAACACACAGGGTCTGCTCAAAGTCACGGAGAGCAAGGCTTCCCCACTCGTCCCCGGCTCTTACCACCCCCCAGCCTGGCCACTGTGCCCATGTTACTACAAATAACCGCCCGCAGGTGTTTCAGCCCCCCTCCCCCCACCACGGTTCTGACTAGAAAGGTCTCCTTCTTGAGGCCAGGATGAGAGAAGCGGCGGTCCGATGGGGGGAGAAATGAAATCGTGGCGGCCTGGTTGCCTGCCAGCTGCACCTGTCTCGGCCGGCGGTCAGAGTCAGCTCGGGCTCCGTAACGGACAGGAACGGACCGAAGAGAACCCCCTGCTCGGTGCCCGCTTTTCAATCACCTTCTAGCCCAAATGTTGTGACTCTCTGAGTCAGTCTGAAAACACCTGTCAAACCAAGGGGAGTTGCGGGCCGTGTTGACATTTTCATAAGTAAAGGCTCTGACGTTGATCTTCTCCCCACGGTTTTCTTCCATGACCAAGACGCAACTTGGAAAACGTCCAAGCAACTAACACATACAAAGTTGTACCCCTTCGCCGGGACGGACTTCAGGGACGCGGCATCCAGGAGGGACACAGAGACAAACCACAGAGGAGTGGCCGGTGGCCCGACGCAGGGGGGTGGGGCAGGCCCAGGAAGCCAGGGGAGAAAGCCCCCAACTGGCCAAGGGCAGGGAGCCTGCACAGGGCACAAGGCAGCCACGCAGACCGAAGGGCCTGGAGCAAACAGGGGTGCAGGTCCAAGCTCCCCAGGGCTGAAGGCCTGCCGGACAAGCCCAGGAAATGTGCAGTCTTCTCCCCCAAGAAGGGAGCGTCAGCGCTCACAAACCCTACCTCGATTTTCTACCGCGCTTCGCGCTTTTGCGACCAGAACACGCCTGACTGCAGGCACGTGCGGGCGAGAGGTGTGGCTGGGCCAGGACAGCGACCCGAGGTGCACCGTCGGACAAAAGAAACCTAAACCACCGTTACAAGCCTTGCCTGCAATGTTTGCAAGAAGAAAACATTTGCAGTGAGCCCTCCCCCCCCCGCCACGGGCACCTTTAGGTCCCCTACTTGTAGGGGCACCCCGCCCCCACCCCCCGTACAGACGAACGGGGGCCTCTGAGCCTCGCAAAGTTTATTTGGCCAAAGTACCCGTTCTGCAGCGGCCTGCTTGTTGTCACTGAGAAACTGATGAATCAGATCAGCTGGGGGCATTTGCGACGTGGGACGGAGAGGGCGAGGTGCGGGAGGTGGGGGCCAGAGCCCCCAGACTTCCCAGAGCTGACCAAGTGGTGACACCTCCCTCCACTTCTGTTCCGCCCCTCAGGTCACGTGGGCTCATTTTGTGACTGACCCTCTTTCAACCAGCCCTCGACGTTCCTTTTGACCCTGACCTCACCGGGATAAAAATGCCGGTTGCCAGAGGTAGGGGTTGAGGGTTCGAGGGGGAGAAAGCTCAGCGTGTGGTCTGTCTTGAGGTCTCCACAAACCCGGGTACCGGTCTTTGGTGCACAGACAGTCCTGGCGGACATAACACCGGATTCTTTCCTTTAAAATAACGGTTAAGAGGCGCCCGGGTGGCTCAGTCGGTTAAGTGTCTGACTTCACGATCTCGGTTTGTGGGTTTGAGCCCCGAGTCGGGCTCTGTGCTGACATCTCCCTCCCGCTCTCTGCCCCTCCCCCACTCACGCTCTGTCTCTCTGTCCTTCGAAAAATAAAACGTTAAAAAAAACATTTTTTAAATGGTAATGGTTAGACCTAACTAGTCGTGTCGTCTTAGAAAACCAGACACGTTCCAAACCAGCAGTGACTGTTCCTTCCACCAGTTTGGTCCACCTGCAGGTAGCAGGTGTTTATACATACCCACGGAGGCTAGATGATGGAGGGGCAGCACCGGAGCCTGCTTGTTCAGAAAAGGAAGCTTCCAGAAACCAGAGATCCAGAAACTCGTGCAGGGACTCTCCCATCCAGGGCCCACCCCGACGTGGCTCTCCCCGGGAGCCCACTCCATCAGATCAAACATAAACACGACCCACACCCCACAGACCCCTTTAGTGTGGGGACCTATGCCTCTCCAGAATCCCACCGGGGGATCGCCGGTTGGAAAAACGTCATTCACCATATAGATTTCGTCTGAAATTCTGTCCTCTCCATGGGAAGATATCGGGAGACGCCACCCGGCAGGAGAGACCAGGAGGGACCAGATGGCTGGGACATGAGAGGCTATTCTCAGTCCAGGGCCAACAGAAAAGCTGTTGGCCAAATTTAGTTTGAAACCTGGTACCCAACAGTATAAAGTTAGAAACTCCCTTGAACCATCTGTCCAACCCTCGCTTGGAGAGGAACCTCAGAGTCTAGCTCCCTCCCGGACACGAGTCCACACCGTCACCATCTGGAGCCTCGCGGCCGCAGGACCGACCAACCAAGAGGGTGGCGGCCAATCCTAGAGGGTGGCGGCCAATCGAATTCTCTGGGACCCCTGTGATTCCAACACGCCTTCCGCCCTCTCTTCCCTCCACCCAATTCTCTTCTGACTACCCTGCCTGAGTTCACGAAACACACTCGTGCACACGCACCCCCGTGTGAAATGTCCGGTATTCTCGTCCTTCCGTCAACCCGGCCACGATGGTCTCTCCTCCTCACGGACGTGGGCCTCCCCGCTTCACGCCGTGCCTGCGTCCCCTTCTGTGATGCTGATACAATTTATCTGTCACCCCTGAGCACGAGGACGGGGAGGGACGGAGGAGAGACGCAGACACTGTGTAGGGGCGGTGGCGGGGTCACGCGAGGTACAGCGAGATCGCCTGGATCCCCGAGCACCTGCTTGCCGCTTCTTAAAGGTTTGTACAGTGGCCTCAACTGGGTTCAGCCACGTAAACCCTCCAGGTGCTTCCAACACCACCTTGGTCTCCCGAGCCTCCGCTGCGGGAACAGTGAGCGGAAGGGCCACCCGAGGACAGGCGAGAGGCCAGGAGCCCCCCACTGTCCAGGCCAGCTCTTGGCTTGACTAGCGGCCGCGTCCTCTCCGTGACCTCCTCCAGCGAGTCGCAATCCCGGCGCGCCACCCGGGTCAGTGCACGTCCCGGGCCCACCCCGCCCCCGCCTTGTGTCAGCCAGCACCTGGCCTCCAGCCTCTCCACCTGGCCTCCAGCCTCCACGCCAGGCCTGCCGTGCAGACACACCTGGCCCCTGCCTCTGAACTTGCTGCACACGTTGTCTGACGGGTAGGAGGTGAAGATTCTGCCAGAAGGTGGGGCGTTAGGACCAACCGCAAGTTAATGTCCTGATAGGATGAAGCGTCGCCAACCCTCCTTTTCTTAAACAAAAGGAGGAAATAGGAAATATCATCAGTAGAAACGTCCTTGGAAGCAGAGCTGGCCGCCCAGCAGCACAGAGTCTGGGGGACACGCCTCTGGTCCCGGCCCCGGGGCCACCTCCTCCTGGGGGATGGTGTCAGTCGGCCACACCCAGGTGTCAGTCCTCTGGCAATCACAGGGTACCTTCGAGCCCCTTTGTCCTTCGATGACATTTATTTCTTAATGAAAACGACACGCAAATGTTAACATTTATTAGGATTTTGCTAGCTCACGGCGATAGAACTAACTGACTTGAACAGCTGGAAATGACTGGGTCGTCGTGCAGAAGTCACGGCACGGGGTGTGCGTGGACCGTGAGGCAGGACGGGCCGTCCTTGGCCCACAGCCTCATTTCTCCGTCTCTCTCGTCCCCCCCCCCCCGCCCCCGGCTGCTGGCCCACGTGGGCCACTGTAATCCCGCCCAGCCCTGGGCAGGTACCCCCCTCCTGTGACTTCGCCACCACTCCCACCAGGGGCTGCTTGGGACAGCGGTCTGTTCCAGCGGGGGCAGCACCTCGTGCAGCCTTGCCAGCCAGCACGAGGTCAGGAAAAAGCAGGCCAGCTCGTAATCCGCGTGGGCCTTGCGACGTGTTTTGGCCAATCAATGTGGCGATTGTGACACCGGAGCTTCGGAGCCCGGACCTCAAGGGCTCTGCCGATTTTGTGTCCTGGGACCCCAGGCCACTGTGTCGGGAAGCCCTGCCCGGCCTCCCGGAAGGAGGGACTGTCCTCACGAGCAGAGAGAGGCCAGCAGGCACAAGACAGCCAGCAGGTGCGTGAGGCCTCCTCCCGGCGCCCAGCCGTCAGACGGCTGTGGCCCAGCCCGCGGGGACCTCACACCTGGGAGCCACGGGGCTGTCCACGGGGCGTGCCCGTCCTCACCCCTTCGCGGTGTGACCGTGAATTCCAAGTCTCCTTCCTTCTCTGCAGAATAGAGATAGTGATACGCCTTCCACGGGCGGTCGGGGAAGCACTAGGATGGTGGGGGACAGAGGTGTCACAGTGCTGGGACACCAAAGCGGGTATGAACACTCCCCGTGGACAGCTCCCGAGGCACGCAGTCGGGAGCCGGCGAGGACTCCTGACCCTCGACTGCCCCTCACTGGAGTACAGACTGTCCCGTGACGAGGTCTCTTGGGGGGAAGCAGGGGTGAGGGTCCTTGAAGGCTGGGAAGCTGACAGTACATCCTCTCTCTCCAAGCCTGTGAGGGGCGCTGCCTGGGACATAAGGCCCATCCCCTCTGAAAGCAGCGGGAAGGGTGCAGGACCCACGAGAGGGAGAAGGGCCACCGCCAGGAGCCATTTTAAACCCTGCCCAGGAGGGTCACTCTGGAGAGCGGCCGTGTGGCACGGACACACGGGAAGCGGGACGCTTCCGGGAAGTGGGACACACGGGACACTCCGGGAAGCGGGAACGGAGAGGCAGCGAGTGGCAAATCCACTCGGGGGACCCGCTGCCCGGAAGTCCGGCAGGGTGAACCGGCTGCCAGGTCCAGTGCAGAGCCAGCCAGCGTGGACAGTGCCG
Organism: Lynx canadensis; assembly: GCF_007474595.2. NCBI lineage: Eukaryota > Metazoa > Chordata > Mammalia > Carnivora > Felidae > Lynx > Lynx canadensis. The sequence goes on along the minus strand of NC_044319.2, from coordinate 1,131,142 downwards.
ACCAGGTGAGCACGGTCACGTCCACACGGATGCCTGGAGAGGGTGAGCGCTAGCCCGGGGTCGCCCAGGAGGGGTCGGTGCTGGCATGACGTCCTCCGTGGGTCCGAGTCCCAGAGCCAGGCCTCTTCCCCACCACCTGGGAGAGCGCATGCTGAGGCAGGCAGGCACCATCCCAAAGTCAAGGGCAGGTGATGCAGGACAGGAAACCAGGCCACCGGGCATGCCCGCCTCTCCCTTCAGGGCCCCGGACAGAGAGCCGATGCCCCGCGCCTGCAGGCAGAAAATGACAAGAGAGAGAAGGGGTATGTGGTAAAGACGTCACGTGCTGTGCCCACCACGGGGCACTAGCCACCCTTGCTCATCAGCCCTGGCGGAGTCCCTGTGACACCCCCGGCAGCTGGAGGAGGGGCCCTGCAGCCAACCCACCGTGGGGTCAGCCTCGAGGCCTCCCGGCTCAGGGTCGGCGGCAGGGGAGGGGGACGAGGAGCGGGGCCCAGAGTCCATCCAAGGGCAAGGGAAGGTTCAACACTGAGGAAGCCAAAATATTGGCTCAAAATTCTGAAAAGCACATTGCAAACCACAATCGCTAAACGTTTCATTATGTGTCTGCGAGATGTAATAATATTATGTCAACCTCATTTGCTAAATTAATATTCATAACAATGTCATTACATTTGGAAACAACCACAAGAATTCCAAGTGTGAATCAGACATCCCAGCCAATCATGAATTAAGCAAATTGTTCACAGCCAGATTACTTCACAGGCAAATTACTTTCAGGACATCTTCCAAGTATTTATAGCAAAAATGTATATTTAATGTAGCATTTTATTTTTTCTTAATGTTGTAGGATGAGGCCTCAGAAAGACTTCGCCAGGTCTTTAAACAGGCCTGGCCAGTGTCGTCCTGAATCCACAAAGAAGGGCCATCAAAGCCATCAATAAATCCAATTCTTTGCACCATGACGGAAATGTTGTTGGTCTCCATTAAATCGTAATTATAGCCGCGGCATATCGCCAAAGGCAAGGGAAACAAAAGCAAAAATGAACTATTGGGACCTCATCAAAACAAAAAGCTTCTGCACAGAGAAGGAAACAATCAGCAAAACTAAAAGGCAACCGACGGAATGGGAGAAGATATTTGCAAATGACGTATCGGATAAAGGGTTAGCATCCAAAATCTATAAAGAACTTACCAAACTCAACACCCAAAAAACAAATAACCCAGTGAAGAAACGGGCAAAAGACACGAATAGCCATTTCTCCAAAGAAGACATGGCCAACCGACACATGAAAAGATGCTCAACATCACCCATCATCAGGGAAATACAGATCCAAACCACAATGAGATACCAGCTCACACCTGTTGGAATGACTAACATTGACAACTCAGCAAACAACAGGTATTGGTGAGGATGTGGAGAAAGGAGAACCGTCTTCCCTCCTGTTGGTGGGAATGCAAACTGGTGCAGCCACTCTAGAAGATGGAGCTTCCTCAAGGAACTAAAAATAGGGGCACCTGGGTGGCTCAGCTGGTTAAGTGTCCAAATCTTGATTTCAGCTTGGGTCATGATCTCATGATTTGTGAGACTGAGCCCCAAGTCAGGCTCTGAGTTGATAGCACATAAACTGCTTGGGATTCTCTCCCTCCCTCTCTCTCTCCCTCTCTGCCCCTTCCCCCACCTCAAAATAAATAAATAAACATTAAAAAAGAAGCTAAAGGTAGAACTACCCTAGAATCCAGCAATTACACTATTGGGTATTTACCCAAAGGACGCAAAACTACAGATTCAAAGGGGCACATGCACCCCCATGTTTATAGCAGCACTATCGACAATAGCCAAAGTATGGAAAGAGCCCACATTTCCATCAATGGGTGAGTGGGGAAAGAAGACTTGGTGTACAGATACAATGGAATATTACTCAGTCAACAAAAAGGATGGAATTCTGCCATTTGCAATGATGTGGATGGAAGTAGAGGGTATTATGTTAAGTCAAATAAGTCAGTCAGAGAAAGACAAATACCGTATGACTTCACTCATGTGGAATTTAGGAAACAAAACAGATGAACATATGGGAGGGGAAAGAGAGAGAGAGAGAGGGAAACAAACCACAAGAGACTCCTAATGGCAAAGAACAAGCTGAGGGCAGCTGGAGGGAGGTGGGGGGGGGTGGGCTAGATGGGGGATAGGTACTAAGGAGGGCACTTGTTGGGACAAGCACTGGGTGTCATATGTAGATGATGAACCACCGGGTTCTACTTCTGAAACCAGTACTCCGTTGTTTGTTAACTTACTGAAATTTATTTTTTTTTTAACTTACTGAAATTTAAATTAAAAAAAAAATAGACCTAAAAAAAGATCTTTTGGAGGCTTTTCTATCCAAGGGTCTAGGGAACCCAGGGAACTAACTGATACCAAACAGTCCAGCTCTCTTAGTGATGACTCTTCTCAACAGTCCTATCCATTATTTGAAATTTCGATAGCTCCCTATCAAAATAACACCAGCATTCTTCACAGAGCTAGAACAAACAATCCTAAAATTTGCATGGAACCAGAAAAGACCCCGAACAGCCAAAGCGATCTTGAAAAAGAAAACCAAAGCAGGAGGCATCACAATCCCAGACTTCAAGATGTATCCCAAAGCTGTAATCATCAAGACAGTATGGTACTGGCACAAGAACAAACACTCAGATCAATGGAACAGAAGAGAGAACCCAGAAATGGACCCACAGACGTATGGCCAACTAATCTTTAACAAAGTACTAAAGAATATCCAGTGGAAAAAAGACAGTCTCTTCAGCAAATGGTGCTGAGAAAACTGGACAGCGACATGCAGAAAAATGAAGCTGGACACTTTCTTACACCAGACACAAAAATAAACTCAAAATGGATGAAAGACCTAAACCAAGACAGGACGCCATCAAAATCTTCAAGGAGAAAGCAGGCAAAAATCTCTTTGATCTGGGCCACAGCAACTTCTTACTCAATGCGTCTCCAGAAGCAAGGGAAACAAAAGCAAAAATGAACTATTGGGACCTCATCAAAATAAAAAGCTTCTTCACAGAGGAGGAAACAACCAGCAAAACTAAAACGCAACCGACAGAACGGGAGAAGATATTTGCAAACGACATATCAGATAAAGGGTTAGTATCCAAAATTTATAAAGAACTTATCAAACTCAACACCCAAAAAACAAATAACCCAGTGAAGAAATGGGCAAAAGACACGAATAGACACTTCTCCAAAGAAGACATCCTGATGGCCAACCGACACATGAAAAAATGCTCAACATTACTCACCATCAGGGAAATACAGATCAAAACCACAATGAGATACCACCTGACACCTGTCAGAATGGCTCACATGAACAACTCAGGCAACAACAGATGTTGGCGAGGATGTGGAGAAAGAGGGTCTCTTTTGCATTGTTGGTGGGAATGCAAGGTGGTGCAGCCACTCTGGAAAACAGTATGGAGGTTCCTCAAAAAACTAAAAAGAGAACTACCCTACGACCCAGCAATTGCACTACTAGGCATTTATCCACGGGATACAGGTGTGCTGTTTCGAAGGGACACGTTTTGAAGGCACCCCCATTTTATAGCAGCACTATCAACAATAGCCAAAGTACGGAAAGAGCCCAAATGGCCATCGATGGATGAATGGATAAAGAAGATGTGGTATGTATATTTACAATGGAGTATTACTCGGCAATCACAAAGAATGAAATCTCGCCATTTGCAACTATGTGGATGGAACTGGAGGGTATTACGCTAAGTGAAATTAGTCAGTCAGAGAAAGACAAAAATCATATGACTTCACTCGTATGAGGACTTTAAGAGACAAAACAGATGAACATAAGGGAAGGGAAACAAAACAATATAAAAACAGGGAGGGGGACAAAACAGAAGAGGCTCTTAAATATAGAGAACAAACAGAGGGTTGCTGGAGGGGTTGTGGGAGGGGGATGGGCTAAATGGGCAAGGGGCTTAAGGAATCTACTCCTGAAATCATTGTTGCACGACATGCTAACTAATTTGGATGTGAATTAAAATAGATAGGTAGATGATAGATAGATAGATACATAGATAGATAGATAGATAGATAGATAGATGGATAGATAGATAGATAGATAAAAAGAAAGGTATGGGCTACCAAGAGAAAAAGGCAATGCAATGTTGTTTGAGAATATTTTATTTATCATGTTATTGTGTGACATCATCCTAACCTCCAAGGCATTCCTCTTCTCTTACCTCTTTTCCTTCTCTAAGCACTATTTCTTCCCTTGACCCTTGACTTTTCCCTCTCCTTTGCATCCCATATTCCTACCCCCTTTCAAAGCTCAGCTCAGGAATCCTCTCTTCTGGGAAATCTTTTGTCATTCACCAGGTTAGACAAAGGGACTATCTTACATTGTCCCACAGCTTTTTCTACGTAGCTCATCATAAAAAGGGAACTGTGATATTTATTTATCTCCAAGCCCTGGAATAGCATATAATAGTCACAAATTCATGTTTGTTGAATGCATAATTAAATGCATTCCAGACCATCTATTGGGATCCTGAATAACAAAAGAAAAATAAAATGGGTGTCTACTTTCAAAGAGCTAACAGTTTATTATATTTGGTTGTGGATTTCTCTGATAGTTTAACAATGCAAGTTCCTTGAATAAAGATGCTTTTGAACTGTGAAAAAAAAAGAAATTTCGATAGCATGATTTTACATAAAAACCAACATCAGAATTCTTCAAGATAAGTAAATAAATAAATCCTAACTGCATTTGGAGGTCACGCCTCTGTGATCGTGAGTGTAGGGCCCACAGTCAGACTGCCCCAGTGCAAACCATTGCTCCCGGACCTCACTGTGCGTCCTGAGGCAAGTGGGTCAGCCTCTCTGAGTCTCATTTTCCTCACGTGTAACATCGGGAGCCCAATAAGGACCCACTTCAAAAGGTTGGGAGAATTAACAGAGCTAATACATAAAGTGCTCAGAACCGTGCCCGGCACATAGTAAGTGTCGACTGAGTGTGTTGTTCGTGGAAATGTGGCTCCACTGTGGGAACGCGAACCCACAATCATTATCACATCTTTCCAAAGTGAGTGAGTGCCAGAGCAGAGATGCTTCTTCGACCAGGATTCTCGGGACAAGGCGAGGGCACGTCACTCAGGCAGACCCCAGGCGGGAGCTGAGCAGAGAGCTAGAAATCTGGGGCACAGACATGATTCTCCCAATGGAGCCCCTCACGCTGTTGGCTCTCAAATAGTTTCCAGCCTCCCCGTGGCGGATTATTTATGCCTGTAGAGATAAAAAGGAAAATTTTTGCAAAACCACATGATTAATTAATCAACAACCGAGTTGTTGATCTGCAGCAAATAGATATTTCCTACAGAGGAGTCAATTACTTGAATGCCAACTTGGTGTTTTATAGGCCCTTAAAAGGTCAAGGTAATTCTTTATAAGCATCCATTTTGTTTGTTAGGAGGGAAAGGAAGGGAGGAAGAGAGAGAAAAGGATGGAGGGAGGAAAGGAGGGAGGGAAGAGAGGGGAAGGGAAGAAGGGAAGGGAAGGGAAGGGAAGGGAAGGGAAGGGAAGGGAAAGGAAGGAAGGGAAAGGAAGGGAAGAGGGAAGAGAGGGAAGGGAGGGGAAGGCAGAAAGGAAGGGAGGGAAGGGAGGGGAAGGGAGGAGGAAGGAGGAGGGAAGGGAAGAGAGGAGGGAAGAGGAGGGAAGGGAAAGGAAGGGAAGGGAAGGAAAGGAAGGGAAAGGAAGGGAAGAGGGAAGAGAGGGAAGGGAGGGGAAGGCAGAAAGGAAGGGAGGGAAGGGAGGGGAAGGGAGGAGGAAGGAGGAGGGAAGGGAAGAGAGGAGGGAAGAGGAGGGAAGGGAAGGGAAGGGAAGGGAAGGGAAGGGAAGGGAGAAAGGGTGGAGAAAAGAAGGAAGGAAAGAAGGAAGGGAAGAAAACGTACTACCAAAAAATTTGTAGCGTGAACTCCTATGTGAAAGAAACCCAGACTCCACTTCGGTACATGTTTGGGTATAAATCTGTAGGAAACAGGCTGAGGGGCACACAGGTGTTTTCGGAGCCCCACCTCCGACAGGGGAGATGTTGTGTGGGGGCTGTGGTAGGGGGCCAATGGGGAGTGGGGGGCACCAGTACCCCGTGGAGATGCCCCCGGTGTAAAAAGAGCAAAATTCGGTGGCTGAATCAGGTGCGTCGCCTGAACCTCGAGCTGAACTCACACGTCCACGCCCCCCTGGAGGTGCCACGACCCAGATGTGCTTGTGGAGGTGAACAGAAAGGGATTCTCGCCAGAGGACAAGACACCCGATGTGCCTCCTACAGGCTGAGCGCCAACGCCAGGCGACGAAGGCAGGAAACCCGCCAACTGGCTAGACGCCCAGCTGGCCAGATGGGCCACGCGAGCCCACGAGAGTCCCCGTGGAGCAAGCGCACCTTCGCACGTGTGTCCGACTGAGCGCGTGAGATGACAACACGCTCAGGCGGTCTGCACTCCAGGTCCCCGGCAGTCCAGGTGCGTGTGTGACACCCGGGTGATAGGTCGGCCAGGATCGCGACCCCACCCACCCACCCACCCCTCTGCTAACCCCACCGCCCCTCCTGCGGACGCGCCTCGAACGTTCACTCACCACCACGGCGCACCGAGCACCGTACTCGAAGCTGCGGAGGACACGGTACGGCCCCTGGGAGAGACAAACGAGCGGCCAGGCGGCCACGGTTCAGCGGGCTTAGGGCTACAAGCCCAGGAAGCAGCCGTCAGGAGGGGATCGCCCCTGGACAGAGCCCTGGAGAAGGGCCAGCGCTGATGTGGACGATGGAGATGACTGTCCACGCCCCAATGTCCCCTGCTGCTAACACTCCTGACGCCAAACCTCACTGCCGACTGCCGGACCACGGTCTCTGTGCCACACGTGGTCCTGGCCTCCCCCCGCTGAATTGTTTGAGTTTCTCTAAGCACATACAGGACTGTGAGCGACAATGATTAGATCCCTAATAGAAGCTGTTACCCCCTCCCCCCCAAGAAGCTGGAGCTGAGATACACCGCCGGTCCTGTGGTCGGAGACGCTTCGTTTCGAATGCTCAATAACCCAGTAAAGCTGCTTGGGCACGCTGTGAGCGGTGATCATACTTAGTCCACTCGGGACGCTGCAACTTTATGCTCAATACACTTGCCGTGGCGTTTTAGTACGTATTTTCCTTCTTGAACAGCTCCCTTCCCCCCACCACTCATGAGTCTCCGCCCTTGGGTCAACCATGCCTCGTAATATTGAGCAGATTCAAATCAGTTTCCAAATCTTCTTTTTTTATATTCAAGGGTTTTTATTTAAAAAAAAAAAACTTTAATGTTTATTTTTGAGAGAGAGAGAGAGAGGCAGAGAGCGAGCAGGGGAGAGGCAGAGAGAGAGAGGGAGACACAGAATCCGAAGCAGGCTCCAGGCTCAGAGCTGTCAGCACAGAGCCCGACATGGGGCTCGAACTCAGCAACAATGAGATCATGATCTGAGCCGAAGTTGGACACTTAACCGACTGAGCCACCCAGGTGCCCCTATTTTTAAGTTTAAAAAAATTTTTTTAAATGTTTATTTCTTGAAAGAGAGAGAGAGAGAGACAGAGACAGAGCATGAGTGGGGGAGGGGCAGAGAAAGAGGGAGACACAGAATCTGAAGCAGGCTCTGGGCTCTGAGCTCCAAGCTGTCAGCACAGAGCCTAATGTGGGGCTTGAACTCATGAACTGCAAGATCATGACCTGAGGCAAAGTCAGATGCTTAACTGACTGAGCCACCTAGGTGTCCCTATTTCTAAGTTTTTAAAAGCAGGCTCCATGCCTAATGTGGGGCTCGAACTCACAACCCCAAGATCAAAAGTTGCATGCTCCACCAACTGAGCCAGCCAGTCACCCCCCAAATCTCTTTTTCTTTAAGTTTTTTACTTTTATTATTTATTTTGAGAGAGAGAGAGAGAGAGAGAGAGAGCATGCATGAGTGGGAGAGGGGCAGAGAGAGAAGGGGAGAGAGGATCCAAGCAGGCTCCAGGATCTGAGCTGTCAGCACAGAGCTGGATGCAGGGCTCGATCTCACAAACCATGAGATCATGACCTAAGCCGAGATCAAGAGTCAGATGCTTAACTGGCCAAGCCACCCAGGTGTCCCCAAATCTCCTTTTTAAAAAATGTTTCTTTCTTTATTTTGAAAGATACAGAGACAACACAAGGTGGGGGAGGAACAGAGAGAGAGAGAGAGAGAGAGAGAACCCCAAGCAGGCTCCACACCACCAGCACAGAGCCCTACATGGGGCTCGAACTCATGAAACTGTGGGATCATGACCTGAGCCGAAACCGAAAGCCAGACACTCAACCGACTGAGCCACCAAGGCTCCCCTAAATCTCCTTTTTTAAAAAGACACATGGGACATGAGTCTAGATCTGGGCATTCAGGTGCCAAAGAAAAGAAGGAGGCCAGGGAATGTTTTTATTCCACCCGACAAGTATCTATTGAACATCTTCTCTGTATGAGACGTTGAGCTAAACACTAATGTATGCAAATACACAAAGGACCTCCCTCAAGATACTGACAGTCAGATGTGATAGGACCAATGTTAGAAAAGGGGACAAGCAGAATGAGGCAGGAACGAATAATGAGTGACAGGTAGGCATTCAGAGAAGGAAAAGATCACCATCAGAGAGGCACCTGCAAAGTTCCCCCAAAAGATCCTACATGTACAAAAATTACCTTAAAGATAAAGCATTTCCAGGGCCAAACACTGGATAATCGAGCAAATTCCTGCTGCATTGTTAGAGACCCAAAGATGAGGCAGAGAAGATGATGCAAGCGCAGTAGGGATCCCGTTAGCACATAGACAGAATCAACGGCAGTTGGGGGCGGCTGCTGCCAAACATCCACTCAAGATACCTGCAAACAGAGACGACTCTGTCCACAGATCCGGAGTGCGCACAGTAGGGACGTCTCCACCTTGCGGGCGGGTGTTCTGACCCTGAGGTCTTCAAATATTTTTAAAGTATAATAACGAGTGTCAGCGAGGAGTGGAGAAAAAGAAACCCTCGTGCACGATTGGTGAGAATGCAAACGGGTGCAGCCGTCTTAGAGAACAGCATAGAGGTTCCCCCCAAAAATTAAAAATAGAATTACCATACGATCCAGTAATTCCACTACTGGGTACTTACCTAAAGAATATGAAAACGCCAATCCAAAAAGATATGTATGTCCCTATGTTTACTGTGGCATTATTTACAATAGCCAAATTACGGAAGCAAACCAAATGTCCATCAAGTGATGAATGGATAAAGAAGATGTGGTACATATACACAATGGAATATTATTCAGCCATGAAAAAGATTTAAATCTTGCCAACTGCGACAAGGTGGATGGAGCTAGATGGTACAATGCTAAGTGAAATAAGTCAGTCAGAGGAAGACAGATACCATATGATTTCACTCATATGTGGAATTAAGAAATAAAACAAAGAAAAAAAGAGACAAAAAACCCAGAGTCTTGAATACAGACAATTGATGGTCACCAGAGGGGAGGGGAAGAGGACAGGTGGGTGAAATAGGTGAAAGGGATTAAGAGTACACTTATCCGGATGAGCATCGGGTGATGTATAGAATTGGCGAATCACGGGTGCCTGAGGGGTTCGGTAAGCTAAGCGTCTGACTCTTGATTTCGGCTCAGGTCATGATCTCGTGGTCATGTGAGATCAAGCCCCACTTTGGGCTCCACGTCGAGCATGAAGCCTGCTTGGGATTCTCTCTCTCCCTCTCCCTCTGCCCTTCCCGCCACTCATGCTCGCTCTCTCGCTCTCTCACTCAAAATAAATAAAAATATTCCAAAAAATTTAATTTTTAAAACTTTTTTTTAATTTTATTTTTGAGACAGAGAGAGAGCACAAGCAGGGGAGGGGCAGAGAGAGGGAGACACAGAATCTGAAGCAGGCCCCGGGCTCCCAGCTGTCAGCACAGAGCCCGATGGAGGGCTCGAACTCACAAACTGCGAGATCATGACCTGAGCCGAAGTCAGACACTTAACCGGCTGACTCACCCAGGCACCCCTAAATAAAACATTTTTTTAAAAAATAATTATTGAATCACTATTTTGTACCCCTGAAAGTAATATAACACTGTATGTGAATTGTACTTGAGTTTTAAAAAATAGTAAAAAAAAAAAAAAAGAGGTACAATTCACTCCCCACAACCACCTTGGTATGATTGCACAGAAGCTTTGCACCTTGACCTGCTGCGTAAGTTTCCTACTGAGACACAATACACTGACCAAAGAACACAAGTATCTTGGTCTTTTTATTTTTCATTATAAAGGAACAACATAGCATAATATATTCCTTACAAATCTCTTGTGAAATTGGGCAAAACGAATCCTCCCTGGAGAGACTGGTCCATTCTGGGTGAGCCTAAGAAAGCTGAGATTACAAATCAATGCAAAGTCACCATGGTGCACAGCACAAGCACTCTGCCTTCAACAGTGGACTCCACAATGAAAAGAAGAATTGAAATAATGAATTCATGCGTGGAGAAGCCAAGGTATTAAAAAAAAAACAAAACTAATGGTGATTTGAATTCAGTTAAACACAGAAATAAATCCTAATAAGTGGTAACTACAGTTACCATACATGATAAAATCATTATAAATCGTGGAAGAAGAGTTAAATCAATTTTATAATAACAATAATTTGATGATAATATATTGGGGGAAATTTTCACATCTTGCCAAAACCAGGAGATTGAAAAGGGAGGTGCTGTTGTATTTCTTGCCGCATTTCACAGGGAGAGTCAAGACACGGATTTATTTATGAAAATTGATGCATTAGGAAATGTAAGTTTAATATATTATTTAAAGAAAAAATGAGGGGTGCCTGGGTGGCTCAGGTCATGATCTCCTGGTCTGTGAGTTCGAGCCCCACAACAGGGTCTGTGCTAATGGCTCGGGGTCTGTGCTAATGGCTCGGAGTCCGAGCCTGCTTTGGATTCTGTGTCTCCCTCTCTCTGCCTCTCTCTCTCTCTCTCTCTCTCTCTCTTAAAAATAAAACAAAATAAACATTAAAGAAAAAATGGAAACTATAGGCTGACTTCTAGGTAAGGTGGAGAAACAGAGCCCAGATTTACCTCCTGCTTGAACCAACTAAGAAAACAGACAAACTATATATAAAACTATGGTTTTCAAGACACAGGATGGAAGGCAGCAATGAAGGATGGTGATCTCTGAGAGGCAGAACACAAACAAACGTGAGTCTCACATTGGCCCCCTTACTGTCTTGAGAGAGTTTCCAGGCTATGGGTCAGAGAGGAGGAAGGGGGACCCAGGCAGAGCCCCATGGTCTCCCTGAATTGAGGACACAGATACGGGAACACAGGAGGGCCAAGACAGCTAGTGTTCCCAGGACAAAATACCAAAGAAGAGAGAGCTGTTCACAGAAAGAACTTAAGAGATCTACAGAAATTCCTCCTCTATTTGTCAGCCAAATGCTGACCAGCTTGTATGTGTGAGGAAACTAAGGCTGGGGAAAGAATCACAAGAAAGTCTTAGAAAGAACAATTCCTGGGGGTTTCACAATGACAGAAAGAGTTCCTCTTCTTACTAGGCAGAGTGAAAACTCTCATAATTCACAGAAACTCAGCAGAGTATACAGAAGGTCTGTGCCAGTACTTGGGGAAAATTATCCACCTGCTCTCTCTGCTCTCACCTAACAAATATTAAAAACAAGATGGAAACGTATCAAACTAGTAACTTAAGCACATCCCAAAATAGAGTTCAATAATATTTAGAGGAAATACAAGAGTACCCAGGACCAAACAAGGTAAAATTAACTGTCTGGCATCCAATCAAAAAATACAGGGTATGCAAAAAGGAGGAAAATATAGTCTATAACATGGAGAAAAAAAATCTATCAACTGAAACTGATCCAGTAATCACAAAAATGATAGAATTCGTGGACATGGCTATAAAAACAGTTTTCTAACTGTATTTCATATGATGAAAAAGCTAGCAGAAATATTGTATATACTAAGTACAAATACAGAAGATATTAAAAAGATTCTAACTGAAGGTCTGTAAATGAAAACTACAATGTCTAAGATTAAAAGTATCCTGGATGGACTTACAGTAGGTAGAAATTGCAGAGGAAAAGATTTGTGAACATAAATACATAGCAATAGTACCTGTACTATAACTTCGAGCAGCCAAACAATTGGAATCCAAAAAGAGAGGAGAGTGAGGCACAGAAAAAGTATTTTATTTTATTTCATTTCATTTCATTTCATTTCATTTCATTTCATTTCATTTCATTTCATTTCATTTCATTATTTGTTAATGTTTATTTATTTTTGAGAGAGAGACAGAGCACAAGCAGGGGAGGGGTAGAGAGAGAGGGAGACACAGAATCTGAAGCAGGCTCCAGGCTCCGAGCTGTCAGCACAGAGCCCGACGTGAGGCTCGAACTCATGAACTGTGAGATCATGACCTGAGCCAAAGTTGGATCTCAACTGACTGAGCCACCCAGGCACCCCTAAAGAAATTTTTCCCAATTTGTTTAAAACTTTATAAACCCCACAGATGCAAGAAACCCAATGAACACCAAGCAGACGAAACATAAAGAAAACTACACAAATACATCAAAAATACATCACTGGCTCATAACCAGTGATAAAGTCTTAAAAGCAGCCAGAGGAGGAAAACACACAACACACATCAGAAGAGAGAATGGCAGCAGACTTCTCTCTGGAAACAACAGAAGCTAGAAGACAGTGGAGCAAAATGTTTTCAGTACCGGAAAACACGTTAACCCTGACTTCTATACCCAACCAAAATATATTTCCAAAAATGAACATGAAATAAAGACTTATGCATACCTACAAAGGTTGACAAATTCATCCCCCTAGGGTAAGCCCCAAAGTCAACAGCACAAAACTGGTCAGACCCTTTGATTCTATCTCAGGGATGTGAATGAATTCATCATCAGCAAACCCCTCAAGAAATGTTAAAGGAAGTCCTTCAGGCAGAAGGAAAACTATAACGGGTGGAGGTGTATATCTACACAGCAGAATGAAAAGAACCAGCATGGTAACCATGCAGGTAAATGTACTGCTTGTCTCTTGTCACATAACAAGTTACCACAAATTTAGTGGCTTAAAACAACACCTATTTATTATCTCACAGCTCCCATATGTCGGGAGTCTGGGTTCAGGTTAGCAGGGTCCTCTACTCATGGTCTCACTAAACTAAAATCCAGGTCGTAAACCTGAAGTCCCTTTTTCTTTCTAGCTGTCAGCCGAAGATCACTTGCAGCTCCAAGCGGCTGCCCGTGGGTCCTGGCCCTGTGGCCCCTCCACAGACAATTCACGACATGGTTGTATGCCCTTTCCAGGTCAGCAGGAAAATCTCCCGCACTTCCCACTTTGAGCCTCTGACCTCCAAACCGTCTTTCAAAGGGCTCGCCTGATTAGGTTAGACCTACCAGGATAATCTGTCTTGGTTAACTCAAGGCCAACTCATTAGTAACCTCATCACAGAGAGATCTCATCATATTCACAAACCTCACCCACACTCAAGGGGAGGAGAATATTACAAAGCATAATGTGCACTAGGGCATGACTCCTGGAGACCTTGTGTGAATCCTGCTTCCCACAGTAAATATAAAATGTTCTACTTATTATTTAAATCTTTTTATGAGCTAGCTATTTAAAGCAATAGTAATAATGTATTCTGATGTTTATAGCACATATACAAATAAAATATGTTACAACAAGATCACACAAAGGATGAGGGCAGGTTGGAAATATACTATTATAAGTTGTTTGTGATATCTGACTGGCATGATATTACCTGTGGCAAGTTGAAGATGTAGACTATAACCCAAAAGCAAACACTAAAATAAAAGACCAAGTGTTAAAGCCAATAAGCCAACAAAGTAAATAGAATGGAATCATAAATAGTACTCAGTTGGTCTCCAAAAATGCAGAAAAAAGAGGAAAGGAGGGATAAAACACAAATGGAGCAAACAGAAGACAAGATGATAGATTTAAAGCCAACTGTATTTATAATCACATTATCTGCAAATGGTTTAAACAGTACATCTTGGAAAGTGATGGAAGGTGGAGCCAGTCCTGCCTTCACTCCTTGGTGTCCAGGCCCATATAATACATGGTACCTACTGGAGACATGACGTACAATGGCTATTCCTTTAAGGTGTATGCCGCCTTCTGGAGAAGGCGTCCCACCCTCTCAGGGCACCGTCTCCAATCTGACGCCTCAGTTTTGCCTTCAAAAGAGGACTCCATTTCTCCCTCCGTCCGGCACCTTCTGAGTGATGGAGAGTGTGATGGGTCAAGTGGACCCCATAATCACATCCCCACTGTTCCATCTCGTGTGCTGTTCCATGGGTTACTTGACGCACTGAGATGTTACATGGGATCCCATGTTGGTGGGTCAAACACTGAGTCCCTCAGTTGGCGGTGCTGGCTGAGACCCTAAAGTCAGGAAAGACAAACTCATACCTGTAATACATGTCTACTGTAGGTAAGATGAATCACTCTGCCTTCCAAGGGGAACAGGTTTAGTGCGATCAACTTGACACCAAGTGGTTGGTCCGTCTTCTCAAGAGATGATGACGTATCAGGAGCTTAGCACTGATCCCTATTACCAGAAGATGGGCGTTCAGCAGCAGCAGTGTATGTAGCAGCCTTGTCGAGTCAGAGTCCCCACTGCTGTGTCCACGCAGCCTCCCCCGCCAACAAGACTACTCCATCCATGCAGCTGTCTCACTAGCACCAGAGTGACCAGTGAGAGAGGCTAGCCTACATCACTGGTCAAGCCATTCTGCCTAATTGGTTGATTGGTGCATTTCCGTCGTAGATGCTGTAAACCATACCGAATCCAGGACGACATTTATTACCTGGCTTCCATTTGCCTCCCTAATCTTACAGAAAGCCCTAATAACACTTTGGGAATCGATTTCAACTCTGACCCTATATAGAGCATTCACTGAAATGTCGGAACATTCCCTTTTCGTCAGTAAACCCAGCTACCCAAGTAAATGACAATAGGGATGGGGGGAATGGTTATCATACCCCCTTGCCGTGGAGCTGTGGGGTCCTTCTATGGCAGAGACCATGGAGACTTGGCCTCTTCTGTAGTCAGTTTTGGGTCCAAAAACTGCCTCATGTCTGGAAACTAGTCAAAAAATTATTACTTTTTAAATTGTGACAGTTGCCCTCAGCCTCCTGGCCCTCCATCCTTGATGGAGTTTTGCCTTGCAAAAGTTTTGATTGCATATCTGAGCAATACCCATTGCACTTATCCCTCGTGGCCCCTAGGGATACCGTGTTCTGACCGTGTTCTGACCATCCCCATAGGTCCCCGAGAGCCTGGTCCTATGGCTATCACTCTGACCTTGCCTCTCACTATAATAATAATCATGCTCCATTTTGCTTCTGACACATATGTGCCACCACCTGGCCTTAATTCTTTGGGGAATCTATAATTTCCACTTCTGTAAGAGAACCTGGTTCTGTCACAGTGTCTCCCGAGAGCAGCCCTGGCCTGTAGAGGAGTCACCACTGAGCTTCCCAAGGATGCTGGGGCTCCTTTCTTCAGCATGTACCTTATTACTTTGGAAAACAGAGTGTTGTCAGACCTGCCCACCAAACACAGTCGTTGGTGAGCCTTCCGGAAAACCTTTAGATAAGATTTCCACTCTAGCATACCCACTTCTCTGAGACTTATGATTCCTTCTTTCACTGTCACAGCATTTGACATTTCTACCTCCGTTAGCATGAACCATTGTTTTTTCCAGGCTTCTAAGAGCCATCTTTGCAGTATATTAGCACCATCTCCCAGGATCTTTGCAAGGATATTAAATCCTGTATCATGAAAGCGTAGTCCCATATTGATATGCTTCCATCATCCAACTTTATGTCCTCTCCTGATCTAGAATCCTCAGAACGCTTTCCCACATACACTGATCTACAATCCCAGAACCCTCAGAATTCTCCCCCACATACACTGATCTAGAACCCTCAGGATCTTCCCCCCATGTACACTGATCTAGAAACCTCAGGACACTCATCTACTGATCTAGAACCCTCTCTCAGAATCCCCCCCACATACATGGACCTATAACCCTCCCCCATGTACACTGATCTAGAATGCTCAGGACCCCCTGTACACTGATTTAGAATCCCAGAACTCTCAGAATCTCCCCACCATGGACACTGATCCACTGATCCAGCACCCTCTCTCAGAATCTTCCCCCACATACACTGGTCTAGAACCCTCAGGATCCTCCCCCACATGAACTGATCTAGAACCCGCAGAATCCTTTCCCATGTGCACTGATCTAGAACCCTCAGAATCCTTCCCCACATATAATCTCCCAGCTGGTGCCAGAGAATGGTGTCGAGGTCTTGTAGCTCCCTCAGACTATGGTCCCTTTCCTCCCTTCACAGGCCCATCACTTCTCCAGCCAGGCTATGGAAGGGCTCAACCCTACTTATTGGCCTGGTGGCATCATCTTAAAGAAAGAGGGAGTGCTAGCCTTTAACAGTGAGAAACACATCACTTCCGTGGGCCCAGACGGTCCAGAGGGATCTAGAGATTCAAGATTTTACTGACCTAGATGTCCCCACTGTGGTCTCAGGATTCTACTCTTCCCAACTCAGGGCCATGACCTCGGCATAGCAGGCTTGACAGAATGACAATTCAACCCTCTCAGGGACACTTGTACTCTTCCAATGGTTTTGGGCCATTTGGCACAGCCTTCCCATTTGGCCTTGTTTGGTGATTGATTACCATTAGCCTTGACTATCTTTCTTCAATGCACCGATTGCCCCTGTCTATGACCCTCCAGTTCTAGCTTCTAAATTACTGCTTCCTCCTTAATTGGCAAATGCCTGACGTACCACCGTGGCCAGTGCATTCATTCTCACTGGTGTTGCATTCCAGTTGGCCCCAGCAAAAGTTGGGATGACTGCGTCCGTAGAGCACGCCAGGGGCAACCCATGCTCCCCGCATCAGGGACGGGCATCTCGCTGCCAGCTGGGTGGAGGGTGATCGATACAGGTTTGGTGAATGGACGGCGCGTAGGTAGACGGCTGCTGGGAGGGGAGGAGTTCTCCGGAACCCCACCTGGTTAGCCTGAGAAATAGCTGAGAAACACTGGCATTTCCTAACCAAAAGTTTTCCTTTAATAAGAACACTATACAAATAACAGGGAAAGAAAAAGCAATTCTTTGGGGACTTCTGACTTCTCAGCAATTAATAATAAATCTGTAAAGTGACAACTAAAATGAACAATCATTAACCAAATATATTATGACCATGAAACACTAATGTAAGTTCTAATACACTTCGGTCAGAATCAACATCAGTCAGAGGGGCCAGAGGAGACGAGATGCTCTGCCCTCCAGGCCCTGGAGCCCGGTGGGTGACAGGTGTCTACGTCACTCTCAGCACTGCCTCCTTTGGGATATTTATGGTGTAGTTACCAGGCAAAGCCCAGGAAAGAGAAGGGCAAAAAGAGAATTTCTTCACATTGAATACTCTGGCACTGTTTCCAGACCAATTCAGAGCCGGGGGCCCTCTCTGTTCCTCCCTGGTCATTTATCGAACTGCCAGAGAAGCTGAAATATCTCCAATTGTTAGGAAATACCGCTGTTTTGAATTTTGACATCCTTTTGTTCATTCGGCCTCCAGTATGGAGACAACGTTGAAAGTGTGAACACAGGTAGCCCCTGGGTACTCACCCATCCTGTGGTCATCGACCATCCTTCAACGGTCCAGTTAAGGGGCTGAATGTCTTAGTTCTGGCTTATGATTGTCACAGTCCTTGTTGCTTAAAAAACATGTCTCCGGGGGCGCCTGGGTGGCGCAGTTGGTTGGGCGTCCGACTTCAGCCAGGTCGCGATCTCGCGGTCCGTGAGTTCGAGCCCCGCGTCGGGCTCTGGGCTGATGGCTCAGAGCCTGGAGCCTGTTTCCGATGCTGTGTCTCCCTCTCTCTCTGCCCCTCCCCCGTTCATGCTCTGTCTCTCTCTGTCCCAAAAATAAATAAACGTTGAAAAAAAAAATTAAAAAAAAAAAAAAAACATGTCTCCATCCAGAGCCCTGCGTCAAACGTGCCCCGTCACCATCTCTTTAGGAAAGATGCCCCGTGAGGATCACCGGCAGACAATGAGACAGTGTCACGGACTCAAACACATTTATTTGTCAGAGCTAAGGCTTCTGCTGACCCTAAGGTTTCCTGAGAGTTAGGGGAAAGGCACCTGAGTCCAGACCAGAGGCGAGGCCTGGTGAAGTAAGTGGGATGCTCGCAGCTCCACGTTCGTTCCACAAACGTTTGTGAGTGTCCGCTCTGTGCAGGTGCCGCGGACACCGAAGAGCAAAACCCACCCAGGCCCTGCCTTCTAGAAACTTCTAGCAGGGAAAACAGAAACTGATATAAATACATGTGTAGTGTATACATATACATGCACGTTGTGTGTGCATATAAACGTAATACCCTGGAACAAGCTGCGGGAAGATCTGTGAGGGTCTAGGTCCAGAAAGTTCTAAGAGGGAGCACAGTGTGATCTGCTCTGGTCTGGGAGGGCAGGGAAGGCTTGCCTGGGGGGAAGGGGGGGGAAAGGGCAGTGCCCACAGTTCTGCCCCCTCCCCACCCCAGGGCTGGAAGATTGAACACTGCGTTTCCCAGACTCCCTTGCCAGCGGGTTCTGCACGGGGAGGTGGGAAGTGGGAGGCAGGGAGATGTGGTCGCCGCTGCCGTGGCGGCCGTGGGCTCAGGGCAACACCACGCTCTCTTCTGTGCATCCAGCCCCCGGAGGCGGCCGGGCTTCCTAAAGCAGCCAGTCTTTGAGTTGTTCGCCTTCCCCTTTCTGCTCGGCCGCTCTTGCGAGACCTCCATTACCAAATTCCTGCGTTAAATTCCCTCTGTTTAAAACCCTAGAGGAACTTTTGCTCCCCGACAGCACTAACGCTCAGCTCCTGACACAGCCCCACGAACGGACTCAAACATGGGCGTCTGGATGGGTCACCGGAAGGGACGCTAGCGGCTGCAAGGCTCGAGACCCATAAAGCTTCAACGACCGTGAAAGAGAACCTCTTGTCTCTCACAGACCCAGAGCCACCTACTAGAGGTCAGACCTCACACCTGATCGGGCAGACTGCAGAATTATCAGTAACAGACCCACCGCGTCTCTTTTGAGTCCTGTCCTGTGATCTATAACCAAGCAAGCAACCCAGCTGCGCCTCTAGGTTGTGGGTCTGGAGGTGCACAGGACGCATGGTACACAGGACCAACGGCCCTTCCAGCCCCAGGAAGGTCCAGGCACAGATCGGAGGAAAGGCACTCCAGGCAGAGGGAACGGCAGGTGCGAGGCCCAGAAAGGGAGCCAGAATGGAGAGCGTGAGGAACGGGGAAAGGCCGGCGTGTCTGGAGCACGGCAAACGAGGAGGAGCTCAGAGGGGCGTGGTGCCCGAGAGACAGCGGGGTCACATCTGGCCCAGCCAGGATGAGAACTCATTTTCTTCTGGTTTAATAAAATCCAGTTGAAGGCGAAAAGCAGGCGGTTTCCTGGGGTTCTGACACTAACCACTCAGAGTCAGCGCAGAGCCCCCTGGTTCAAGGGCACAGCCCCCAAGAAGGCAGTCACTGCTTCAATGCCAGCTATGAGCTCAGGGTCCTGAGGCCGCCCACACGTCTGCCAAGTGGCTGAAAATGCAGGGGTTGCTATGGCCTCCTCGCCAGGGTGACTCACAGCCCCCAGGGAAGCGCGGTGCCTGTGGTCAGAGCTGGATTCGAATCAGGACCGGCCAGATGGAGAGACACATAAAGCCAGGTCTGGGGGAGGCCCAAAGGCAGAGCCTCCATAGCCTCCCCCGGGGACCTCCAGGGACCCAGGGTGTGTCACCAACCGGGGCAGCTCCCTCCGGCCTCAGTGCCCAGAGCATCTGCGGGGTTTGGTCACCACGGAGAGACTGGCGAGCTGAATCGTGGGCCACGTGGTTGGACTGCACCTTTTTCGTTTTTTAATTTTTTTAACGTTTATTTATTTTTGAGACAGAGAGAGACAGAGCGTGAATGGGGAGGGTCAGAGAGAGAGGGAGACACAGAATCCGAAACGGGCTCCGGGCTCCGAGCGGTCAGCACAGAGCCCGACGCGGGGCTCGAACTCACGGAGCACGAGATCGTGACCTGAGCCGAAGTCGGACGGTCAACCGACTGAGCCACCCAGGCGCCCCTGGACTGCACCTTCAAGCCTCTCCTCCCCCGAGGGCAGGCTGGCACCACGTGCTCACAGCCCGACTGACCACAGGCTTGGTGCTTCTGGGGTGGGCTATCTCGTCAGCATAAACCATCAAGAACCACCACGAAACAGTGGCACTCGCATCACTTGGGAAATCCGGTGGGTTTTAGAAGTCCACGCTAGGAACCTGGGACAGAGACCAAAGAAATTCCTTGCGACGTAGCAGCAGGAGAGTTTCACAGTCAGAGTTAAGTTTTACAAAGATCATCGATCGCAGCTGCTATGTGGAGGGGTGGACAGCAGGCATCTATGGTGGCGTTCCAACAAGACGGCCCCTGGGCAGACACCTAGTGCCCTTGGTTCTGTCCATGTCCAAGCCTGGTTCCGTGGCCTTCCCGGTCATTCTGGGAGCTACAAAATGCCCTCGTAACAAAGTGTTTCTGCCCAGGTTCACTGGGAATGGTTTCTGTACTTTTCCACCAAGAGCCCTAAGCGTGGCACATCTTTCTAGGCTCCTATGGCCTAGAAATGTGGCCTAGAATGTGGCGGGGGCCTTGAACGCTCGGCACAAAGCTCCCGCTGACAACGAGACGGGAAACCACCAAATCTTTGGCTGGAGACAGGTGTGACGGAAGCTTCGTCTACGTGGTGGCACCAGGCTGGATCAGAGGTGACGGTGGTGGAGACGGAGAGAGACAAACAGTGTCGAGATAGGATACGGATGTTCCCTCTGCACGGAGGATGGAAGAGAAACAAATCATCATCATGAAAGCCAAAGTTGTGTAGAGGGAGAACAGTAGGCACCGATTTATGAAGAACGTCCCATAAAGAACAGTCAGTTCCTCGCCGCGTCCTTTCTGCTCCTTCCCGAGGTCAAGAGGCCACGGCCCTGCCTGCTAACGGCCCAGACGCTCAAATCTGATGAACGGCTGCTTCTCCTCGAAGGGGAAATGGGGCGGTTTTGCTGACTCAGCCCCATTTTCCCAGTCAGGCAAATTTATTTCTCGTACGCACACGCACCCTATTCAAGAGCCTCGTCTCCCGCTTTCCTCTCGTGCAACTTGTTCTCAATTCCCTCAGGGAACCTCCCTCTGTCCTCCAGTTTCTTCTTTTTTTTATTTTATTTTATTTTTTTTTAACATTTACTTATTTTTGAGACAGGGAGAGACAGAGCATGAACAGGGGAGGGGCAGAGAGAGGGAGACACAGAATCTGAAACAGGCTCCAGGCTCTGAGCCGTCAGCCCCAGAGCCCGACTCGGGGCTCGAACTCACGGACCGTGAGATCGTGACCTGAGCCGAAGTCGGCCGCTTAACCGACTGAGCCACCCAGGCGCCCCAGTCCTCCAGTTTCTTCCACGCGTGAGCCGAGGAAAAGCGAGCCCAGCATGGTTAGTGCACAATAGTGCCAGCGACACACCCTCTCGAGGAGGAAGGTAGGCCTGACACTAGGAAGCCAGGTCTCATGTCCTGAAGATCCCATCACCTCCCGGAACGTCTAAGGACACACATTTCCCTGCGGACCGCCAGCACCGATCTATACCATCATCCTTCCTTAACTAGCCCTATGTCCCCATAGGTGTCACTGTTTAGTAAAAATGAAAACCTTCCATAATCAGTTTCAGGGATGACGGATTAAATCACTTACCTAAATGCTAATGTTGCAATGGAGAAGGATTTTACTACAAATTTTTCTTGCAGACATACAACCTGGCACTGACTGATATCAGTTTTTAATTTATATTTTTAAATTTTTCAATGTTTATTTATTTTTGAAAGAGACTGAGTGTGAGGGGGGGGAGGGGCAGAGAGAGAGGGAAACACAGAATCTGAAGCAGGTTCCAGGTTCCGAGCTGTCAGCACAGAGCCCGACGCGGGGCTCGAACTCACAAGCCATGAGATCGTGACCTGAGCCTGAGTCGGATGCTCAACCGACTGAGCCACCCAGGCGCCCCAATATTATAAGTTTAAATGGTTAAATGGTGTTAGAGGGCCAGCCTGGGCACCCCATTGTATTTTTATTTTATTTATTTTTTTATTTTTAACGTTTATTTATTTTTGAGACAGAGAGAGACAGAGCATAAACGGGGGAGGGGCAGAGAGAGAGGGAGACACAGAATCTGAAACAGGCTCCCGGCTCTGAGCCGTCAGCCCAGAGCCCGACGCGGGGCTCGAACTCACGGACCTCGAGATCGTGACCTGGCTGAAGTCGGACGCTTAACCGACTGAGCCACCCAGGCGCCCCATGTATTTTTAGGAGAAAGTGCGTTAGGCCTTCAAACAAACACTTTCAAGGTGACTGCTGGAAACGCAGGTTTTGGAAGCTGAACACAGCTTAACTCTTTTTTTTTTTTTTTTTTTTTTTTAAGATTTTTTTTTTTAATTTTTTTTTCAACGTTTATTTATTTTTGGGACAGAGAGAGACAGAGCATGAACCGGGGAGGGGCAGAGAGAGAGGGAGACACAGAATCGGAAACAGGCTCCAGGCTCCGAGCCATCAGCCCAGAGCCTGACGCGGGGCTCGAACTCACAGACCGCGAGATCGTGACCTGGCTGAAGTCGGACGCTCAACCGACTGCGCCACCCAGGCGCCCCACAGCTTAACTCTTAATAAAAAAAAATTCTAATGAGACATACGAAGTTATATAATTATTTTAAGTATAGTAGCGGAGAATTCCAACATGCGTGTCGAACGCATGTGACTTCCTTTCTCGCCACTTAATTGGTTCTGGTAACCTGCCAGTCCTCTCTTTGTTGTTCTAAAGCTGTCATTACGAGTTTTGCTGGCTCGCAGGGCGACAGAAAGGCAAGCTGGAGGTATGAATTCTGCTGCCTGAGTTTTCTACATATATTTATTAATACTCCTTAAATTATCCTCGAAGCTGGGTGTCTCTCTCGATTTAGAGCCTCTTCTCACCTGGTTTAGCACCGCGGTCTGCCTTTGATTGTTCATACGGCCAGATGCAGCTGCATTTATTCACATGTTTTAAATGAACGCCACGCTTAGCTTGTTGACATATCGGAGAGTCTACAAGTGCCCCGGTTAAAGCCCTCCTCACGACGACACCCGCAGGGCCGGTAGAGTGGAATTAGCCCCATTTGGCAGCACTGTTCCTTTTTTTCGGGGCAAATGCCCGAGCGGGAGCTAAGGGCTCAGAGAGCCGTATTACCAAGTGACATGGAAGGAACGGTTTGGGTTGCATTTCAAGTTTCCAACGGAAATTTCAAGTCGAGGCCATGACACAAAAGCCACGGGAGCCACGTGGAACGGAAACACAGCTGCACTTGCACTGCGCCTCCAGGAACCGGATTTTCTTCTTCTGCGCCTCTGTCCCCAGCGACGAGAGGGCAGGGGTTCTGAAGCTGCGATCTTCAAGGCCAGCCTTGAAGGCCACGATTACCCACAGCGTGTGACTTCGGCAGTCGTCGTGCACCAGCTGACAGGTGAGGAGAACCCACCGGGCTTCACGCACGGTCCCGTGGATGGAGCCACGAGACCACAGAAGTGAGTAAGATTCCGTGGCCCTCCTCCCGCAGCTCCCGATCTGGAGACAAAGCGAGTGGCTATAATACAAAGCAGACAGGAAAGAGGTTCCCTAGGAGAAGAGGAAGCAAAACCGTGCGGAAGGGCAAAGCGGGGACCGACGCGTTCCAACCGGTGGAAGCGAGGAGGGTCCCTCAGACGGCAGAGCAAGGACACGGAGGCAGGAACGGCAGGTGGGGCGGCGCGGGGAGCCGGAGGAGACGGATGTGGTGGGCGAGGGGGCCGGAAAGGCAGGTCGGGGCCACATCCTCCAGGGCCCGAGGCCACAACCAGGGCTTGAACCAGACACTATCTGACCCGTGTCATAGAAGAACACCCGCGTGACAACGGGGAAAATGGGCTGGAAACCTGACCCACCCAGAAGCTCCTGAAATACCCAGAGTAGAGTTAATCAGGGTGGAATTTAGAGCAGAGCCACGGCCCTGGGATGGGAGGCTCACAGGAAGAAAGCGCAGGGTTGGCAGTCGATCATTTGGACATCGAGAGGCACCGGAGTCCAGAGAGAATGGAGGGCAAGGGCTGGAAGCTGGCGGGGCATCCGGCCAGGGTAGGGGCCCCCAGCAGCCACGTAGGTAAACACGGCAAACGGAGCAGCGAGGTGGAAAGTGGGTGTTGTTTCAATGCAGCCAGTTTTCGTCACTGATGAGAGATGCGCATGAGGACATCCAGGAGAGCGTCAGAAAAACGGTCATAGCTCAGACCCTGCAGGAAGGGAGCCTGGAAAAGAAGATAAAAGACGGGAAGATAGAACTTGGAGGAAAGCTGCATTTAAGTTGTGAAGTTAAGCCGTACGCAGAGAGCGGACCAGGAACAATCACAGAGAAGACACGGCCCAAGATACAGCGAGAGCCAGAGGAATGTTCCCGGCGCTCACGAAGGGGAACGGGGTCATGGGGTTTGAAAATAGCCCCAAACCAGAGGCGCCTGGGGGGCTCAGTCGATTGAACATCCACCTCTTGATTTCTGCGCAGGTCACAATCTCACGGTTCTTGACTTCAAACCCCGCATCGGGCTCTGTGCTGACAGTGCGGAGCCTGCTTGGGATTCTCTCTCTCTCTCTGTCCCTCCTGCGTGCTCTGTCTCTCAAAATAAATAGACTTAAAAAAAAATTTTTTTTAATTTAAAAAAAAAAGGAGAGACAATCCCCCCAAACCAAAGCTCTTTGAGTTTGCTACCTGTCTTGGCTAAAACCAGAGTGGAACGATCAAACCGGACCTGGCCTTGGGGGTGGTTCAAGGCCCTGGCCCTCCCCCACACACCTGCTCATGAATATTCAGGACACACGCCTCCTCTCGGCAGAAAACCACCGGGTCCGTGAGACTCTCGGGGGACGGTTCCAGCACTGAACAAAGTCGGCAGTTTGGCAAAGCCCAGGTTGCACCCTTTCCCCCTCGATCGGTGCGTCCGATTCCTATTCTTCAATCTGCCCTTCCTGCCCCGGGTCCCGTGCTGCTGTGGAGGGAATGGAGTCGTGTGTTGGGGGCGACGCTGACCGTGAGCAGGCGGTGGCTCACAGCCCACTGGGTCCACTGACGCTGGCCAGGTGTCCCCCTGAAGGCCCGGCAGCTGCCGCGTGTCGACACAGCGCTTTGGCCAACGAGCGCTTCTCCGCGCGTGGACGCACTTACGCCGCCCCACCAGCCCACAAGGAGGACGCTATTTTGCTCCCTCTGACTCACACGCTCGGAAACCCCTGGCCCCTCTGTCTCGGGGCTGAGTCTGCGTCATCGTTCCGGAAACTTCTGCAGCTTGTCCTCTCCCAGCGTGGCACCCAGCTCACATGTGGCCGGTGATCCTCACCTCTACCCGAGTCAGTATTCTCCGCTGGCAGCCCTTCCCCCCGTGACTTGTCCTAATTTTAGGTGGCCCTCCCTCCGTCTCTGCCCCCTCACCCTTGAGCCATCAGAGAACCTACACGACAACTTGGCATTAAGAAACATCCACTCCCCACCTAAAAAAAAGTGCCACCAAAATGCAAACAGGCTTGAAAGGGGGCTGTCCCAACCGGGCACTCCCGGGACAGCCAGACCAGAGGTGGCTGGGGCAGGCTGCCAACTGCTGGCCCTCGCTGCACAGGCCCCAGCCGCACACACTGCCCACGCCCCGTGTCCCGGGACCTCACTCTGCATCCAGGGAGGCCAGCCTCGCAGATGGCGGCCGCGGCCTCCCTGGCCTCCAGCTTCTGGTCGGGAGAGGCCAACAGGCATCCGAGGATAGATGAAGCAGACGATCGGAAACGTGCCCCCCGCCCCCTGCCGCTCTGAAGGTGACGGTGGCCACTCGTGTCCATGGCAGGCCCAGGTCCCGGCACGCAGGCACCTCGTGGGCGCCACCCCCACCCTGCCTGTCCCGGCACCCTCTGTCACCCTGTGGTGGGACTCACCCCTCACCGCCCGTTAGGCCCTCCCCCGCCCACACCTTTGCATGTCCCCTCGTTTAACTGTCCTCAGCCACCACATTTGAGGGTCACCTGCCGACACGGTCCCTTTCCAGAACAAGCTCAGCAGCAGCCCCCAAGCCCCAAGGACTGTCAATCGTTGCAACGGCTAATGTGCTGACGGAGCAGAGGACACGAGGACACGAAGCTTCAGACAGCTAACCTGGGATGAAGGAACGAGGTACTCGTCGCCCGGGGTCGCCGTCCACACCACAGGCTGGCGGCTTCGGCCAGCAGGGCTCCCCCACAGGTGTGAGATCGAGGCGATGGCGGGGCTGTGCTCCCTCAAGGGAGGGGAGCACCCACCCTCAACTCTCCTGGCGCTTGCTGGCCGTCCTGGCATTCGCTGGACCGCATCGTGGGGCTTGGGCCTGCACGCGGCCTTCTCCTCGGCCTTCCCGGTGCGCGTCCCCACCCCCACGCGGCCTTCTCCTCTTGTGCCCGTTGACGAGGACCCGCCGGCACGGCACCCGCACCCGCCGCCGCTCAGTCGGCAGGAACCAGCCTGGACGTGCCCGTGAGCGAGAGCACCGGCCTCTGTCACGACGCCGTAGAAAAGGCCACGTCCGCGCGAGACTTTGGAGGCTCGGGCGGAGGCGCCGTGTGTGGTGACGACGTGCGATCGTGGAGGCCGTAAGGGACCCCGTTGCAGTAGAAGACGTGGGCACGGTCACGCTGGTCTGACCGCTGGCTTTTTCCAGGTTTGCTTTTCCGGAGTCAGTTACGGCTCCTCTCGAAGACTTCAACGCAGAAGGAACCTCTGTTCTGAGCCCGCGCGGACTTGCTGCTCGGGTGTTCCAACGGTGGTATTTTTAACGATCGTTCGTTTGTAGAATCAAGGTGACGTCTCTAGGCAGACCGAAGGTCTAAAATTCTTAAATCCCGGGCGCCCGTGGGGGCTCAGTTGGTTAAGCATCCGACTCTTGGTTTCAGCTCAGGTCACGGTTTGTGGGTTCGAGCCCCACATCGGGCTCTGCGCTGACAGTAAGGAGCCTGCGGGGGTTCTCTCTCCCTCTCTCTCTACCCCTCCCCTGCTTGCGCTGTCTGTCTCTCTCTCTCAAAATAAAAAAGATAGGGGCGCCTGGGTGGCTCAGTCGGTTAAGCGTCCGACTTCAGCTCAGGTCATGATCTCGCGGTCCGTGAGTTCGAGCCCCGCGTCGGGCTCTGGGCTGACGGCTCAGAGCCCGGAGCCTGTTTCGGATTCTGTGTCTCCCTCTCTCTCTGACCCTCCCCCACTCATTCTCTGTCTCTCTCTGTCTCAAAAATAAATAAACGTTAAAAAAAAAATAAAAAAAATAAACTAAAAAAATAAAAGTTAATTCAAAAGTAAAATTCGTAAATCTCAAACTATAAACCATTCCTCTCTGCCACCTGACCCTGCAAAATCAACTCAGCATTTCCAGTAATGGGCTTTACCACCGTAGGCAAAGCACAGTCCGAACTCCACGCAGCACTGAAGGTCCTGTCACCTCGCTTAACCACGCACGCCCCTTACATCCCATCACACGTCACGCATTTCGTTTGTTCACTCAACAAGTAGTAATTAACCACCTACTTCTTGCTTAGCAGGCGTCAACAGGGTGAACTGTGTCCCCAGCCGTACAAGTACCTGTAAGAAACCGTACTCAGTACCCGTGAATGTGCCCTTGTTAGGAAATGGGATCTCCGCAGGTGTAATAAAGTTGAGGTCGTACTGAATTAGGGTGGCCCGTCAGCCCAGTACCCAGTGCTCGGTCAGCCCAGGACCTAGCGCTCCGTCGGTCCATTTGCATTTAGTCATTTCACAGGATATTAACCAAAGCAAGAGAAGTCATCCCTACTGCGGGCTCTGGCCTGGGAGTTCCGTCTCTTAGCAACCGCCCGAGGGCTCTACCCTCCCCCTCAGCTTGGCGGCCTCCACCCCATCCCTCCCCCCCACAGCAGTGAAATTCAAGCCAGCAGCAGGGATGGGACATTTGTCGGCTCCTTCGCGTGTAACACCCCACTGCCCTGTACTGATTCCAGGCAGGAAGCTTTCACGACGTAAACCAGCTTGTGTGTAAGAGATCAGATCGGAGCAGGGAGCACAGGTTTACCGGGTCGTGAAACCGAATAGTCAGGCAGAAACCTGTCACGGCTGCACACGGGGGCTCGGGCAGTTTCATTCGGACCACGTTTGTCCCCACCTTCAATCCTCCTTTCCTCTGGGTTAGCTTTGCTCATTCGTGCAGGCAGCCACCCCGGGCTAGCATGCTCCCCGCACACACCCCGGGTGAGGCAAACACATCTCCTCCCAACATTCAGACAAGTCCTGAAACTGAGCCCCTCCCCCCTGCCTGGCTCAGATCGTGCTCCCACCCTGGGGACGGTGGAGACAGAGTCCTCCCCCAGCACCCTCCACACCCAAAGGAAAACCGGGGAGCGTCACTAGAGGGGGCACGGCGGTGGAAGGACGGGTGAGAACAAAAGTCATTTCCTAACTCGAAGGGTGTCGATCACTCGGGGCAAACAGTACGACTCACCCACCCCGTGTCCGTTCCCGATACTTCCTGTTCCCGGCTGATGGAATCTCAGTTTTGCTTGCTTGGCAACATGCTCGCTTTAGGGCATGAATCAAACCAAGTCAAAATTAGTAAACACGTTTCCTGTTTCCAGATTATCTAATGGATGGATTCAAAACAAGCTCTGGTCAATGAGTTAAGAGGGGAAATCTGGGAAATCTGCTGTGGACGTATGGCTCGGGGAACAATCCTCCTCCCTGAAAGGAAAGGAGGTTCATGAAGACAGTCCACACACGTGCTGTCCTGGGCTTCCCTCTGGGCCAAGTATATGGGGATATGATGGGGATGTGATGGCTGGAGCTGCCGCAGCCACCTTGCGACTGTGAGGGGAGGGCCAAGAGAATAGCATAAATGCCAACCCACTGCCCTGATGTCCCGGAGCTACAGACCCAGCTCCAGACCTGCCATCTCCAGGCTGCTTATCGGGAAAACCGCATGCACGAAGCCAGCCTGGCTGTTTCTCACAGCTGCACACGTCCAAACTATTCCACTACAATCCACGGACACGCGGGGCCTCTCCTCACACAGCCGTGGCAAACAAGGAACCAGCAGGCCTTCAGTCAACCACCCTTTGCTGAGTTAAAACTACCCGGATGATCACCATCCGGTAGCGTGCCAACACGGGACTAAATGAGGAACACAAGCCACAGATGCTCCTCCTGCCCCAGAGTGTCACTCTTTTCCCTCAGTTTCCCGGGGGTAAAATGAGGCTAGTTCTCCCGCCCGGCCTGGGTCACAGAGTGATCACAGCAACTGCGTGAAAGAGACAGGGTCCGGGGGCAGGCACCAGGTCTACCTTGCATAGCCGGTGCCCTTCGCTCGATAAATGTTTATTGCG
Organism: Lynx canadensis; assembly: GCF_007474595.2. NCBI lineage: Eukaryota > Metazoa > Chordata > Mammalia > Carnivora > Felidae > Lynx > Lynx canadensis. Next base: position 1,101,510 of record NC_044319.2, on the reverse strand, counting down.
GTAATGATGCATCCACAGTGCTGAGCAAGCCGCTGCATCGCACACACAGAGAGGTGTGGAGGCTGCAGTCAGTGGCCACCCCTGGGAGGGCCCGCTCTGCTGCTGCGGCCTCCCCGGCGGCCGTGCGTGCGGCATTTCTCCTTGGCCAGTGTTCGCTCCAGAAAAGAAAGCCAAGAACGCATCTCCCATCACGCAGCAATGCCCTGGCAGCGAGGCACCAAGGCCAATCCGGGGCGATGCGCAAACCCCGGCAGGGCTGAGACCAGCCCCGCCCCAGCCTAGCGCAAGCTCGGTGCGGGGTCCAAGCTCCTGCATCCGGGTTTTTGGGCCAGCTCGGCCACCTAAGCTCCCAGCCTGCCGCCCCTGCACACCCCACGGGCTAAGGCCCTGAGGGCCAGGCATCCCTCCAAGATCTGCTCAGCTCGGCCCCTTCCCTCCGCAGCGACCCAGATCCGTGGGGTTCATGGGGACCACTCTCCCCCCACCTCCATCAGCCCAGGCGAGCTGAGAGGGGGGAGGGAAACAGCTGAGACACATACACACACACACACGTATGTCCCACATCTGCCAATGAATATGCAGGTGCCCCATCTCCAGGCCCCGCGAACCCTGCCCCTGAAACGAGCCAGCCCTGAGGAGTGGATCGAGCCATCAGGGGCACACCCAGGCCTCCTGAAAAACCTGGAGGGGGCCCAGGAAGGCCCCGCGGGGAGAACCATGTCACCGTAGCGATGTGTAGGGACAGAGGGGAGGGAAGCGCCTGCCCCGTCCGTTCGGCCGTGTCCTACCCGTGGCAGACGCCACACCCGCCACACGGCCCATCAGCCTCCTTTGTGCAGGACCACGCCACTGACCACGTGCCCCAAGACGGCTGTAGAGACAGGGTGTGCCAGGCCCCGCTGTCGGGGCTGGGGAGAGGGTTCGCCCTGACCCGACCCCAACAGCGGAAGACCCAGGACGCTTTACCGCAGCACTTTTGCTTTGAGATGCAAGAATTTGCCACTTGTAGCTCTGAGCGGGGCTCTGAAAATGCAGCGATGAATAGGGTGCCACGGCTGCGCTCAAAGGTCATGGCCTCGGGGCGCTGGGGCGGGGGGGTGGGGCTCAGCCCGTCAAGCATCAGACTCTCGATCTCGGCTCGGGTCACGATCTCGCAGTTCGTGGGTTCGAGCCCCACATGGGGCTCTACGCCGACAGCTCAGAGCCTCCTTGGGATTCTCTCTCTCCCTCTCTCTCTGCCCCTCCCCCCTGCTCACGCTCTCTCTCTGTCTCTCTCTCTCAAAATAAATGTTTTTAAAAAGTTCACATTCGAAACCAATTTGTCAATAAATTTCATATATAAAAAAAAAAAAAAAAGTTCACATTCTCGTGGCCAAACGGTAGTGGGTTTGTAGTTGAAGAAGAGCAGGTGCCCCCCCGGTTTTTGAAAGTCCAGTTCAACCCGCTTTGCCTTTATCAAAGACCTACATTAGCACCTGTTCTTGCTAACTGAAAGGCATCCAAAGCGGACTTCCACTTTTACGAGAGAAAGTGAAAAGAGAAAATAGCCCTCAGTGGCCCCCGCCCAGCTCCCTCCCCCCCACCACGCGGACCCCCACGCAGCATTCCCACAGCAGGTGCCTCTAAGCGTCAGTTTTGTGCATCCGTCGGTAAGACGTGCCCTACGGTGTCAGAAAAGCCCAAGACAGGTTATTTCTTGGGTCTGGAAACGCTAAGAATATTTCCCATAAAAACCGACGGTAACTGTTGCTCCTCTCTGCCACTTCGGTTTATGGAAGGTTTCACGCTTTCAGATACTTTCAGATGCTGCGGGGAACCTCCAGCTGGTTTTATGTAATTAAATACAAAGTAAATGAGGCTCTTTTAATATTCATATAAGCAATGGCTTTCACACCTTCACCTGGTCCACTCATCAGCAATCCGTCATCGAGCTCTCCAGGGACGGGACACCGGGTTGACAGTGGGGACTCCATCCCGGGGCCATCTCACAACGTGACCTACGACGGCCTAGGGAAGTGCATATACAGAGCAGACCTAGTTTTTTTTTTTTTTTTTTTAATTTTTTTTTTTTCAACGTTTATTTATTTTTGGGACAGAGAGAGACAGAGCATGAACGGGGGAGGGGCAGAGAGAGAGGGAGACACAGCATCGGAAACAGGCTCCAGGCTCTGAGCCATCAGCCCAGAGCCCGACGCGGGGCTCGAACTCACGGACCGCGAGATCGTGACCTGGCTGAAGTCGGACGCTTAACCGACTGCGCCACCCAGGCGCCCCGAGCAGACCTAGTTTTTAACTAAATTAATCATCTGAAAAATGGGCAAGAGGCCTCCATTTTTTTCTAAGAAGGAAACGTGGGTTAAATAACAACGCAAGACAGAGTGAACAAGTAAAAGCCTGCGCTCGGTCAGTCAGCCACATCACGGGGAAGACGAGGCAGCCAAAACGTTTCCCAAATTATCAAGACCATCGGCAAGGTACCTTTACATTCGGCGTTGATAACGAGAAACCTAATCCCAGGCATAAACGGTGCCTCAGATATTAGCTGATGGCAGTAACGGAAACACTGCATTTGACAAGACATTTAAGACTACTGGTTACATTATCTTCACCTGTCGTTTCTGGATTTTTATGCATATTTATAAGGAGCATAATACATTGGTACCGTAATGCATGTATAAAACTACAAATAAATGGGTATACACCTGCTGGGCGCCCACTCACACAACAGCGGGCCATCAGAAGGTTCCAGGGGCACCTGGGTGGCGCAGTCGGTTAAGTGTCCGACTTCAGCCAGGTCACGATCTCGCGGTCCGTGAGTTCGAGCCCCGCGTCGGGCTCTGGGCTGATGGCTCAGAGCCTGGAGCCTGTTTCCGATGCTGTGTCTCCCTCTCTCTCTGCCCCTCCCCCGTTCATGCTCTGTCTCTCTCTGTCCCAAAAATAAATAAACGTTGAAAAAAAAAAATTAAAAAAAAAAAAAAGAAGGTTCCGGAAGCCACCGCTCTGAGCGACAACGCCCAGTATGTACCGGAAGTATAGTAATTCCCATAGATGATAGTGGGCTTCTTTTCAAATCCGTCTGTGTCCGTTTCATACGAGTGGCGGTTAAAATACCGAGCAAATAATGTAGCTAGAGTGCAGATTTGTGTGCAAATGTTGGAGAGGAAGGCGGTAAGTGGAGGAAGGTTGGGGGGGGGGGGGTGGCCTGGTGGGGGATGGGCACTGAGGAGGGCGCTCGTTGGGACGAGCACTGGGTGTTGCAGGTAAGAGATGAAAATCACTGGGTTCCACTCCTAAAGTCAAGACTGCGCTGCATGGTAACTAACTAAAATTTAAATAAAAATTTGAAACAATAAATAAATAAATAATCGGATATTGATGATAAAAAAAAAAAAGGACGATGAACGAGGGGCTCTTTGCCGCCAAGGTGCCACCGCCTAGAAGCAGGGCGCTGACCGCCAGCCTCCTGTGGATCCTTACAACCTCGGGCCGCTTTCTGTCCCGTCCTCCAGAAAGGGGGGTGGTTTGTGTGACAAAGCTGGGAATCTAACTGTGACCAGGAGAAATGACCAAATCCCCGGAAACAGAGTGAAGAACAGGCTGAGAAAACCGCACTCAGCCAGGTGCCATCTCCCGGCAGGAACGTGCGGGTTTGCTGCCCCCTGCTGTCCCTTCCTGCCCGCGCCGTGTCCTGTGTCCTACGCTCCCCGTGACCCGTGTCCTATGGCCCCTGTGCCCCCTATGACCCACGTTCCCTGTCCCAGCCCCTGTGTCCCTGTGTGAGTCTCAGAGGCCAAAGGACACAGGCCACAGGTGGCAGAGGCAGGTCTCGAGCCCTGGTCCGGAGGACCCCAAATCCCATGCTTCACGTGCCCACATCCTTCCGGGGCTTGGTTCTGTTGTGCGCAGGGGGGACGCGGCGGCACGGAGCACACAGCCATGACGGTGTCACCTCGGGGGCTAGAGAAGGGAAGGGCTACGATGGGGGCACACAAATGTTTTACTTCCTGTATTTTATTTTTTAAAACTTTTTTTTAATGTTTTATTTATTTTTGAGACAGGGAGAGAGACAGAGCGTGAGCAGGGGAGGGGCGGAGACAGAGGGAGACACAGAATCCGAAGCAGGCTCCAGGCTCCGAGCTGTCAGCACAGAGCCCGACGCGGGGCTCGAACTCACAAACTGCGAGATCATGACCTGAGTCGAAGTCCGATGCTCAACCGACTGAGCCACCCAGGCGCCCCGACTTCCTGTATTTTAAAAACAAAGTTTTGGGTTGCCTGGGGCTCAGTCAGTTAAACATCTGACCAGCTCAGGTTATGATCTCACGGCTTGTGGGTTCAAGCCCTGCGTCAGACTCTGTGCTGACAGCTCAGAGCCTGGAGCCTGCTTCAGTTTCTGTCTCTCTCTCTCTCTCTCTCTCTCTCAAAAATGAATAAACACTTAAAAATTTTTTTAAAAACTTAAAAAAAAATTCTCCCTAAGTATTTTTATTTTATTATTTTTTTATGTTTATTTATTTTTGAGAGAGAGAAAGAGAGACAGCGTGAGCAAAGGGGGGGTAGAGAGAGAGGGAGACACAGAATCCGAAGCAGGGTCCAGGCTCCGAGCTGTCAGCACAGAGCCCGACGTGGGGCCCGAACTTGGGAGCCGTGAGATCATGACCTGAGCCAAAGTTGGACGCTTAACCAATGACTGAGGTCCCCAGGCGCCCCTGCTAAACAGTATTTTTGAAGAAGAAGGAAAAGACGCTGAAGGAAGAAAGCATCCTCCGAGGATCTGAACACGAAGTCCTGAAAGCTGGTCTCCCGGCTCGATGGTCACAGGTGGCTGTGAAAACAGGTTTCTCCTCATGGAGAAAATCCAGGTATTTATACAGCACTTTCATCTGGGGACCGCTGAGCATGTCACAGACAGGAGTTAATGGCACCTCCCGTCACCTCCTAAAAGGCGGAGAGGCACTCGTTAAATAGAGTCTGGGCAAGGCGAAGCATCTGGTCTAACCCCGCAGCCGTGGCGGGGGCAGCGGGGGGCCGCGGGTCTAGAAAGCGGACAAACGGCCCACCCGGCCGCGGCGGTGACGCATCCACCACGGGCCCTGTGGGGGCAGCTCGGGCAGAGGACAGCCACCGCCTCCACAAGAAGCCCCATCTGAAAATATCCTTCCACATATAAATAGAGACCTTTTTCGGGGACAACCCAAACCACATCCTCTGCCTTTTATTTTACATGTTCAGCCAGCCTTTTTCAAGCACTGGGTCATCCGTCCTCTGTCCCCTCTCGGCAGACAGGGCCCAGGAGGAGCAGGGACAGGGGTGAGCAGCCGCTCCAGAACCCCCTTCAGAGCCGCAGCAAACCCACCTCTTCGCGGCAACACTAACCTGCCCACCCGACTCCGAGGCACGAGGGCTGGCGGTCCCCGAGACACTAGCGGGGTGTCTGCTCCCCCTGGCTCCGCGCCTCAAGTCCTGGCCCCCTGACGGGCCTCCAGGGCTCCAGACGGCCACCTGCAACAATCCTAGAGCCCTGATCTGACCCCGGGGAAAACCCTAGGTCCCCCCACCTGCCGGAGGCGGGTCTACACCCCTGCAGGCGGCAGCCTGTCCCCCTTTCCCAGAAGTAGGGCAGCCCTTGGGGCGGGTCCTTGGGGAGCACCGCAGATCCCCCCCCCCCCGAGGCCAGTCCAGGGAGGGAATCCCATGAAGCTGGGACAGGCGGGGGGGAGAGGCACGGGTAGCAGAGCGGGGGCTCCAAGCTGCGGGGGGCCGCGGGAACAGGACTCGAGCCACGAGGCCGCAAGCCCCTCCACGTCTCCCACAGACCCACCGAGGCAGAGAGCCTTCTGGACGGCCGCCCCTTCTCAGGCGCCCCTTCCCCGGGGAGGACGTGGGAGACACCTGCACGGTCATCAAAGCCCTGGGGACGCCGCTCTCGGGGGCCGCGCAAAAGCACCACGGTGACCCCGGCGTCCAGACTGCGGGGCCCAGAGCCCCCTCCCCCCAGAGCTCAGGGCTTCCGGGTTGTCCCGCAGCCGAGGGGGAGCCGTGAGGGACCTCCGTGGGCGGTGGCGTGACTGCCGCTCTGGCCGCTGTCCGGGACAGGGTCACGGCGTCACAGCCGACGCCGGCAGGGGCCCCCAGTGGCCAGCAGGGACCAGCAGAGACTGGCTCCCCACGCACGCGGGTGCCCCGGGCCTCAGCTCCGGTGTCTGACCCTGTGCCGCCCGTGCTATGGCTCCACCGCCAGTGACTCTGCGGGAGACAGAATACGCCAGGGGCGCGTACCCCGCTTCCCAGAAGTCTGTGTGGCGCGCTCTGCTTCTTCGGAAGACCTTCCGAAGCACCCGGTCTCGCTAAGCAGGAGAAACCGAAGCAGATTTTCACTTTTATGAGAGACAGTGAAACAGCGGCCGTTAGGGGGCAGCGACGGCGCCCGCCCAGCTCCTTCCCCGGGCCCCACGCGACATCCCCAGGCGGCCTCCCCACGGCGGGCGTCTCTGAGCATCAGTTTTGTGCAGCCGTCGGCCAGATGTGCCCGACGGCACCAGAGAAGCCTGGCGGGCTATTTCCCGGGGGTGGGGATGCTCTGGTGCCTTCCATGTAAATGAGAGGTACCTCTTCTTCCATTTACGCCGCTTCAGCTCACGGAAGTTTCCGGAGGAACGCTCCGCCTTCGGACAGCGAGGGAAGCCTGCCTCCGCAGGAGAAACGGGGGCTGGACTGAGCCACGCTTCGAGGGATGCCGAAGTAAGGGGACACTGGCATATTTGGTGCCATTAGCGATGCGGACTGGCGGACGGCTCGCAAGGAGATCTGATCCCCGCTGCGCTCAGCAAAGAAACCTGGTCCCCTGTGTCCCCCGAAGTGAGGGCGCTCGGAGCTCTCAGTCCCTCCCTCCCGCACAGTCCCTGCACGGAGGATCCCGAGGCGCCCTCTCGGGCCGCACCACAGAGCGCCGGCCACCTCCTGACCCTGACACCGAAGCTCACATCTCGCAAATCAGGACAGACACACACAGCACCAGATCCAACGGTGCGAGCACCTCCGTCTCTGCCGGGAAAGCCCGCTCCTTCCAGGGCTGGAAGCATCCGCACCCCCACGTCCGAGCTGCGCCCTCCCACGAGTCTGCAGAGGCCCGCGTCTGGATTTAATGACCACCGTCTAGAAAAAAACGTATCTGGAGACCCGGGAAGGAAGGAGAAGCGTGTGTTTCGGGCAAAGGGAGGACGATGTGCTTGTCTCAAACCGTCTAGCTTCCGGTTTGTAAAACCCGCCACTGCCGACGCGTGTCAGGCCGGGCTCTCACAGTGCTCCCGCGTGACGGGACGTGAGGACCGACGATGGAAACGCCTCTCATCCACCGCTCTGGGGGGCAGACGGCCCTCCTCGCACGCAGGGAGATGGACTTTCCTTCCAGAGAGAAAAGCCTAGGACTCGATGCCGGTTGTCCAGAAATGCCTAACCCCAGGCCCACGGGCATCCAACGTGTGTGTGGCCCAGAGAGAGTGCTCCCAGCAGGGGCCGGGTGTGGGCCTTCTTCCTCTCATCACAGGGCCCACGCAGAGCAAGCGTTCTCCAAAGCCGAGCGCACACAGCCCGTTTAAAGCCCCGCCTCGGTTCAAGGTGGAAACACCAATGGCGCCCCTCAGTCTGGGAAGCCTATGGGCGTCTGCACCTCGGCAAGAATCCAACGGGGAGACGCGATGCCAGGTACCCATTTCTTGCAGACAACCTCGAGGAAAGAGCAGGGGTGGAGGTGAGCTTTCCATACCGCAGTACGCTGTGGTATAGTGGGAAATGCTGTGCTACGCTGTGGTATACTCAAAGCCTTTTGGTTTAATGATGGGCCCTAGTTGACAAATCTGGCTGTTGTAGCCAACATCATGGGGATGTACACAGCGGAGAGAGCTTCTAAATATGCATGCATATTCAGCAAACCCTGGTACAGAATTTATGACACGTTAGGCACTATTTTAATCACTTTTAAGACACTCATTTAGTTTGGGGCGCCTGGGTGGCCCAGCTGGTTAGGCATCCGACTTCACCTCAGGTCATGATCTTGTGGTTCACAGGTTTGAGTCCCATGTCGGGCTCTGGGCTGACAGCTCGGAGCCTGGAGCCTGCTTCAGATTCTGTGTCTCCCTCTCTCTCTCTGCCCCTCCCCCGCTCATACTCTGCCTCTCTCTCTCTCAAAAATAAATAAAATATTTAAAAAAATAAAATAAAATAACGATATTCATTTAATTTAATGTTCTTATAAACCCAGAAAGCGGTTACTCTTGTTCTCCTCATTGAGAGACGAGAAAACGGAGGCACAGAAAGCGTACTTAATCTGGCCAGAGTCACAGTGCTATTAAGTGACAGAGTCCATACTGGAACCCAACCTGTCTGGACCCCCTTCCGTGACGACGCTAACGCCTGGCCTCTTTTCTGGGTGGCTACGATTCTCCTGATGTAGCCTCTCGTGTTTTGAGAACCGGCGCATTCACTGTTTTGTGAACACGAGGACTTCTCACGCAGGTGCTGAGAATCCAAATGAGATCGTCTCCCTAGTCCCGCACCGCCACGGCCCGATTGCCGAACGCGCGTGACATTCCAGCAGAGAAAGGGTCTAATGTAAAAACGACCATTTCCTCGTCCCACAGGCGACTGCTGGAGACCTGGGGGCTTGTGGGTTGCCCTGGGGCTCCCCCGCTTCCCCGAACAGGGAAGGCCTTGGAAGTAGGGGTGAGGCGGGCTGTCGTCACAGACCCGCCCCCACAGCCCGAGCCCACTAGCTCCCCCACGGCTGGGCCCATGAGCAAACAGCACAGTCCTGGCTGCCACAGGACCTTTGCGGTGGGGGCCGGGAGGGGAGTGTCGCAGGGAGAGCCGAGCCCGAAGGGGAAGGAGCAGAGACCGTGAAGATGGGACGTGCCAGCGCCGGAGCTCTGCCCGCAGGGCCGCGCGCGCCACCATTCTCGGACGAGGGGCAGATGCTGCGTCCTGCTGAGTCACCACAGCGCCACTTCCCCGCTGGGTTTTGTGTGACGCCCCCCGTCACGAAGGAATTTCGTTCCCGAGACATGCGCTAGTCCCCAAAGATTCGTTCCCAAAAGATCGCCAGTGGTCACAATTCCATGATCCGACATTCCTGAAAGTCAGAAAACTGCCCGAGGACCTTGGGCACCAAAATCTTTGTGACTCGGGGTGGGTGGGGCACACAGGAGAAAGCGCGTGCTTTCAAAGTGGCAAACGCGACTGAGCCTGCAAGCCCATCGATTCGGGAGAAAACCAAACCTGTAGCACAACAGGGAGCACATTACTGCCTTCAGTTAAAGCTCTGGCAACATTCACACACCCTGCACCTCCAGGTTGCTGATGAACCTTTTATTCATTTTTGAGAGAGAGAGAGAGCAGGGGAGGGGCAGAGAGAGAGGGAGACACAGAACCCCAAGCGGGCTCCAGGCTCCGAGCTGCCAGCCCAGAGCCCGACACGGGGCTCGAACTCACGGACCGCGAGATCGTGATCTGGGCCAAAGTCGGACATCCAACCGACTGAGCCCCCCAGGCACCCCTGCACCTCCAGACTTTTTATAATCAATCAAGAGTTTGCTGGTTTTGTTGAACACCGAGAGTCTGTACGGTATCGATATAACCAGGAAATAAGATTAAGGCTCAGAATCTGTTCTACCGAGACTGTGCCGCACGGCACAAACAAGGCCATAGCGTCAGTCTGGCAGCCGCGAAACCTCGGTCCCGCCACAAAGTCCCTCCGGGCCCTCGTTTTCTTGTCGGTGAAACAGGGACACTTACACCTGCCGCAGGAATCTGATGTTCTTGCAGCTGCGAGATACAAGTTAGCCAAAATGGGGGTGGGACAGGCGTCAAGGTGTTTATGGATCACCCCACACACGAAAGCCACAACTGGTGATCTAGCGAGAGAACAGAAGACACGGCTGGCTTTTAAAGAGCTCACGCCCGAGACGGGGAGCAAACGATCCTGTTAGACGCTGAGCAGCACGGAAGTCTTCCCAAACCTCGACCGAGCACGGACGGCGAGCCAAAGCACGCTGACTGCTTCGGGGGTGGGTCTCGTTGGATGCCCTCGGTGACCCGCTGAAGCACCTGCTTCCAGGCTTGGGTTTAGACTCCCACGATCCGGATCTGTGAACACGGGTGTGTGCCGGCCGGTGACGGTCATGTCTCGGGAAATCGGGCAGAGACTGAGGGCTAGTCGAGGCCGTGGCCCAGCCTTCTCGGGGGAGCCGAGTCCCGAAGGAGAAATGCGACCTGGACCGGCAGGTGCCAGGGTTGGCTGACCTGCGGCCATGGAGGGCTTGGACCCCAGGCCTAAGTGTGGAGGGCACCGCTCAACTGCACGGTCCTCAAAACCACCTATTTATTCAGCAGGACCAGTATTATTTGCATTCTTGAGATGAAGACAGAGTCTGAGGGACAGCAAGTAATTTGAGTGGAAGTTTGGTCCACTCACAACCAGCTGGGCTTTGTGACACCCACTCCTCATGCCCACCTGCCCCCAGAGAGGGCCACTGTGTGTGTGTCCCCGCTGGGCCCTTGTGTGTGTCCCCGCTGGGCCCGTGTGTGTCCCCGCTGGGCCCATGTGTGTCCCCACTGGGCCCATGTGTGTGTCCCCACTGGGCCCGTGTGTGTCCTGCTGGGCCCGTGTGTGTGTCCCTGCTGGGCCCGTGTATGTGTCCCCACTGGGCCCTTGTGTGTGTCCCCGCTGGGCCCATGTGGGTCCCCACTGGGGCCGTGTGGGTCCCCACTGGGCCTGCCTGTGTGTGTCCTGCTGGGCCCATGTGCGTATCCCCGCTGGGCCCGTGTGTGTCCTGCTGGGCCCGTGTGTGTGTCCCCGCTGGGCCCATGTGTGTCCCTGCTGGGCTCGTGTGTGTGTCCCCGCTGGGCCCTTGTGTGTGTCCCCGCTGGGCCCGTGTGTGTGTCCCCACTGGGCCCGTGTGTGTGTCCCCGCTGGGCCCATGTGGGTCCCCACTGGGGCCGTGTGGGTCCCCACTGGGCCTGCCTGTGTGTGTCCTGCTGGGCCCATGTGCGTATCCCCGCTGGGCCCGTGTGTGTCCTGCTGGGCCCGTGTGTGTGTCCCCGCTGGGCCCGTGTGTGTGTCCCCACTGGGCCCATGTGGGTCCCCACTGGGGCCGTGTGGGTCCCCACTGGGCCTGCCTGTGTGTGTCCTGCTGGGCCCATGTGCGTATCCCCGCTGGGCCCGTGTGTGTCCTGCTGGGCCCGTGTGTGTGTCCCCGCTGGGCCCGTGTGTGTGTCCCCACTGGGGCCGTGTGTGTGTCCCCGCTGGGCCCGTGTGTGTGTCCCCGCTGGGCCCTTGTGTGTGTCCCCGCTGGGCCCGTGTGGGTCCCCACTGGGGCCGTGTGGGTCCCCACTGGGCCTGCCTGTGTGTGTCCTGCTGGGCCCATGTGCGTATCCCCGCTGGGCCCGTGTGTGTCCTGCTGGGCCCGTGTGTGTGTCCCCGCTGGGCCCGTGTGTGTCCCCGCTGGGCTCGTGTGTGTGTCCCCACTGGGCCCTTGTGTGTGTCCCCACTGGGCCCGTGTGTGTCCCCGCTGGGCCCGTGTGTGTCCCCACTGGGCCCGTGTGTGTGTCCCCACTGGGGCCGTGTGTGTGTCCCCGCTGGGCCCTTGTGTGTGTCCCCGCTGGGCCCTTGTGTGTGTCCCCACTGGGCCCGTGTGTGTCCCCGCTGGGCCCGTGTGTGTGTCCCCACTGGAGCCGTGTGTGTGTCCTGCTGGGCCCGTGTGTGTGTCCCCGCTGGGCCCGTGTGTGTGTCCCCGCTGGGCCCGTGTGTGTCCCTGCTAGGCTCGTGTGTGTGTCCCCACTGGGCCCATGTGTGTCCTGCTGGGCCCGTGTGTGTCCCCGCTGGGCCCTTGTGTGTGTCCCCACTGGGGCCGTGTGTGTGTCCCTGCTGGGCCCGTGTGTGTGTCCCCGCTGGGCCCTTGTGTGTGTCCCCGCTGGGGCCGTGTGTGTGTCCCCGCTGGGCCCGTGTGTGTCCCCGCTGGGCCCGTGTGTGTCCCCGCTGGGCTCGTGTGTGTGTCCCCACTGGGCCCATGTGTGTCCCCGCTGGGCCCGTGTGTGTCCTGCTGGGCCCGTGTGTGTCCCCGCTGGGGCCGTGTGTGTGTCCCCGCTGGGCCCGTGTGTGTGTCCCCGCTGGGCCCGTGTGTGTCCCCGCTGGGCTCGTGTGTGTGTCCCCACTGGGCCCATGTGTGTCCTGCTGGGCCCGTGTGTGTCCCCGCTGGGCTCGTGTGTGTGTCCCCGCTGGGCCCTTGTGTGTGTCCCCACTGGGGCCGTGTGTGTGTCCCTGCTGGGCCCGTGTGTGTGTCCCCGCTGGGCCCTTGTGTGTGTCCCCACTGGGCCCGTGTGTGTGTCCCCGCTGGGCCCGTGTGTGTCCCCGCTGGGCCCGTGTGTGTGTCCCCGCTGGGGCCGTGTGTGTGTCCCCGCTGGGCCCGTGTGTGTGTCCCCGCTGGGCCCGTGTGTGTCCCCGCTGGGCTCGTGTGTGTGTCCCCACTGGGCCCATGTGTGTCCTGCTGGGCCCGTGTGTGTCCCCGCTGGGCTCGTGTGTGTGTCCCCGCTGGGCCCTTGTGTGTGTCCCCACTGGGCCCGTGTGTGTCCTGCTGGGCCCGTGTGTGTGTCCCCGCTGGGCCCTTGTGTGTGTCCCCGCTGGGACCGTGTGTGTGTCCCCACTGGGCCCGTGTGTGGGTCCCCACTGGGCCTGCCTGTGTGTGTCCTGCTGGGCCCGTGTGCGTATCCCCGCTGGGCCCTTGTGTGTGTCCCCGCTGGGCCCGTGTGTGTGTCCCCGCTGGGGCCGTGTGTGTGTCCCCGCTGGGCCCTTGTGTGTGTCCCCGCTGGGGCCGTGTGGGTCCCCACTGGGCCTGCCTGTGTGTGTCCTGCTGGGCCCATGTGCATATCCCCCGGGCCCGTGTGTGTCCCCGCTGGGCCAGGCCTGCGTCTCCACGGTAGCCAGAGTCCCCGCTGTGGCCTCTGCCAGAGGGCTGGGCCCGCGGTCCTATCTCCTCTGCCCCAGCTGTGCTGCGAACAGGGAGAGTCACCAGCTGCCTTATGAATCTCAGGCTCCGTGTGCAACCGGCAGGGTGTGTGAGGATGAGATTAGGCGGCGGGGGGGCTGGCCCCTGTGCCTCGGCCTGTGAAGTTCAGTCCCGGAGACCAGCCAGGATGAGGGCGGGGGACACAGAGACCCGGGGCAGGAAGAGAGAAGCAGGGGAGCAAAAGACAAGACAGAGAGGGACTGGGGGCCAGAGGACCAGCACAGGAAAGAAGCAAGATGAGCTTGCGAGCAAGTATGGGGCCCGTGTCTCAGACCGCGCTCAACACATGTCAACTTTCTTCAGAGTTACGTCGTAGGCAGAATTCGGGGCGCGTGGGCTAAACGGTGTTCTGGCGTCTCACACAAAATAAAGGCCGTTCTCTTTCACATCCTCCCCCCCAGGGTGCTGGCTCCACGTTCGCGAGTGGCCGGGCGCCTGCGCACAGCCCAGAGCACCCAGCCCACCGTGCCCCCTGCCCCTTCTCCGGCCGGCCTGCCTCTGTTCCTCCCAATTCTCATGGTCTTAAATCCACGGCTTCCTTTCTGTGGTTAGAGAACGGAGAACAGCTTTCCTTTCTGTTTGCCAGGGTTTAAATGCCTTTGGAAAACATCCAGAAAAGACTATCAGAGGGGAACGGTCTCTCCCAACCGACTGCTCAAGAGTAGAGCTCAGAAGGGAGTACGGGGGAGGGGGGGATGCCCAGCGATGGGGTCTCCAGTCACCTGGCCCCCTCCACTCCCCTCCTCTTCCTGCTGGAACAGCATCCCCCTCCCCAAGGGTGCCTTGCCGCTCTCCCGAAGCTGGGAGTCCCAGGAAGCAGGGATGTGGGGTGGGGCTGAGAGCCTCCAGATGGGCGGCTGTTTGCAGGGACCAAAGGAGGCCCCTCTCCCCTTGCTCCCCGTGGGCCATGTGGACCCGCTACAAGGAGCGACACTCTCCACTGACCCACCGCCTTCTCACACGTAATCTCTAGCCACCGCATCCTGGCAGGTGTCTCTCTTTGGTGGGGCCAGAGAATGGCTTGAACCCCCCCAGTTTCTGAGGACCCCAGGGAGACAAGGGGCTCGCTCTCTGCCCGCCATACTCCGCCGCGCCTGGACCCTGCCCACAAGCGGCGTCCTGGAGGGAGACCCTTGTCCCGCAAACCACCCTGCACGGGGACCTGAGGGTCCTCCGCTCACCTGCCCACCCCACCTTCCTCGACACCATCCGTGCAGTTTTGGGGGGAGTGTCAGGCTCCTCTGCCCCCCCACCCTCCCTGTCATCTCTGCCGGACTCAGCATCCAGGGAAGTGACTCTGGGCACATAAATCTCTGTATGAAACTCGAGTGTGCAGAAGAACATGAGCTGAGGGGCAGGAGAGCCCGGGTTCCAGTCCACACTGCCTGCTGGCTACAAGGCCAGAGGAAGGGGGTTACGTTAGATTTTGTGGGAAGAGACCTTAACAAAGAGCCATGCACGCAGAAAGCTCTCGGTAAAGATATTATTATCACTGGCAACCATTTATTCAACACTCAAGCCTCTACACTGAGCACAGTCAGAATCCCTCTTAGCTCAGGGCACCTGGGGACTCAGTCGGTTGAGCGTCTGACTCCCGGTTTCAGCTCAGGTCACGATCTCGCGGTTTGTGAGTTCGAGCCCCCCATGGTGCTCTGTGCTGACAGCTCAGAGCCTGGAGGCCTGGAGCTGCTTCGTATTCTGTGTCTCCCTCTCTCTCTCTGCCCCTCCCCTGCTCACGCTCTGTCTCTCAAAAATAAATGTTTGAAAAAAAACAACTCTCTAACTCAAGGTTCTTTCTGTTGAATTAAGGACTCAGAGAAATAATGGATATAATGCTACAAAACTGTAAGAATATATACATGTATATGTTTATTGGTCTCTGCCCCCCATTCCTACTAATATTTTGTCTTTGACCACAGTTCCTGACACAGAACTCCTAAATTCCTCAGAATTTCCTGGGTGATAGTGCCTTTTGTTCTAATGAGGTGACTCTCAGTGGGGTGGAGGGGTGGGTCCTGGGGGCACCAAAGAGTCTAGACCATGTTTAGAAGCTTGGAACTTTCACCCCTCCCCCACTTTTGTGCACGCGCTCTCTCTCTCTCAAAAATAAATAAACGTTAAAAAAAAAAAGACAAGAAAAAGAAAGAAAACGAGAGCCTCCAGGCTGGTGAACACGTCCGCGTGCCAGGCGGCTGCTGCACTCCGGCTCCGTGGACCCTTCTGGACCTCGCCCTATGCGCCCCTTCATCTGTATCCTTTATCTGTATCTTTTGCAATAAGCTGGTAGGTGTAAGCGCTTCCCTGAATTTCTGTGAAACATTTTAGCAAATTATCCAACCCAGGAGGGAGTCGTGGGAACCCCGACGTGTAGCCAGTCAGTCAGAAGTACAGTGACAGCCTGGGATCGCGGCTGGCCTCGGAAACCCCTGCAGCAGGTAACCAGTCAACACGTCCCACTGGCCACAGGGATGGCTGCAGGGTAAACATGGACGTAAATAAACCTAGTCGGAATGAAGGTGGGTTAGGAATGCGGTGCCAATGCATTCTCCTGTTCTTTAGAGATGAGAACAAAGAAACAAAAGGCCAAAGGTTGCTGGCAACCATCTTGGGACTGTGAAAATCAGACAGAGAGAAATGGAGTCCTTGGGGAAATTGCTCAGCTGCTAGATCAAGCCTTGCCTGAAGCTCATGCCATAATGGACTTTTTTTTTTTTTTTAAGCCCCAGGAGCAAATAAATCCCTGTCTCAGATAAGCAGTTTGAGCTAAGCTTTCCAGTTGCTTGATGCTCATGTATAGCAGGATTGCGGGTGCAGAGGGGGATGTAAAAGACATTGAAACTAGAAAGGTTTGAGGATTAAGCCACGAGAGGTTTTCCTTGTTCCATGCTAGGGTGCCAGACTTCATATAGGCAGCGGGGAGACTCGCTGAAAATTGTTGAGGAAGGAGGTGGCGTAATGGAATCTGTTTTTCGGAAATTAGCTCTCACGGCAGGATGAGTGGCCGACTGGAGGGAAGGGAGATTAGAAGCAAAAAAAAATAAATAAATAAAAAATGTGATTAGTAACGGGTATGGGAAAGGACATTTTATCAAATATCCCCAGATGTCGACGTCGTGGGGAGAGGGGGCGTTGGCGAGCAGGCAGTCACTTCTGCACAGCGTCTCCTGTTATCAGCGCTGAAGGCCTTTCCTTCACCCCCTAAGAGCAAACAGCCCACAGCTGAGAGGCTCCAAATCCTAACATCGCAATAACTCTGAAGGCTATCCAGCTGTCTCAGAAGTTTCGAAAAGACAGAAGCTTTTTATTTGGAAATCTAAAACAAAGTTAATTTTAATCTATTTTTTTTAACTAACAATACTTCAAAAAACTTCTTTTAATATTTATTTTAGAGAGGGCAGAGAGAGTGAGTGTACAAGTTGGGGGAGGGACATAAAGAGAGAGGGAGACACGGAATCCGAAGCAGGCTCCGGGCTCCGAGCTGTCAGCACAGAGTCTGACGTGGGGCTCGAACTCACGAACCGCGAGATCATGCCCTGAACCCAAGTCGGACACTTAATCGACTGGGCCCCCCAGGCGCTCCCAACTAACAATACTTTAAAGAGTGGAAAGGAGGGACGCCTGGGGGGCTCAGTCGGCTAAGCATCCTACTCTGGATTGTGGCTCAGGTCATGATCTCACGGATGGTGAGTTCGAGCCCTGCGTCGGGCTCTGCACTGATAGCACGGAGCCTGGAGCCTGCTTCGGATTCTCTCTGTCTGTCCCTCTCTCTCTGCCCCTCCCCCTGCTTGCTTTCCCTCTCTCAAAATAAATACACATTTTTTTTTTAAGATTAAAAAGAAACAGTGGGGACAAGAATACACCCCAAAACAAGCTATATAACAAGGTGTCCCCACTCCCAAAAGTTTGCGAGCCACTGATCTAAGTCATGGTGCTCCCAGATGTCCACCGGGAGCACCTGCCAGTGAGCTCCAGCCTCCCGGCCCCTGGGGACGGCCAGAGGCCTCCAGGGCTCACGTGGCTCTGTCCCCACGTCCACGAGGAATATGAACACCCGCATCTCCTGTCCCTGCGTCCACAGACAGCCCCAGCTGGCCCACTGCTCCGGCACGGCCCGGGGCTCCACACCCCGCCCCCCTGCCTCGCAGCCTCTTCCTGGCCGCGCAGTGCTCCCCGACCTGGCCGCGCCCATCCTCAGTCCCCAGAGCTTCCCACGGGCAGACTGCCACCCGCGTTCCAGACCCGCTGTTTAACCTACACGATTCCCATCGCGCTCCTTGCCGGCTTCCCGTTTGTGGAAACTCCTTATACAGCTTTTGCGCGTCACGAGACCCAGGAGCCCGGCTCACGACAGCCCCCTGCCAGTGTAGTCCCTCTGCATCGAAGGAGACGGGGAGCCGCTATCTGATCATTTCCCTTTTTGTTGTAGAAACAGAAGCTTGAAAACACCCCGGGGTTTCCAATCCAGAGAGTTTCCCACAAGATTTGACTGCACTGCCCGCTGGCTTCCTGTTAGCAGAACAAAGTTTCAGGCTGAGTCACAGCAGAGAGCCCAGCCCGGCAGTGATTCACGAGTGTGGCTAGCGACGCCCCTGCCACCAGCACCGGCCACTGTGGGCGCTGCCCCCGCCGGGGCGGCCGCGGCCCCAGCTTAGCGGGCTCCCGGGAGCACGGCGGGCGGGCCGCGTTCCCGAGTCTCTGTCCCGGAGGCACAGGCCTGGCAGCAGCAAAAACAGGCTGGCCTTGAGATCCGGGGACCAGACGGGGCCTGAATCGGGACGGTTCCAGGGATGCCCAGGAAGGCACCCCTGCTTCCAAACAGGCCCCCCCCCCGCCCTCCACACGGCTGAAGAGTCCTCCCTCCGAGTTTTCTCGGTCTTCCTTGAAGGCACAAATGCAGCTTAAACGGGCCGCTCACACCCCAGTGTGTAACGTGATGAGCTCACTGTGGAAAACACTCCTCACGGGGGCGGCGGATGGAAGGCACACGGCCAAACACGACCAGGCGGGGAGAGGCGGGCAGGGGACAGGCACGGCGTCCAGCGCTTCTCAGTCCGGCCCAGGACCGGGCCTGGCTGCAGGGCCCACCCTGGGGAAGTCCCTCACCGTCTGCTGTGAGGCAGTTCGGGGTTTCTCCTGATTCCAAGAGCCTCCCGAGGGGCCTCTGCACACAGCAAGCCCCGCGGCTTCTGCAGGGACAAAACTCAGGGGCTCCAAGCCACGCCCAGACCCGGACACGAAAGTTCACAGGTGGGCCTGTCACCTGCATGGTCACCTGCACCGCATCCCGGGAAATGCAGCCCCTCCTGATGCCAGAGACGAGGGGGACGGGACCCCACACGTACCTCTGACCCAGGTCTTCTGACCCAAACTAAGGGACCAGGGGGACGGGACCCCACACGTACATCCGACCCGGGTCTCTGACCCAAAGTACCAGGATACGCCACGGCAAATTGATTAATTCCTAGACTTAGCAAAACTCCAGACATCATCACGTAACACAAAAATCCACGGTCAGCAGGTGGCAGCGGGTTCACTGTGTGGCCCAGCCACCAGGGGTCCCCGATTCCGTGTCCGGGCGGCACACAGACGGCCTCCTCGCAGTCTCTGCGACGGGCCTGACCCCAGAGGAGGCGAAAGCACAAACTCCGACGTACCGATGTACCGAGAAGGGAAGGCAGCTGCCTGGGGGCCGGCTGTGTCGCAGGAGCTCAGGGAGCCCCCGACCCCTGTCCCAGAAGCCTTGGGGACTCTCCCACTCCCCGGGTTATGCTCCAGGAGACAGGAGCTCAGCCCTGTGGGTAGGCCTCCCGCCTCGGGCATCTCATAGACATCTTAAACTTGTAATTTCGAACTGCAGTTCCCCTTCTCCCCCATCCCCTCTGTCCCCCAAACTCACTGGCCCCTCTTGACCTCCTTTATCTCTGCTCCTCTGGCCCCAGGGACTTGGCACGTGCCGCATCCCGCCCTCCGTGCGCTCAGCGACTTCCCAAGCCCTCTCCTCCCGCACTGGGAGCCCCACCGCTCCTGGGGGCTCAGGGCCCCACCCCAGGGAGGACCCCTCAGCTGCCGGCCACGCCGCCTCTCCACTGTGCCCTCCTGGCCGCGTGGACCCAGCTTCTGGGGCACACTTGCTGCTGTCGTGGCCGTGCACGCGCAGGGTGACCCCCTCATCGGTGTCCGCAGACCCCCCCCCTCCGTGTCTCCTGGGACCCTCAGCGGCGACACAACCTGGCACCGACCTGACCGGCCAAGGAGCTCGGTTTTGTCTCTTTGTTTTCACCGACGCACTTATTTATTGAGGTCTAACCTGCAGACACGGTGACTCAATATTTGTGTATATTGTGAAACGATCAGCACAAGAAAGTCTGGCTAACAACCACCACCGTGCAGTCACTGAAAACACTTCTTCCCGTGATGATGAGGAAGAAGCCCCAAGAGCTCGCGGGGACGGAGCGGTGGCAAGAAGAACCTGAAAACTGCGGCAGCAGGAGGCTGTCGGTCCTGCGTTCATTCCTGGGCTCGCTTCCGCCTTACTGTGACCGAGGGACAAGGTTTGCGAGAAATGTGGCTTCAGGCACAGGGCCGGCAGGCAGAGGACTTGATAAACCGGTTCCTACCTTTGGTCTACTCTCCCTGCCCGCCTTCCTGCTTCCAGAAGGCAGGCTGGAGGAGGCCCCATGCTGCCGGGCGAGGGGAGAACACGGGGACACACAGGGACAGCTGGGCGCCGGGGAGATGTGCACATTCCGTTCCTTCTCATCCCTGGGACTACGCGGCGTTTCAAGGGCGTGGTGATTTTTGGGGCATCCGGGTGGCTCAGTCGGTTAAGCGTCTGACTTCAGCTCGGGTCACAACCTCCCAGTGCGTGAGCTTGAGCTCCGCGTCGGGCTCTGTGCTGACAGCTCGGAGCCTGGAGCCCGCTTCGGATTCTGTGTCTCCCACTCTCTCTGCCCCTCCCCTGGTCACACTCTGTGTCTCTCTCTCTCTCAAAAATAAATAAACGTTAAAAAAAATTTTTTCTAACGAAAGGACTTGGTGATTTTTGAGATTCTGTATGAAAATGATGTGAGATTTAATTTTTCCAAGTCCTTGTGGTCCATTCTATCCAGAGGGCGTGAAATACCAACACCGTAGGTACAATACTCAGAAATTACATTATCACAGTTTTTGGCCCAGCACAGGGGATGAGACCGGTTCAGACATGGGCACCGGTGGCTTCTAAGACGGAGAGTCTGGAGACTTGATTCCGGACCTTGCTGTTACTTTGAAGAGCCACATCAGATCAGATCGACGTGTTCAAGTGCACCGTCTGTGAAAACTCTGCAGTCGGTCACAGACGACTTGCACAGCGATGGCTCCGGGGCAGAGTGGTGTAGACAGAGGCGCCTGGGCCCGTGAGCAGACTGGGGGGAGGGCATGGGGTCTCGGGGCTGGGGACAGAGAGTGTCTCCCCTGCGCCACTGCTGGGCCCCCAGGCACTCAGGGCCACCAGGCAAAGAGAAGGACCCGAGCTGTATCTCCGATACTCGAGACGAACCCGTTATCCGCAAATGACACCATTTTTTTTTACCATGACCGAAACAAGTCATGTGGGACACACCTTTCTAGGTCGCCTGGACACCTGGTTGAGAAACTCAGAAATTACTGGATCACTTTCCTGGATGAGAAGGTGCACTGGTTTCCCAGCGTGTGCCTCCCCGTCACCAACCCCGACCTGGCTTCGGTTCAGCCTGTCTGTGCTTCTAACACCACGGCCGTGTTGCCGAAAACCTGTGCGCAGTTAGGTCTTTGTAAACAGTCCCACGTTGGAAAGGCACCGAGGGAGCTTCAAATACCGAAACGACGGCTACAAAGATGGGAAAATGCTTAGAGTCGGTGTTAGGAGGAAAGAGTCACAATCAAACCTGTGTGCGCACTATGGATAAAGGTTTCAAATAACATAGATGTACACTTGATAAAATTCTGGAATAGAATTTCCCAAAATTGATAATACATTAGGGTGATGGAATATGGGTAATTTTTTTATTTTTTTAATGTTTATTTTATTTTTGAGAAAGAGACCAAGTGTGAGTGGGGGAAGGACAGAGAGAGAAGGAGAGACAGAATCCGAAGCAGGTTCCTGGCTCTGCGCTGTCATCACAGAGCCTGACGTGGGGCTCGAACTCACGAACCAGGAGATCGTGACCTGAGCTCAAGTCGGACGTTCAACTAACTGAGTCACCCAGGCGCCCTGGGTAATCTATTTCTCATTCTACTTCCCAAACTTTCTGGATTGATGTTTTTAAAACTAAAAATATGAATTAAAAGAATTCTGAGTGCGTGGCTGGCTCAGTTGTTAGAACATGCGATTCTTGATCTCGGAGTCATGAGTTTGAACCCCGCGTTGGGTATAGAGATTACTTGAATAAATAAACAGAAAGAAAGAGAGAAAGAAAGAATTCTGCAATAAATCTTATGTTAAAAGTTGAACATTTATTCCACTGTGCTGTTATTCTGAATCTTTCCACAATGAACTTCTTTTAAGTTGAGGCAAATCTGTATTGCAAAGGGTTTAAAAACAATATTTCTCATTACAATAATATTTAAATGTAACAAATAGAATAACCCTGAAGTCACTCAAAATTAACAGGTGAAGGAGAAAAACAGAAGATTTCTCTGTAAGCAACTCCCCAGGCAGTTCACGTGCGCAGGACGGGCTCTGGCCCACCTCTGTGCAGGTTCTGTCCCGGGACCCGTGCAACCTCCCCTGCGCCTCTGTCCAAATGGGAAAGCGTTGGTATTTTGGCCAACAGCACACACACCCCTTCCTTGAGCCCCTGGGGCGGGCGGAAACTACCTCAGAGACGCACCCTGGATCTACACACTCACACACACCCCCACCCACACACGCACACACACACACCACACACGCACACTCTCACATACGTGTTCACAGCCACACTCACACACACTCGGTGTCAAACCCTTCAGAGCCTCAGGGAGGTTTCCCTGGCCTTTTGGTTTGCTAAGCACAACTCTAAAGGCCAAAACAAAACAAAACAAAACGGTAAGCATCGCCATGCTCTGCAAATACAAAATTGCCGCATATAGGGGCGTCTGGGTGGCTTCGTCGGTGAAGCAACTGACTCTTGACTTCGGCTCAGGTCATGATCTCACAGTTCGTGAGTTCGAGCCCCACGTCGGGCTCTGTGGCGGCGGTACAGAGCCCGCGTGGGAGTCTCTCTCTCTCCCTCCCTCTGCCCCCTGCCCCATCCACGTGATCACACGCTCTCTCTCAAAATAAATAAACTTTTAAAAATAAATAAATAAATAGAAAGGAAAAGTCTCTTCTTTCTCATCCTGAAATGCCCTTGTCCACTGGTGAGAAATCAATGTGCCCTGGGACAAAAGCCCTCACTACCCGGGGACGTCGCTGACCACACCCTTGTAAAGTGACGAGCCTGCTCCTTGGTTCCATGCTGGCCCTGCTGGACGTTACAACAAAGGAGCCAAAGTCACTCAGTCTTGCCATCAACGGATGGCGTCTGTTTTTATCTTCCACGCACCTAACAGCCTCTGCTATAAACTCAGGCATGAAATTGAAACTTCTGGAAATAACCTCAAAACGAGATGCAATAACCCCGGAGCAGGGGCTCCCGACCAGCGACACCGCAATGAGCCCACTCACGAGTGCTCCCCGCCAGTGCAGCCACGGACATCCGTCCGGTCCGGGCCACCAGGCTTGGTCAGGACTTCCAGGACCTTCCAGCATGGAAACGGGTGACTCGGTGAAGGTCGATGATCAACCTGAGATTGGCAAAACAGACATCGACTTCCTGGGACTGAGGGAGCGGACTGAACTGAGGCGAAGGTTCTGTCTTAAGCAGGTATGTGAGGAAAAACGCTCCTTCCACCCTCGTCTCTAACCATCAGCTTAACCTGCTTTCATAAACAGCAATGGAACGTTCCGTAAGCGATCCACTAGGCCCACATCCCACCTTAGAATCCAGCAGGAAGAAAACCTGTGATGAAAATGACAAAGTTGAATGAAAGTTACAAAGTTTAATTTCCAGTAATGGCCTTGTTTAACGAGCAGCTTACAAAATTCCTGCAGATTTAACGATCCTCGCTTGTGAGCCAACGGCAGTCAGCTCTGGGGAAAGTCTCCTGGAACCCACGCTTATAGAACATCCGCTTTACAGGTAATAGAGAATTTCCCTGCAGGTCAGGAACTTGACAACCTGCAGCGTCTCAGACAGAGGACACCTCTACAGTCAAACCACAGGGGACCACATGGAAGGGTCCTTGTTCCTTAGCTCAGGAGACGAGCTGATCAAGGTGATGAAATAATTCTGACACATAAAAGTAAATGACAGCGAGGGGCACCTGGGTGGCTCAGTCGGTTAAGCGTCCGACTTCGGCTCAGGTCATGATCTTGCAGTTCGTGAGTTTGAGCCCCACGTCGGGCTCTGTGCTGTCAGCTCAGAGCCTGGAGCCTGCTTCCGATTCTGTCTCTCTCTCTCTCTCTCTCTCTCTCTCTCCGCCTCTCCCCTACTCTATCTCTCTCTCAAAAATAAATAAGCATCAAAAACAAAAGGAAAAATTCTTTCTTAAAAAAAAAAAAAAAAAAGCAAATGACCGCGACAGAGGATTTACAAGTTAACTCTGAGAGCAGATCTGCCCTGGTTTTATGAGCGTGCAATAAGGATGCCTCTGTACAGACAGCCCCTGACTGGAACGGCTCCGCTTCCTAGTTTCCGACTCTTGAGATGGAAGCCAGGCACTACACGCCCGGTAGAAACCACACTTCGAGTGGTAAATTTTGACCCTTTCCTAGGCTAGCGATCTGTGACATTCTCCGGCGAGGCTGGGCAGAGGTCCCCGCTCCCTGCCAGCCGGCGGTCAAGGGGTTAGCGCCGCACGCCCACGGCCATTTTCTGCCCACAAGACCGTTACACTCTTCAGTACAGTCGTCAATAAATGACACGAGATATTCAACGCTTCACTACAAAATGGGCTTTGTGTTAGATGATTTTGCCCAACTGCAGGCTAATGGGGGTTTCTGAGAAGTTTCGAGGTCGGCAGGTGTATTAACTGTATTTCCGGGTTAACGGTATTTTCAACTGACAAGGGGTTTATCGGACTTGACTCCGTTGTAAGTCAAGAAAGTTGTGTAAACAACCAGTGAACATAAACGGTGAACCAGTGAACATAACAAGATATCAGTCGAGTTACACCGAACCAGAAAACTTCAAAACAACCTAAGAGGTCAAATCTGAGTGTCAGGTTGGGGCTGGACTGTAAGGAGAACTGGCTGGCTCACCCTCACCTTTGCACCCGTCCACTTTGCACACCTGTCCACTTTGCACCTGGAGACAAAACAAACAAACAGACAAACAGAACCAAATCACAAAAACCAGGATCGCTCTGCGTGCTCCCAGCCCGCAAAATATGAAACCTCGAACCTTTCCTGCAGGTTACCGACCCCCTACAAAAAAACATGTCTCTCCCTAACTTCTACAAAGTTGATGTCTGAAGATCCGTCTCAGCCTGTGTAAATACTAAAATCATGCAAGAAAACTAATTTTTCTACCCTAAACAGACTGACTGTAAACTCAGTGATTCGGTAATTTCTCCCTTTAAACACCTGTTGCCTTTTTTCCTTGCTCAGCCTGTCTTTCTCAAGCCTGGACTCCCTTACAAACTTCTTTATAAGCCAAGTTGTTTTCTTAAGGTATTTTCATCTCTGAGTCCTTCTGTGACAGTGACTTGCTTATCTGTCCCCATCTTGTGGTCCTACATACCTCTCTCCATATCTGCTTCTAGTCATGGCCGTGTGGCTCCTGTCAAACCAACCTTCTCACAAATAACAACTGTAAACTCTGGGCAAAACATAAAAACAACTAACCAAAGACACTGGGGAGTAACCAGAACAGGCAGATACCGGAAGGAAGTGAGCAACTGGATGGAGGGAAAAGAAGTGGGTGCATTTCCTGGTTTTTATGGCTTTTATCCAGGGGGACGTGCTTGGATTACAGTATACGAGGCAGCTAAAAGTCAGAAAGAAAACCCAAAGTCTTACTAACATGAAGCACCAGAACATAGAGTTGAGAGAGACACAGCTCCTGTAAAGCAAAGGGGAAACCCTGGAAAGTGGAGAGCCAGAAAGGGAGAGCCCCAGACTGCGTGCATAAATTTTGCGGGAGTCCCTGGCTCGTGCCAGAACCACACTGGAGGAAGCAGCGCTCAAGCCACCCAGCCAAGACTACATGAAGTGAGCAGAAATTTGACCTACAGTTCACAGCACAGAAGACAAAGCTAGCAGTCTGAATGCAACCAAGTTAACTGCCTACCACCAGAAACAAACAAACAAACAAACAAACAAACAAACACAGAACACAACTCTTACAGACACAGAACACAACTCTTCACGAGAACGTACCAGAATTGAGAATCTCAACAACACATCATTCACAATGTTCAGGACACGGTTCTAACCTACTTAATTAACAATTGGGGCGCCTGGGTGGCTCAGTTGGTTAAGCATCTGACTCTTGACCTTGGCTCAGGTCAAGATCTCACGGTTCACAAGTCTGAGCCCCATGTCAGGCTCTGTTCTGTTCTGACAGCGAGAAGCCTGCTTGGGATTTTCTCCCTCCTTCTCTCTCTGCCCTTCCCCCCACCCACATGCATGCACACTCTCTCTCTCTCTCTCTCTCTCTCTCTCTCTCTCTCTCTGGAAAATAATAAACTTAAAAAATAAAAAAATAAACTTAAAAAAGTACTTAGAATAATTACAAAGAAACAGGAAGACATTATCTACACTCCAGAAAGAAATAAAATCAATGAAGATCAACCCTGAAATGATTCACATACTATTAGCAGATAAGGGCTATAAAACAATTATCATAACTAAGCTCAAGGACATAAAGGAAAGTATGTTTATAATAAATGAAAAATACCAGCAGGTAACTAGAAACTATAAAAAGAACTAAATAGAAATTCTGGAACTGAAAAGTATATATCTGAAATGTTAAAAACTACTGGATGGGCTTAACAGCAGAATGAAGACGAACTTAAAGACAGATGAATAGATTTCTTCTTCTTTTTTTTTTAAAGTTTATTTATTTATTTTGAGAGAGACAGTGAGAGACAGAGCTTGAGCAGGGGAGGGGCAGAGAGAGAGAGGGAGACACATAATCTGAAACAGGCTCCAGGCTCTGAGCCATCAGCACAGAGCCCGATGCAAGGCTTGAACTCACGGACCTCGAGATCGTGACCTGAGCTGAAGTCGGACGCTTAACCGACTGAGCCCCCCAGGCGCCTCAGTAGATTTGTTTTCTACTCTGAAGAGCCAAAGGGGAAAAAAAAAAACGATGAAAACAACAGCTTCAGGAAGCTGCGGGACATTATGAGAAGAGTAAACATACGTGCAATTAGAGTCACAGAGGAGAAGAGAAACAGACAAGACACTTGAAGACATAATGGCCAAGCTTTTCCCCAAATTGCTACCCCATCTAGACAGCAAGCTCAGTGAAACTCAGGAACTCCAGGCTACACATCCTTAGTGGTCCACTCAGCGCCTGGCAAAACGGCAGATTTGCCCCTTCTACACATTTATGCGTTCAGCACCCAACCTAATTCTTTATTGAGTGCTTACTGTATGTAAAGCACGATGAAAGGCGCTAGGGGCACAAAGATGCCTCAGGGACAGCCGCTATGCTCAGTGCAGGGGGAATAGGGCTTTGAAAAAGACAAGAGGGAGGAACCCAGCTCGGTTTGCTTACGGTCGTCCCTACTGAAGGGAGAACATAACCCTGTGAGTCCCGAGTGAGAAGAGGTCTCCTATCAGCAGGCGACAGTTCCAGGGGCCTCTCTCCAGATCCCCTTCAAACAGTCCTTTTCTCCCCAAACTTTGTCCGTTTAGGACAAAAGCGGGAGCCTCGTCCACACAATTTTCACTAATTCTGCTTGAAGGCGCCTTTCGCTTTTAGGCAGAATTTATATCCTAGGGACATCTCCAGGTGATTAACCGCGACACACGGCGACGCTTGTGTCACATGTAAGGAGAAACGGCTGAACAGGACCATCTCTCCACCTGGAAAGCGTACACAGTTGCAGAGGTGTGAACGCCCCTCCAGGGCGTAAAGACTAGAAGCTCGACAGGACTCCGTTTGTGTGTATGTCAGAGAGACAGCAAGGCAGAGAGAGTCGCAGAGGCAGACGCAGGGTGAGCGGGACTCTTAGCATTCCCTCCTCTCCGTGAAACGTCGCGTCGCGGCCGTTTCCTCGGGCTGCTTGCTCGCTGTCCACTTGCAGCCCGTGCTTCTGAGAGGCAGCCCGTCCACAAGTGAACTCAACAACACGCCCCGGCAGACGGGTGCCGGTCTGAGAGGCTCCTTCAAGGTCTCACCGTGGATACAAGGGCACGGTTTGGGGCACAATGCCCAAAACGAGACGCCTGGAACCATGAATTTAGTAAACCCCTGAAAAGAGCCGCTGGAAATGTCTCATTTCTGTTGCAAAAAAGAATTCACCCACAAAGATACGAGCAGAAATTAGATTTGGGTAGGTTTGCAGGAGCCTCTGCGTCCAGGAAGTGGCATTTATGAGTTTGGTTCTGGATCTGTCACTGGCTCCCTAAGTGACTTCAGCCAGTGTTTTAGTCACTGGTGCCTGCGTAGCCGCCGGTCGGGGATAATATTCTCTGCCACCCGTTTCTCAGCCATGCCACATGTGTCATATCATGGCGGTTGTCATCCTGAGTTACTCCTGTGCTCCCGGCACTGTGATGCACTCTACTTGTATTCTTTTTTTTTTTTTTTTAAACATTTATTTATTATTGAGAGACAGAGAGACACAGAGCATGAGCAGGGGAGGGGCCGAGAGATGGAGAGACGCAGAATCCGAAGCAGGCTCCAGGCTCCAGGCTCCGAGCTGTCAGCACGGAGCCCGACGCGGGGCTCGAACCCACGAACCGCGAGATCATGACCTGAGCCCAAGTCGGACGCTCAACCGGCTGAGCCACCCGGGCGCCCCTACTTGTGTTATTTCTGATCCTACCAACCCTCCTGAAGGTGGGCACTATTCAACTTATAGATGATGATGCTGAACCTCAGAGAGGTTCAGATTTGGAAAAGTCACGCTAACTAGTACATAGTAGTGACAGGATTCTACCAGACGCCTCTTGTGATTTTATCTTAGTGTGGTTTTATCCATTACTTGATATATAAAAACACTCTACGTGTGTACATATATGTATATATACGTATATGTATATACATATATACATACATACATGTATATACATATATATACATACATACATGTATATACATATATATATACACATATATATATATGGGGGAGGAGAAGGGGGAGGAGAAGGAAGACGAAGGAAGCTTAGGAACTACATGCATGGAGTGTAAATCCAGATCAAAGATGAGATACGGCCTAAATCAACCAGAGACTGTAAACAAAGCACAGAAAAAGCTACAAGCTGCGAGGACCACACATAAAACAAAAAGTCAGAGAGTATTTAGATGCCTGGTGCGTCCCCTGAAAATCACTGAAGACTCTTAGTTTTCGCGTTGTATCCATCTGGACCTGGAAAACAAACCAGGAGTCTTACACCCACACCACATGAGACCAGGGCTGTGCGTCCCCCCACATGACGTCTGTACTCGAAGACGAGTCTCTAATGTTTGTAAATCCGCAGCACTGGAAAAATGGTCGTTGACGAGCACACGGGAGCCCACTGTACCGTCTCTGTATTTGCGCAGGACTAAGATTTCCCATAACCTAAGTTTTAAAAGCGAGAAAGGGGGAAAGAGAAAGCAAAAGAAAAACGGCAGTCCGCCTGGGATGGAAAACAAGCAAGGCCTGAAAACAAAGAAGAAATCCTGATACAGTAAGTGACTCGTGAAGGGGCCTCTTTCCCCCGGCTGGACAACCGTTCTAAGACTTCAAGAGGAGAAAATGCAGGGAGGAGAGAGAAAGGTCCTCCTGTGAAAACCCGAGTGTGTTCTCACGAGACGTGAGGGACTCCAAATGACCAAGAAAAGCCAGCATCTTGGAAGAGACGCCAGAGGGGCCCGATATGGCGGAGCCCGAGCACCTGCACAGGGACCTCGTGAACAAGGGCAGGCGACACCAGACGACTGCTGACAATGAACGTAACAGCATCCCACAGCAGAACTCAAAAACATGCCTAGAATATTGACATACGCATACCAAAGACAGATCTACACTGATGTCCCCGTGAATCGGTCTGCTTAAGCACTCACCAGGACTTCCAAACACTTAATTGATCTTTCTCGAGTTGACCTTATTTGCTGCCATTGGCATGAAGCGGCCAGCTGGGGCTGTGATGGTTATTCTTCCGTTCACGCATAACTTGTAAACCGGTGATTCCCGACGTTTTTCAAGTTACCATGGCTTACTTGATTTTATGAAAATTGTTCCTTTTTTTTTTTTCTCCCTAAAGGAAAAAAAGCTTTATGACATATTTGGGGTTTTTTTTTGTTTTTTTTGTTTTTTTTTTTTTGATGAAACTAAACAAAACTAAAAGTCCTGGTAATTCTCTTCAAAAAACTGTCTTTCGGGGTCCGTGGCTAGCTCAGCCAGTGGAGCTGCAATCCTTGATCTTGGGGTTGTGAGTTCGGGCCCCAAGTAGAGATTACTTAAAACTAAAATCTTTAGGGGCACCTGGGTGGGTCAATCAGTTAAGCGTCTGACTCTTGATTTTGGCTCAGGTCATGATTTCACGGTTTGTGAGATTGAGCCCCACACTGGTCTCTGTGCTGACACCACAGAGCCTACTTGGGATTCTCTCTCTCCCTCTCTCTCTGTTCCCCCACTCTCGTGCACAGCTCTCTCTTTCTCTCTCAAAATAAATAAATAAACATTTTTAAAAAAAGAAGATCCTTAAAAAATTGTTTTTCATGGGATGCCTGGGTGGCTCAGTGAGTTAAACATCTGAGTCTTGATTTTGGTCATGATCTCGTGGTTCATGGGATCGAGCTGTGTATGGGGCTCTGTACTGATAGCACAGAGTCTGCTTAGGATTCTCTCTCTCCTTCTCTCTCTCTCTCTGTCCCTCCCCCAGGTGCTCTCTTTCTCTTTCTCTCAAAATAAATAAACATTTTTAAAAATTGTTTTTCTCTTTTTTCAATGTTTATTTATTTTTGAGAGAGACAGAGCGCAAGCAGGAGAGGGGCAGAGAGAGAGGGAGACACAGAATCCGAAACAGGCTCCAGGCTCCGAGCTGTCGGCACAGAGCCCGACGCGGGGCTCGAACCCACAAAAGGCAAGATCGTGACCTGAGCCAAAGTCGAATGTTTAACCGACTGAGCCACCCAGGCGCCCCCCCAAAACTGTTTTTCATATTAATAGGAGCACAAAAATATCTAGCATTCAATAAGGTTAAACATCCAATGAAAGACTACGAGCCACACAAAGGAATAGGAAAACCTTACCCTTAACAAGGAGAATGATCAATGAGGATAAACCGACCCACAACTGATGGCCCCAGATGTGAGCATTAACAGACAAGGGCATAAAAACAGCCATCACAGTTGTATTATACGTGTTCAAAATTTCAGTGGACGACCTGAAAGCTATTTCTTAAAGACTCTTATCAAATTTCTAGACAATATAGCAATGGAACAGAACAAAGAGCACAAAACTAAACCCATGCATTTTTGGTCTACTAATTTATGACAAAGGACGCAA